>NW_027254707.1:703333-1055000 GCF_044704955.1 Pristiophorus japonicus | reverse complement strand
CTCTCTCTGTGTCTCTCTCTGCCTCTCTCTCTTTCTGACTCTCTCTCTCTCTGTGTTTCTCTCTCTCTCCATCTCTATTTCTGTCTCTTTCTCTTATTCTCCGTCGCTCTTACTCTCTCTCGCTCTCGCTCTATGTCTCTCTGTCTGTCTCCCTCTCTGTCTCCCTCTCTGTCTCTGTCCTTCTCTCGCTCGCTCTCTGTCACTCTCTCTGTCTCTCTCTCTGTCTCTGTGTCTCTCTGTTTCTCTCTCCCGATCTCTGTCTGTCTCTCTTTTTGTGTCTCTGTTTCTCTGCCTATCTCTGTCTCTCTCCCTATCTGTCTGTCGATCTCTCTCTATCTCTCTCGCTCTCTCACTCTCTGTCTCTCTCGCTTTCTCGCTCTGTCTCTATCTCTTCCCCTCTCTGTATATCTTTATACCTCTCTATCTGTTTCTAGCTCTCTCTCTCTCTCTCTCTCTCTCTCTCTAGCTATATATATATATATCTCTGTATTTCTCGGTCTCGCTCTCTCTCTGTCTCTCTGTCCCTCTATCTCTGTCTCGCTCTGTCTTTCTGTGACTCCCCCCCCCCTCTCTCTCTCTCTATCTCTCTCTCTCTCGGTCTCTCTCTGTCTTTATCTCAGTCGTTCCCTCACTCTCTCTATCTCTGTCTCTATCTCTCTCTCTGTCTCTCTCTGTCTCTCTCTGTCAATCTCTGTCTCTCTCTGTCTTTCTGTGTCTTTCTCCCTCTCTCGTCTCTGTTTCGCTCTCTCTCTCTCCCTCTCTCACCCTCTTGTTCTATCTCTCTCTATCTCTCTTTTTTCCCCTCTAACTTGCTCTATCTCTGTCTCGCTCTGTCTCTCTCTCTCTCTCTCTGTCTCTCTCTCTCTCTCTCTGTCACCCTCTCTTTCTGTCTCTCTCTCTCTCTCTGTGTCTGTCTCTATCTCTCTCTCTCTGACTATCTGCCGCTCTGTCTTTCACTCTCTCTCTCTCTCTGTCTTTCTCTCTGTCTCTGGCTCCCTCTCACTCTGTTTTTCTCTCTATGTATTTTTTGCTGCCTTTATCTCTGTCTTTCCCTCTCTATGAATCTCTTTCTCTCTCTGTCTCTCTCTGTCTCTATCACTCTCCCTCTCTCTCTCTGTCTGTCTGTCTCTCTCTGTCTCTCTCTGTCTCTCTCATTTTGTCTGTCTTATTTCTCTCTCTGCCTCTGTCTCTGTCTCCGTCTCTCTCTTTCTCTGTTTCTCTCCTCTTTCTGTTTGTCTCTCTCTGTCTGCCTCTCTCTCTGTCTGTCTGTCTCTCTCTCTGCCTCTTTCTCTCTCTCTCTCTGCCTCTGTCTCACTCATCCTCTCTCTCTCTGAGTCTGTCTCTATCGCTCTCCGTCTCTCCCTCTCTCTATGTCTCTCTCTCTCGATCTCTGTATCTCTCTGCAACTCTGCTTCTATCACTCTGTATCTCTCTCTCTCTGTATCTCTCTGCAACTCTGCCTCTATCACTCTGTCTCTCTCGCTCCGCTCTCTGTCTCTCTCACTCTGTATTTTTTACTGTCTCTCTCTCTGTCTCTCTCTCTGCCTCTCTCTCTCTATCTCTCTCCATCTGCTTATCTCTGACTCTCTCTCTCGATCTCTCTGTCTCTTTGTCTCTCTCTCTCTCTGTCTCTCCCTGTGTATCTCTCTCTCTCTCGCTATCTCTCTCTGTCTCGCTCTCTCTCTTACTCGCTCTGATTCTCTATCTCTCTCTATCTCTCTCTGTCTCTCTCTATCAGTCCCTCTCTGTTTTTCTCTCTCTGTCTCAGCCTCAGTCTCTCTCTCTCTCTCTGTCTCTCTGTCTCTCTCTCTGTCTGGCTCTGTCTCTCTCGGTCTCCCTCTCTCTGTATCACTGTCCCGATCTATATATCTCTGTTTCTACCTATCTCGATCTGTCTCTATCTCTCTCTCTCTCTCTATCTCCCTCTCTCTCTGTCTGTTTCTTTCCCTCTCTCTCTCTCTCTGTGTCTCTATCTTTTTCTGTTTCCCCTCACTCCCTCCCTGTCTCTCTTTCTCTGTCGCAGCCTCCATCTCTGTTTCGCTCCATCTTTCACTCTCTGCCTCTCTCTCCCTCTCGCTCTGTCTCTCTCCCTGTTTCTCTCCGTCTCTTTATCTCCATCTTCCCCTCTCTCCTATCAGTCTCTCTCTGCCTGTCTCTCTCTCTGTCTCTCTCTCTCTCTCTCACTGTCTCTCTCTCTCTTTCACTCTCTCCCCCTCTCTCTCTCTCGCTCTGTTCCTCTCTGTCTCTCTCTCTCGCTCTGTATTTTTCTCATTCTCTCTCTCTCTCGCTTTCTCATCTTCTCTCTCTGAGTCTCTCTCTATCTCGCTCCGTCTCTCACTCTCTCTCTTTGTATCTCTCTGTAAGTCTGTCTCTCTTTCTCTCTCTGCCTCTCTCTGTCTCGCTCTCCATCTGTCTGTCGATCTCTCACTCTCTCTCTCTCTGTCTCTCTCTGTCTCTCTCACTGTCTCTGTGTCTCTCTGTTTCTCTCTCTCTCTCTCTCTGTCTCTCTCTCTCTGTCTGTCTGCCTATCTGTCTCTCTCCATATCTATCTGTCGATCTCTCTCTCTCTCTCGCTCTCTCACTCTCTGTCTCACACTCTTTCTCGCTCTGTCTGTATCTCTTTCCCTCTCTATATATCTCTATTTCTCTCTATCTGTTTATAGCTCTCTCGCTCTCTCTCTCTCTCTCTGTCTCTTTCCCTCGCTCTCTCTCTCTATATATATCTCTCTGTCTTTCTCTGTCTTCCCCTCTGTCTCGCTCTCTCTCTCTGTCTCTCACTGTGTCTCTCTGTCTCTCTCTGTCTTTCTGTGTCTTCCCCCGCCCCCCCACCCCGCTCTCTCTCTCTCTCTCTCGGTCTCTGTTTCTCTCTCGGTCTCTGTTTCTCTCTCTATATAAATTTCCCCCTCTCCCTCTTGCTCTGTCTCTCTCTCTCTCTCTCTCTCTCTCTGTCTCTCTCTGTCTTTATCTAGCGCTTTCCCTCACTCTCTCTATCAATCTGTCTGCCTCTGTCTCTCTCTCTGTCTGTCGCTCTGTCTTTCTGTTTGTCTCTCTCTGCCTGTCTCTCTCTGCCTCTTTCTCTCTCTCTTTGCCTCTGCCTCTCTCACCCTCTCTCTGAGTCTCTCTCTAATCTCTCTCTCTCTCTCCCACAATCTCTGTCTCTCTCTCTCTGTGTCTCTCTCTCTCACTGTCTGTCTGCATATCTCTGTCTCTCTATCTATCTCTCTGTCTCGCTCTCTCTCTGTCTCTGTCTCTCTCTGTCTCTCTCTCTGTCTCTCTCTGTGACTTTCTGTGTCTTTCTCCCTCTCTCTCGTCTCTGTTTCTCTCTCTATATATTACCCTCTCTCTCTTGCTGTCTTTGTCTCTCTCTCCCTCTTGATCTCTCTCTCTCTCTCTATCTCTCTGTCTTTCCCCCCCTCTCTCTCTCTCTCATGGTCTCTGTTTCTCTCTATCTTGCCCTCTCTCTGTTTTTCTGTCTCTCTCTCTCTCCCTCTTACTTTGTCTCTCTCTCTCTCTATCTCTCTGTATCTCTCCCTGTCTTTATCTCTGTTTTCCCTCTCTCTCTATCAATCTCTCTCTCTATCAATCTCTCTCTCTCTCTTAATTTCTGTCTCTCTGTCATTCTCTCTCTTTGTCTCTCTCTCTGTCTCTCTGTCTCTCCATCTCTCTCTCTCGATGTCTCTCTCTCGGTCACCGTCTCTTTCTGTCCCTCTCTCTCACTCTCTGTGTTTCAGACAGGAAGCAAAAAGTAGGAGTAAATGGGTACTTTTCAGAATGGCAGGCAGTGACTAGTTGGGTACCGCAAGGTTCTGTGCTGGGCCCCAGCTGTTTACACTGTACATTAATGATTTAGATGAGGGGGATTAAATGTAGTATCTCCAAATTTGCGGATGACACTAAGTTGGGTGGCAGTGTGAGCTGCGAGGAGGATGCTATGAGGCTGCAGATTGACAAGGATAGGTTAGGTGAGTGGGCAAATGCATGGCAGATGAAGTTTAATGTGGATAAATGTGAGGTTATCCACTTTGGTGGTAAAAACAGAGAGACAGATTATTATCTGAATGGTGACAGATTAGGAAAAGGGGAGGTGCAAAGAGACCTGGGTGTCATGGTACATCAGTCATTGAAGGTTGGCATGCAGGTGCAGCAGGCGGTTAAGAAAGAAAATGGCCTGTTGGCCTTCATAGCGAGGGGATTTGAGTACAGGGGCAGGGAGGAGTTGCTACAATTGTACAGGGCCTTGGTGAGGCCACACCTGGAGTATTGTGTACAGTTTTGGTCTCCTAACCTGAGGAAGGACATTCTTGCTATTGAGGGAGTGCAGCGAAGGTTCAGCAGGCTGATTCCCGGGATGGTGGGACTGACCTAGCAAGAAAGACTGGATCAACTGGGCTTGTATTCACTGGAGTTCAGAAGAATGAGAGGGGACCTCATAGAAAAGTTTAAAATTCTGACGGGTTTAGACAGGTTCGATGCAGGAAGAATGTTCCCAATGTTGGGGAAGTCCAGAACCAGCGGTCACAGTCTAAGGATAAGGGGTAAGCCATTTAGGACAGAGATGAGGAGGAATTTCTTCACCCAGAGAGTGGTGAACCTGTGGAATTCTCTACCACAGAAAGTTGTTGAGGCCAATTCACTAAATATATTCAAAAAGGAGTTAAATGAAGTCCTTACTACTCGGGGGTTCAAGGGGTATGGCGAGAAAGCAGGAATGGGGTACTGAAGTTGCATGTTCAGCCATGAACTCATTGAATGGCGGTGCAGGCTAGAAGGGCCGAATGGCCTACTCCTGCACCTATTTTCTATGTTTCTATGTTTCTATGTTTCTATGTTTCTCGTTCTCTCTCTTTCTCTATTTCTGTCTCTCTCTCTCTCTGTCTTTCTCTCTGTATCTCCCCTGTCTTTATCTCTGTCTTTCCCTCTCTCTCTGTCAATCTCTCTCTCTATCAATCTCTCTCTCTCCATCAATCTCGCTCTCTCCATCAATCTCTCTCTCTCTCCATCAATCTCTGTCTCTCTGCCATTCTCTCTCTTTGTCTCTCTCTCTGTCTCTCTCTCACACTCTCTCTCTCTCTCACCCCCTCTTTCTGTACCTCTCTCTCACTCTCTGTGTTTCTCTCTCTCTCTCTTTCTCTATTTCTGTCTCTCTTTCTCTCTGTCTCTCACTCTCTGTCTTTCTCTATCTCTCTCTCTGACTCTGCCTGTCTCCCTCTCTTTTTTTCTCTCTCTCGCTTTCTGTCTCTCTCTCTCTCTGTCTGTCTGTCTCTATCTCTCTCTCTCTGTTATCTGCCGTTCTGTCTTTCGCTCTCTCTCTCTCTCTGTGTCTTTCACTCTCTCTCCCTGTCTTTCTCTCTGTCTCTGGCTCTCTCTCCCTCTTACTCTGTTTCTCGTTCTATGTATTTCTCACTGTCTTTATCTCCGTCTTTCCCTCTCTATGAATCTCTCTCTCTGTCTCTCTCTCTCTCTCACTGTCTCTCGTTCTCTCTCTCTCATTCAGTCTGTCTCTGTTTCTCTCTATGCCTCTGTCTCTTCTCCGTCTCTCTCTTTCTCTGTTTCTCTCTCTCTTTCTGTCTACCTATCTCTGTCTCGCTCTCTATCTGTCAATCTCTCTCTGTCTCTCTCTCTGTCTCCCTCTGCCTCTTTCTATCTGTCTCTCTCTCTCTCTCTGTCTCTCTCTCTCTCTCTGTCTCTCTCTCACTCTCGCTCTGTCTCTCACTCTCTCTGTATCTTTCCATGTCTTTATCTCCATCCTTTCCCCTCTCTCTATCAATCTCTCTGTCTCTGTCTCTGTCTCTCTCTCTCTGTGTTTCCCTCTCTCTGACTCTCTCTCTCTGTCTCTATCTGTCTTTCCCTCTCTCTCGCTATCTCTCTCTGTCTTTCACACCGTCTCTTCCTCTCTCGGTATCTCTCTATAATTCTGTCTCTATCTCGCTCTGTCTGTAAGCCTACCTCTGTCTCTCTATCTCTCTGTCTCTCTCTCTCTCTCTCTCACTCTGTCTCGCTCTGTCTCTCTCTCTCTTTCTCTGTATTTTTCGCTGTCTTTCTCCCTCACTCTGTATATTTCTCTGTATATTTCTCTCTCTCTGTCTCTGTCTCTCTCTGTCTCACTCTTTCTCTCGTGCTCTGTCTCTCTAGTCTCTCTCTCTTGCTCTGTATTTCACTCTGTCTCTCTCTCTCTCACTCTGTATATTTCTCTGTGTCTCTCTCTGTTTCTCTGTTTATCTCTCACTGTCTCTCTCTTTATCTCTCTCTATCCCACTTTCTGTCTCTACTGCTCTACCTCTAACCCTCTCTCCCTCTCTCTCTCTCGCTCTGTGTCTCTCTGTCTGTCTATCTCTCTCTCCTATCTCTTTCGATCTCTCACTCTCTCTCTCACTCTCTCTCTCACTCTCTCTATCCCTCTCTCTATCTCGCTGACACTCTCTGTGTGTCTCTCTCTCTGTCACACTCACTCTGCCTCTCTCTCTGTCTCGTTCTCTCTGTCTCTCTCTCTCTCTCCCTCTCTCTATCCCTTTCTCTCTCTATCCATATTTCTCTCTCTCTCTCTCTCCTGTCTCTTTCCATCTCTCTCTCGTTCTATCTCCCTCTCTCTCTTTCTCTCTGTCTGACTGCACTCTATCTCTCTCTTGCTATCTGTTTCTATCTCTCTGTTTTGCAATCTTTCTCTCTCTCTGTCTCTGTCTCTCTCTGCCTCTCTCTCTCTCTCTCTCTGTGTGTCTCTGAGTTTCTCTCTCTCTCTCCTGTCTCTTTCCATCTCTTTCTATATCTCTCTTTCTCTCTGTTCCCCCTCTCTCTCTGTCTCTCACTCTCTCTGTCTCACTCACTCTCTGTGTCTATCTCTCCGTGTCTCTCTCTCCCTGTGTCTCTCTCTCCCTGTGTCTTTCTCTCTCTCTCTCTCTCCCTCTCTCTCTTTCCCTCCCACTCTCGCTGCTGGTCTGAGTTCCTCTCTCTGTCTCTCTGTCTCACCCTCCTCTCTCTTTGCATCTCTTTCGCTCTCTGTGTCTTGCTCTCTCTGTCCCTCCCTCTGTTCCGTTCACTGTCTCTCTCTCCCTATCTTTCTCTGTCTCTCTTTCCCTATCTCTCTCTATCCCTCTCTCTCTGTCTCTCTCTCCCTTTCTCTGACACTCTCTGCCTCTCTCACTCTCTCTCACACTCACTCTCTCTGTCACTCTCTTTCTGTCTCGTTCACTCGCTCTGTCTCTCTCGCTGTCTAGTTCACTCACACTGTCTCGTTCTCTCTGTCTCTCTCTGTCTCTCACTCTCTGTCTGTCTCTCCCCGTCTCGCTCTATCCCTCTTTCTGTCTGTCTCTCTTTCTCTGTCTCTCTTTCCATCTCTCTCTCTCTCTCTCACTGACACTCTCTGCCTCTCTCTCTCTGTGACTTATTCTGTATCTACCCCCGTGCTGTACCTGCCCTGGGAGTGTTTGATGGGTGGATATCTTCGCAGGGCAGGAAATGGAGAAGCAAGTTTTGTTGGTTTGAATAAGGTGTAAATTCGATTATGTCGCCCCCTCACAGATACACAGGATTTAAGCTGTTTACCATCAAATGCCCTGAAAGAATGAAATGATGTGACCAACTTTAAACTCTTCAAACACATGAAGGACCCAGAGACTGGGACCAATACACAAAGTCCCGAGCCCAGGCGGGTACCCAGGTTTGTTCACAGATCACCCAGACACGTGTCCTGCTGTAAAATGGTCACCAAGACAAACGTAGGTCCCCTGCAGTCTGAATCAGGGGAAGTCATAACGGGGAACAAAGAAATGGCGGACCAATTGAACAAGTACTTTGGTTCAGTATTCACTAAGGAGGACACCAACAACCTTCCGGATATAAAAGGGGTCAGAGGGTCTAGTAAGGAAGAGGAACTGAGGGAAATCTTTATTAGTCTCGAAATTGTGTTGCGGAAATTGATGGGATTGAAGGTCGATAAATACCCAGGGCCTGATGGCCTGCATCCCAGAGTACTTCAGGAGGTGGCCTTGGAAATAGCGGATGCATTGACAGTCATTTTCCAACATTCCATTGACTCTGGAGCAGTTCCTATGGAATGGAGGTTAGCCAATGTAATCCCACTTTTTAAAAAAGGAGGGAGACAGAAAACAGGGAATTATAGACCGGTCAGCCTGACCTCAGTAGTGGGTAAAATGATGGAATCAATTATTAAGGATGCCATAGCAGCGCATTTGGAAAGAGGTGACATGATAGGTCCAAGTCAGCATGGATTTGTGAAAGGGAAATCATGCTTGACAAACCTTCTGAAATTTTTTTACGATGTTTCCATTAAAGTAGACAGGGAGAACCAGTTGATGTGGTATATTTGGACTTTCAGAAGGCTTTCGACAAGGTCCCAGACAAGAGATTAATGTGCAAAGTTAAAGCACATGGGATTGAGGGTAGTGTACTGACATGGATTGAGAACTGGTTGTCAGACAGGAAGCAAAGAGTAGGAGTAAATGGGTACTTTTCAGAATGGCAAGCAGTGACTAGTGGGGTACCGCAAGGTTCTGTGCTGGGCCCCAGCTGTTTATATTGTACATTAATGATTTAGTCGAGGGGATTAAATGTAGTATCTCCAAATTTGCGGATGACACTAAGTTGGGTGGCAGTGTGAGCTGCGAGGAGGATGCTATGAGGCTGCAGAGTGACTTGGATAGGTTAGGTGAGTGGGCAAATGCGTGGCAGATGAAGTATAATGTGGATAAATGTGAGGATATCCACTTTGGTGGTAAAAACAGAGAGACAGACTATTATCTGAATGGTGACAGATTAGGAAAAGGGGAGGTGCAACGAGACCTGGGTGTCATGGTACATCAGTCATTGAAGGTTGGCATGCAGGTACAGCAGGCGGTTCAGAAAGCAAATGGCATGTTGGCCTTCATAGCGAGGGGATTTGAGTACAGGGGCAGGGAGGTGTTGCTACAGTTGTACAGGGCCTTGGTGAGGCCACACCTGGAGTATTGTGTACAGTTTTGGTCTCCAAACCTGAGGACGGATATTCTTGCTATTGAGGGAGTGCAGCGAAGGTTCACCAGACTGATTCCCGGGATGGCGGGACTAACCTATCAAGAAAGATTGGATCAACTGGGCTTGTATTCACTGGAGTTCAGAAGAATGAGAGGGGATCTCCTAGAAACGTTTAAAATTCTGATGGGTTTAGACAGGTTTGATGCAGCAAGAATGTTCCCGATGTTGGGGAAGTCCAGAACCAGGGTTCACAGTCTAAGGATAAGGGGTAAGTCATTTAGGACCGAGATGAGGAGAAACTTCTTCACCCAGAGAGTGGTGAACCTGTGGAATTCTCTAGCATAGAAATTTGTTGAGACCAATTCAGTAAATATATTCAAAAAGGAGTTAGATGTAGTCCTTACTACTCGGGGGATCAAGGGGTATGGTAAGAAAGCAGGAATGGGCTACTGAAGATACATGTTCAGCCATGAACTCATTGAATGACGGTGCAGACTAGAAGAGCCGAATGGCCTATTCCTGCGCCTATTTTCTATCTTTCGATCTATGTTTCTATGTACATGGCTGCCCAGTCCCCATTCAGGACACATTTCTTGACTAGAGACAATAGCAGGTCTCTATTTGTCCAGACTTTAATCTGACGGGCTGTCACGGGTGAGCCTTCGCTTCCGAAAGCTTCAACAGCCATGACCATCTCAGCAGCATGCTCGGTAGCCCCCTCAGTGGTGGCTAGTGGGACCTGCTGAGTGCATCGGCGCAGTTTTCGGTGCCCGGTCTGTGCCGAATTTTGTAGTCATAGGCGGCTAACGTGAGTGCCCACCTCTGTATGCGGGCCGATGCATTCGCATTTATGGCCTTGTTCTCGGCCAAAAGGAACGTAAGGGGTGTGTGATCTGTCTCCAGCTCAAATTTCCTGCCAAACAGGTACTGGTGCATTTTTTTTACTGCATATACACATGTGAGCGCCTCCTTTTCTACCATTCCGTAGCCCCTTTCTGCCTGGGACAGACTTCTGGAGGCATAAGCTACCGGCTGTAACTGACCCTTGGCATTGACATGCTGCAACACACACCCGACACCATAGGACGACGCATCGTTACACAAGTTTCTTACATGGGTCATATAGCGTTAACAGAGTGTTGGAACATAACAAATTGCGTGCTCTATCAAAAGCTCGTTCCTGGCTGTCCCCCCAGACCCATTCGCGACCTTTGCGTAGGAGCATGTGTAGCGGCTCTAACAGCGTGCTCAATTGGAGAAGAAAGTTACCAAAATATTTCAGGAGCCCCAGGAACGAACGCAGCTCCATCGTGTTACGGGGTCTGGCTGCTCTCTGGATCGCTTCCCTTTTGGATGCAGTAGGTCTGATCCCGTCTGCTGCTACCCTCATCCCCAGGAATTCTACCTCTGGAGCTAGGAAGACGCACTTCACCTTTTTCAGTCGCAGACCTACCCGGTCCAGTCTGCGTAGCACCTCCTCCAGGTTGTGGAGATATACTTCAGTATCGTAAGCCATGATGAGGATGTCGTCCTGAAAAACCACCGTCCTTGGAATCGGCTTTCCATATTTCGTTGGAAGATCGCGGCGGCCGAGCGAATCCCGAACGGACATCTGTTATACTCAAACAACCCTTTGTGTGTCGTGATGGTGGTCAGCTTCTTCGACTCACTCGCCAGCTCCTGGGTCATGTAAGCTGAGGTCAGGTCCAATTTTGAAAAAAGTTTGCCACCGGATAGCGTCGTAAAAGGTCCTACACTCTCGGTAGCGGGTACTGGTCTTGGAGTGACACCCGATTGATGGTGGTCTTGTAATCGCCACATATCCTGACCGACCTATCCGCCTTGAGCACCGGCACGATCGGGCTCGCCCAGTCACTGAATTTGACTGGCAAGATGATGACTTCCCTCAACAGGCGATCCAATTCGCATTCTATCTTTTCCCGAATCATGTACGGCACCGCTCTGGCCTTGTGGTGTACTAGCCTGGCGTCCGGGTTTATGTGAATCACTACCTTAGCCCCCACGAAAGTGCCGATGCCGGGTTGAAATAATGAATCAAATTTGTCCAGGATCTGTGAGCATGATACTCACTCCACAGAAGAAATTGCATTGTAATCGCCCCATTTCCAGTTCATGACAGCAAGCCAATTCCTCCCCAGTAGTGCGGAACCGTCCCCCGGGACAATCCAGAGTGGCAACCTGTTCTCCGAATCTCTGTGGGTCACGACTACCGTGGTGCTGCCTAGCACCGGAATGGTCTCCTTTGGAAATGTCCGCAGCAGTGCGTCAATCAGCAATAATTTTGGCCTCCTGGCCTTGGACACCCACAACCTTTTGAACTGGTTGATACTCATCAGGGACTGGCTGGCCCTCGTGTCTAGCTCCATTAATACTGGGATGCCATTGAGGAGCACTTTCATCATGATTGGTGGCGTCCTGGTATATGAACTGTATATGTGCTCCACATGAACTCGCTGAACATCAGCTTCCAGCGATTAACCCCAGTATTCTTTTGGCCTCGTAGGGCTTACCTCGGGCCCATCCTCCTCGTACATCAATCTGGCTGCAGGCTTCCTGCACATACGCGCCAAGTGACCTCTGACATTGCAGTTTCTGCAGGTATGTTGCTGATACCTGCAAGCTCTGGCTGGGTGTTTGCCTCCACACATCCAGCATGAGCTGGAGGCCCCGTTGTTTTGTTGCAAAGAAAAGGTCCATTACCAGTCGATCGTCTCTGACTGTCTCTGTGACTTTCCTTAAGCGCACCATTAACAGGTGTTGATGGCCCCATTACTGGCCGCATTGTCCATTGCGATGGCATGAATCGACGTTCAGCTAGCCATTGTCTCTGTTGAATTCCCCCTTTGGGTTCGACTGCACGCTGGGACATGTCAGATTGTCCTTCTCTGCCTAGAGAACTGTGTGCCACATTAATAATGTTGACTCCCTGGTCGTTTGCCGCATTTGTGCCAAGATTTTTGTCATACGTCATTCTGGTCTGTTCCTCCGCTGAGATAAATGTCTGAGCTATCAGAGCCGCCGCTTCCAAGGTCAAGTCTTTGGTCTCAGTCAGTTTCCTGAAAACCCCAGCGTGCCCGATGCTCTCAATAAAAAAGTCTCGCAGCATCTCCGCCCTGCATGCATCTGGGAACTTAAATAGGCTCGCCCAGTCGCCGGAGGTCTGCCACGAAGTCTGGAACGCTTTGCCCTTCTCACCGCCAGTGCGTGTAAAACCGGTGTCTCGCCATCTGCATGCTGCTCGCCGGTTCAAAGTGTTGCCCGATCAACTTACTGAGCTCTTCGAACGTCTTGTCCACTGGCTTCTCTGGCGCTAGAACGTCCTTCATCAGGGAGTGCGTCCTGGATCCACAAACCGTCAGGAGATGAGCTCTGCGTTTGTCAGCCGATTCCTGCCCCAACCATTCCTTCGTGACAAAACTTTGCTGTAGTCTCTCAATGAAGTCGTCACAATCATCACCAACACAGTACCTCTCTTCTGTGCTGCTGGTAGCCATGCTCGCGTGGATTAAATCCCAGTTTCTCGTCGCCAATGAAATGTCCTTACTATACAGTATAAATCCACACGAGGCCCATAATTGAGAGAAGGTCACTCTGTGACCAGTTACCTTTATTACCAAGACCTCAATTGATGAAGGTGGGTGGAGCTTCCCCTTTTATACCTGAAATTCCAGGTTAGGAATGTCTCCCACAAGTTCACCCCCTTGTGGTCAATGTTCCCAAGGTGCACAACTTAGGTCAGCTTATACATGGGTTACACTGATAGTTGAATACATGACATATTGGGAGCTATTTTGCTGCAGCATTATGTTGAGCATTAAGGACAGGTTCATGTGGGCCATTTTCCGTTTCATGTGGGTCGGCATTTACAGAGTCCCAGCTGCGCTCTTTTGCTCACACGCAGTCTCACTACCTTGTGTAAATTGCATATCCAGCCTCCCGAGGAAGATCGAACTAGTTCAATATATATACAGGTCGCATTTACAGTGCCGCTTGGAGAAGTTGGGATGTACATTTGAAAAATTTCATTTTATATATTCAAACAACGATGCGAGTTTTTAATGAGACCTGGTGTGAGCTGCAGTAAGCGTCGGAGTTTTATTAACACAATACAGGGACAACAATTAGCATTAAAGGAGCAGCTATAATGTAATGAATCCTCACAAGGCAATTATTATAATGACAATTTACACAGCCACGTAGAGATTTTAGGATAGACGACCAAATACTTGTTGAAACAAGTGGGTTTTAAGAAACGTTTAAATGAGGAGGAGGGAGATGTAGAGCTGTGAAGAAGGTTAAGCAGGGAACTCCAGAGTTTACGGCCTTGGCAGCTGAATATATGGGCGGCAATGTGGAGCGATTAAAATCGAGGATGAGCAAGGT
This sequence comes from Pristiophorus japonicus, assembly GCF_044704955.1. Taxonomy (NCBI): domain Eukaryota; kingdom Metazoa; phylum Chordata; class Chondrichthyes; family Pristiophoridae; genus Pristiophorus; species Pristiophorus japonicus. The sequence continues at coordinate 1,041,629 of NW_027254707.1, read as the reverse complement.
CTGAGGAGGTGTGTAGGGACACTTGTTACAGAGTCTGACTCCTCACTGGGAGACACATAATGAACACAGCGACACTTGTTACACAGTCTGACTCCTCACTGGGAGAGACACTGTACACAGGGACACTTGTTACACAGTCTAACTCCTCACTGGGAGACACACTGTACACAGGGACACTTGATACACAGTCTGAGTCCTCACTGGGAGAGACACACTGTACACAGGGACACTTGTTACACAGTCTGACTCCTCACTGGGAGAGACACACTGTACACATGGACACTTGTTACACAGTCTGACTCCTCATTGGGAGACACACTATTCACAGGGACACTTGTTACACAGTCTATCTCCTCACTGGGAGAGACACACACTGTACACAGGGACACTTGTTACACAGTCTGACACCTCACTGGGAGAGACACACTGTACACAGCGACACTGGTTACACTGTCTGACTCCTCACTGGGAGAGACACACTGTACACAGCGACACTTGTTACACAGTCTGACTCCTCACTGGGAGAGACACACTGTACACAGGGACACTTGTTACACAGTCTGACTCCTCACTGGGAGAGACATAATTTACACAGGGTCACTTGTTACAGAGTCTGACTCCACACTGGGAGAGACACACTGTACACAGGGACATTTGTTACACAGTCTGACAATTCACTGGGAGAGACATGATGTACACAGGGATACTTGTTACACAGTCTGACTCCTCGCTGGGAGAGACACAGAGTGTACACAGGAACACTTGTTACACAGTCTGACTCCTCACTGGGAGAGACACACTGTAAACAGGGACACTTGTTACACAGTCTGACTCCTCACTGGGGGAGAGATAATTTACACAAGGTCACTTGTTACACAATCTGACTAATCACTGATAGAGACACACTGTACACAGCGACACTTGTTACACATTCTGACTCCTCACTGGGAGCGACACACACTGTACACAGGGACACTTGTTACACAGTCTGACTCCTCACTGGGAGAGACACACGTTACAAAGGGACACTTGTTACACAGTCTGACTCCTCACTGGGAGAGACACACTGTACACAGTGACACTTGTCACACAGTCTGACTCCTCACTGGGAGAGACACACTGTGTACAGGGACACTTGTTACACAGTCTGACTCCTCACTGGGGGAGAGATAATTTACACAAGGTCACTTGTTACACAATCTGACTCCTCACTGATAGAGACACACTGTACACAGGGACACTTGTTACACAGTCTGACTCCTCACTGGGAGACACACTGTACACAGGGACACTTGTTACACAGTCTGGCTCCTCACTGGGAGACACACTGTACGCAGGGACACTTGTTACACAGTCTAACTCCTCACTGGGAGACACACTGTACACAGGGACACTTGTTACACATTCTGACTCCTCATTGGGAGAAACACACAGTACACAGCGACACTTGTTACACAGTCTGACTCCTCACTGGGAGAGACACACTGTACACAGGGACACGTTTTACACATTCTGACCCCTCACTGGGAGAGACACACTGTACACAGGGACACTTGTTACACAGTCTGACTCCTCACTGGGAGACACACTGTACACAGGGACACTTGTTACACAGTCTAACTCCTCACTGGGAGACACACTGTACACAGGGACACTTGTTACACAGTCTGACTCCTCATTGGGAGACACACTATTCACAGGGACACTTGTTACACAGTCTATCTCCTCACTGGGAGACACACTGTACACAGGGACACTTGTTACACAGTCTGACTCCTCACTGGGAGAGACACACTGTACACAGGGACACTTGTTACAAAGTCTGACACCTCACTGGGAGAGACACACTGTACACAGCGACACTGGTTACACAGTCTGACTCCTCACTGGGAGAGACACACTGTACACAGCGACACTTGTTACACAGTCTGACTCCTCACTGGGAGAGACACACTGTACACAGGGACACTTGTTACACAGTCTGACTCCTCACTGGGAGAGACATAATTTACACAGGGTCACTTGTTACAGAGTCTGACTCCACACTGGGAGACACATAATGTACACAGGGACATTTGTTACACAGTCTGACAATTCACTGGGAGAGACATGATGTACACAGGGATACTTGTTACACAGTCTGACTCCTCGCTGGGAGAGACACAGAGTGTACACAGGAACACTTGTTACACATTCTGACTCCTCACTGGGGGAGACACACGTTACACAGGGACACTTGTTACACAGTCTGACTCCTCACTGGGAGAGACACACTGTACACAGTGACACTTGTTACACAGTCTGACTCCTCACTGGGAGAGACACACTGTACACAGTGACACTTGTCACACAGTCTGACTCCTCACTGGGAGAGACACACTGTGTACAGGGACACTTGTTACACAGTCTGACTCCTCACTGGGGGAGAGATAATTTACACAAGGTCACTTGTTACACAATCTGACTCCTCACTGATAGAGACACACTGTACACAGGGACACTTGTTACACAGTCTGACTCCTCACTGGGAGACACACTGTACACAGGGACACTTGTTACACAGTCTGGCTCCTCACTGGGAGACACACTGTACGCAGGGACACTTGTTACACAGTCTAACTCCTTACTGGGAGACACACTGTACACAGGGACACTTGTTACACATTCTGACTCCTCATTGGGAGAAACACACAGTACACAGCGACACTTGTTACACAGTCTGACTCCTCACTGGGAGAGACACACTGTACACAGGGACACGTTTTACACATTCTGACCCCTCACTGGGAGAGACACACTGTACACAGGGACACTTGTTACACAGTCTGACTCCTCACTGGGAGACACACTGTACACAGGGACACTTGTTACACAGTCTAACTCCTCACTGGGAGACACACTGTACACAGGGACACTTGTTACACAGTCTGACTCCTCATTGGGAGACACACTATTCACAGGGACACTTGTTACACAGTCTATCTCCTCACTGGGAGACACACTGTACACAGGGACACTTGTTACACAGTCTGACTCCTCACTGGGAGAGACACACTGTACACAGGGACACTTGTTACAAAGTCTGACACCTCACTGGGAGAGACACACTGTACACAGCGACACTTGTTACAAAGTCTGACACCTCACTGGGAGAGACACACTGTACACAGCGACACTGGTTACACAGTCTGACTCCTCACTGGGAGAGACACACTGTACACAGCGACACTTGTTACACAGTCTGACTCCTCACTGGGAGAGACACACTGTCCACAGGGACACTTGTTACACAGTCAGACTCCTCACTGGGAGAGACATAATTTACACAGGGTCACTTGTTACAGAGTCTGACTCCACACTGGGAGACACATAATGTACACAGGGACATTTGTTACACAGTCTGACAATTCACTGGGAGAGACATGATGTACACAGGGATACTTGTTACACAGTCTGACTCCTCGCTGGGAGAGACACAGAGTGTACACAGGAACACTTGTTACACATTCTGACTCCTCACTGGGGGAGACACACGTTACACAGGGACACTTGTAACACAGTCTGAATCCTCACTGGGAGAGACACACTGTACACAGTGACACTTGTTACACAGTCTGACTCCTCACTGGGAGAGACACACTGTACACAGGGACGCTTGTTGCACAGTCTGACTCCTCACTGGGGGAGAGATAATTTACACAAGGACACTTGTTACACAATCTGACTCCTCACTGATAGAGACACACTGTACACAGCGACACTTGTTACACATTCTGACTCCTCACTGGGAGCGACACACACTGTACACAGGGACACTTGTTACACAGTCTGACTCCTCACTGGGAGAGACACACGTTACACAGGGACACTTGTTACACAGTCTGACTCTTCACTGGGAGAGACACACTGTACACAGTGACACTTGTTACACAGTCTGACTCCTCACTGGGAGAGACACACTGTATACAGGGACACTTGTTACACAGTCTGACTCCTCACTGGGGGAGATATAATTTACACAATGTCACTTGTTACACAATCTGACTCCTCACTGATAGAGACACACTGTACACAGGGACACTTGTTACACAGTCTGACTCCTCACTGGGAGACACACTTTACACAGGGACACTTGTTACACAGTCTGACTCCTCACTGGGAGAGACACACTGCACACAGGGACACGTGTTACACAGTCTGACTAGTCACTGGGAGAAACACACAGTACACAGGGACACTTGTTACACAGTCTGACTCCTCATTGGGAGAAACACACAGTACACAGCGACACTTGTTACACAGTCTGACTCCTCACTGGGAGAGACACACTGTACACAGGGACACGTGTTACACATTCTGACCCCTCACTGGGAGAGACACACTGTACACAGGGACACGTGTTACACAGTCTGACCCCTCACTGGGAGCAACACACAGTACACAGCGACACTTGTTACACAGTCTGACTCCTCACTGGGAGAGACACACTGTACACAGGGACACGTGTTACACAGTCTGACTCCTCACTGGTAGAGACACACTGTACACAGCGACACTTGTTACACAGTCTGACTCCTCACTGGGGGAGACACACGTTACACAGGGACACTTGTTACACAGTCTGACTCCTCACTGGGAGAGACATAATTTACACAGGGTCACTTGTTACAGAGTCTGACTCCACACTGTGAGACACATAATGTACACAGGGACACTTGTTACACAGTCTGACAACTCACTGGGAGAGACATAATGTACACAGGGACACTTGTTACACAGTCTGACTCCTCGCTGGGAGAGACACACAGTGTACACAGGAACACTTGTTACACAGTCTGACTCCTCACTGGGAGACACACTGTACACAGGGACACTTGTTACACAGTCTGGCTCCTCACTGGGAGACACACTGTACGCAGGGACACTTGTTACACAGTCTAACTCCTCACTGGGAGACACACTGTACACAGGGACACTTGTTACACATTCTGACTCCTCACTGGGAGAAACACACAGTACACAGCGACACTTGTTACACAGTCTGACTCCTCACTGGGAGAGACACACTGTACACAGGGACACGTTTTACACATTCTGACCCCTCACTGGGAGAGACACACTGTACACAGGGACACTTGTTACACAGTCTGACTCCTCACTGGGAGACACACTGTACACAGGGACACTTGTTACACAGTCTAACTCCTCACTGGGAGACACACTGTACACAGGGACACTTGTTACACAGTCTGACTCCTCATTGGGAGACACACTATTCACAGGGACACTTGTTACACAGTCTGGCTCCTCACTGGGAGACACACTGTACGCAGGGACACTTGTTACACAGTCTAACTCCTCACTGGGAGACACACTGTACACAGGGACACTTGTTACACATTCTGACTCCTCACTGGGAGAAACACACAGTACACAGCGACACTTGTTACACAGTCTGACTCCTCACTGGGAGAGACACACTGTACACAGGGACACGTTTTACACATTCTGACCCCTCACTGGGAGAGACACACTGTACACAGGGACACTTGTTACACAGTCTGACTCCTCACTGGGAGACACACTGTACACAGGGACACTTGTTACACAGTCTAACTCCTCACTGGGAGACACACTGTACACAGGGACACTTGTTACACAGTCTGACTCCTCATTGGGAGACACACTATTCACAGGGACACTTGTTACACAGTCTATCTCCTCACTGGGAGACACACTGTACACAGGGACACTTGTTACACAGTCTGACTCCTCACTGGGAGAGACACACTGTACACAGAGACACTTGTTACAAAGTCTGACACCTCACTGGGAGAGACACACTGTACACAGCGACACTGGTTACACAGTCTGACTCCTCACTCGGAGAGACACACTGTACACAGCGACACTTGTTACACAGTCTGACTCCTCACTGGGAGAGACACACTGTACACAGGGACACTTGTTACACAGTCTGACTCCTCACTGGGAGAGACATAATTTACACAGGGTCACTTGTTACAGAGTCTGACTCCACACTGGGAGACACATAATGTACACAGGGACATTTGTTACACAGTCTGACAATTCACTGGGAGAGACATGATGTACACAGGGATACTTGTTACACAGTCTGACTCCTCGCTGGGAGAGACACAGAGTGTACACAGGAACACTTGTTACACATTCTGACTCCTCACTGGGGGAGACACACGTTACACAGGGACACTTGTTACACAGTCTGACTCCTCACTGGGAGAGACACACTGTACACAGTGACACTTGTTACACAGTCTGACTCCTCACTGGGAGAGACACACTGTACACAGGGACGCTTGTAACACAGTCTGACTCCTCACTGAGGGAGAGATAATTTACACAAGGACACTTGTTACACAATCTGACTCCTCACTGATAGAGACACACTGTACACAGCGACACTTGTTACACATTCTGACTCCTCACTGGGAGCGACACACACTGTACACAGGGACACTTGTTACACAGTCTGACTCCTCACTGGGAGAGACACACGTTACACAGGGACACTTGTTACACAGTCTGACTCTTCACTGGGAGAGACACACTGTACACAGTGACACTTGTTACACAGTCTGACTCCTCACTGGGAGAGACACACTGTATACAGGGACACTTGTTACACAGTCTGACTCCTCACTGGGGGAGATATAATTTACACAATGTCACTTGTTACACAATCTGACTCCTCACTGATAGAGACACACTGTACACAGGGACACTTGTTACACAGTCTGACTCCTCACTGGGAGACACACTTTACACAGGGACACTTGTTACACAGTCTGACTCCTCACTGGGAGAGACACACTGTACACAGGGACACGTGTTACACAGTCTGACTCCTCACTGGTAGAAACACACAGTACACAGGGACACTTGTTACACAGTCTGACTCCTCATTGGGAGAAACACACAGTACACAGCGACACTTGTTACACAGTCTGACTCCTCACTGGGAGAGACACACTGTACACAGGGACACGTGTTACACATCCTGACCCCTCACTGGGAGAGACACACTGTACACAGGGACACGTGTTACACAGTCTGACCCCTCACTGGGAGCAACACACAGTACACAACGACACTTGTTACACAGTCTGACTCCTCACTGGGAGAGACACACTGTACACAGGGACACGTGGTACACAGTCTGACTCCTCACTGGTAGAGACACACTGTACACAGCGACACTTGTTACACAGTCTGACTCCTCACTGGGGGAGACACACGTTACACAGGGACACTTGTTACACAGTCTGACTCCTCACTGGGAGAGACATAATTTACGCAGGGTCACTTGTTACAGAGTCTGACTCCACACTGTGAGACACATAATGTACACAGGGACACTTGTTACACAGTCTGACAACTCACTGGGAGAGACATAATGTACACAGGGACACTTGTTACACAGTCTGACTCCTCGCTGGGAGAGACACACAGTGTACACAGGAACACTTGTTACACAGTCTGACTCCTCACTGGGAGAGACACACTGTACACAGGGACACTTGTTACACAGTCTGACTCCTCACTGGGGGAGACACACGTTACACAGGGACACTTGTTACACAGTCTGACTCCTCACTGGGAGAGACACACTGTACACAGGGACACGTGTTACACATTCTGACCCCTCACTGGGAGAGACAAACTGTACACAGGGACACGTGTTACACAGTCTGACCCCTCACTGGGAGCAACACACAGTACACAGCGACACTTGTTACACAGTCTGACTCCTCACTGGGAGAGACACACTGTACACAGGGACACGTGTTACACAGTCTGACTCCTCACTGGTAGAGACACACTGTACACAGCGACACTTGTTACACAGTCTGACTCCTCACTGGGGGAGACACACGTTACACAGGGACACTTGTTACACAGTCTGACTCCTCACTGGGAGAGACATAATTTACACAGGGTCACTTGTTACAGAGTCTGACTCCACACTGTGAGACACATAATGTACACAGGGACACTTGTTACACAGTCTGACAACTCACTGGGAGAGACATAATGTACACAGGGACACTTGTTACACAGTCTGACTCCTCGCTGGGAGAGACACACAGTGTACACAGGAACACTTGTTACACAGTCTGACTCCTCACTGGGAGACACACTGTACACAGGGACACTTGTTACACAGTCTGGCTCCTCACTGGGAGACACACTGTACGCAGGGACACTTGTTACACAGTCTAACTCCTCACTGGGAGACACACTGTACACAGGGACACTTGTTACACATTCTGACTCCTCACTGGGAGAAACACACAGTACACAGCGACACTTGTTACACAGTCTGACTCCTCACTGGGAGAGAAACACTGTACACAGGGACACGTTTTACACATTCTGACCCCTCACTGGGAGAGACACACTGTACACAGGGACACTTGTTACACAGTCTGACTCCTCACTGGGAGACACACTGTACACAGGGACACTTGTTACACAGTCTAACTCCTCACTGGGAGACACACTGTACACAGGGACACTTGTTACACAGTCTGACTCCTCATTGGGAGACACACTATTCACAGGGACACTTGTTACACAGTCTGGCTCCTCACTGGGAGACACACTGTACGCAGGGACACTTGTTACACAGTCTAACTCCTCACTGGGAGACACACTGTACACAGGGACACTTGTTACACATTCTGACTCCTCACTGGGAGAAACACACAGTACACAGCGACACTTGTTACACAGTCTGACTCCTCACTGGGAGAGACACACTGTACACAGGGACACGTTTTACACATTCTGACCCCTCACTGGGAGAGACACACTGTACACAGGGACACTTGTTACACAGTCTGACTCCTCACTGGGAGACACACTGTACACAGGGACACTTGTTACACAGTCTAACTCCTCACTGGGAGACACACTGTACACAGGGACACTTGTTACACAGTCTGACTCCTCATTGGGAGACACACTATTCACAGGGACACTTGTTACACAGTCTATCTCCTCACTGGGAGACACACTGTACACAGGGACACTTGTTACACAGTCTGACTCCTCACTGGGAGAGACACACTGTACACAGAGACACTTGTTACAAAGTCTGACACCTCACTGGGAGAGACACACTGTACACAGCGACACTGGTTACACAGTCTGACTCCTCACTGGGAGAGACACACTGTACACAGCGACACTTGTTACACAGTCTGACTCCTCACTGGGAGAGACACACTGTACACAGGGACACTTGTTACACAGTCTGACTCCTCACTGGGAGAGACATAATTTACACAGGGTCACTTGTTACAGAGTCTGACTCCACACTGGGAGACACATAATGTACACAGGGACATTTGTTACACAGTCTGACAATTCACTGGGAGAGACATGATGTACACAGGGATACTTGTTACACAGTCTGACTCCTCGCTGGGAGAGACACAGAGTGTACACAGGAACACTTGTTACACATTCTGACTCCTCACTGGGGGAGACACACGTTACACAGGGACACTTGTTACACAGTCTGACTCCTCACTGGGAGAGACACACTGTACACAGTGACACTTGTTACACAGTCTGACTCCTCACTGGGAGAGACACACTGTACACAGGGACGCTTGTAACACAGTCTGACTCCTCACTGAGGGAGAGATAATTTACACAAGGACACTTGTTACACAATCTGACTCCTCACTGATAGAGACACACTGTACACAGCGACACTTGTTACACATTCTGACTCCTCACTGGGAGCGACACACACTGTACACAGGGACACTTGTTACACAGTCTGACTCCTCACTGGGAGAGACACACGTTACACAGGGACACTTGTTACACAGTCTGACTCTTCACTGGGAGAGACACACTGTACACAGTGACACTTGTTACACAGTCTGACTCCTCAGTGGGAGAGACACACTGTATACAGGGACACTTGTTACACAGTCTGACTCCTCACTGGGGGAGATATAATTTACACAATGTCACTTGTTACACAATCTGACTCCTCACTGATAGAGACACACTGTACACAGGGACACTTGTTACACAGTCTGACTCCTCACTGGGAGACACACTTTACACAGGGACACTTGTTACACAGTCTGACTCCTCACTGGGAGAGACACACTGTACACAGGGACACGTGTTACACAGTCTGACTCCTCACTGGTAGAAACACACAGTACACAGGGACACTTGTTACACAGTCTGACTCCTCATTGGGAGAAACACACAGTACACAGCGACATTTGTTACACAGTCTGACTCCTCACTGGGAGAGACACACTGTACACAGGGACACGTGTTACACATCCTGACCCCTCACTGGGAGAGACACACTGTACACAGGGACACGTGTTACACAGTCTGACCCCTCACTGGGAGCAACACACAGTACACAACGACACTTGTTACACAGTCTGACTCCTCACTGGGAGAGACACACTGTACACAGGGACACGTGGTACACAGTCTGACTCCTCACTGGTAGAGACACACTGTACACAGCGACACTTGTTACACAGTCTGACTCCTCACTGGGGGAGACACACGTTACACAGGGACACTTGTTACACAGTCTGACTCCTCACTGGGAGAGACATAATTTACGCAGGGTCACTTGTTACAGAGTCTGACTCCACACTGTGAGACACATAATGTACACAGGGACACTTGTTACACAGTCTGACAACTCACTGGGAGAGACATAATGTACACAGGGACACTTGTTACACAGTCTGACTCCTCGCTGGGAGAGACACACAGTGTACACAGGAACACTTGTTACACAGTCTGACTCCTCACTGGGAGAGACACACTGTACACAGGGACACTTGTTACACAGTCTGACTCCTCACTGGGGGAGACACACGTTACACAGGGACACTTGTTACACAGTCTGACTCCTCACTGGGATAGACACACTGTACACAGTGCCACTTGTTACAGAGTCTGACTCCTCACTGGGAGAGACACACTGTACACAGGGACACTTGTTACACAGTCTGATTCCTCACTGGGGGAGAGATAATTTACACAAGGTCACTTGTTACACAATCTGACTCCTCACTGTGAGCGACACACACTGTACACAAGGACACTTGTTACACAGTCTGTCTCCTCACTGGGAGAGACACACTGTACACAGGGACACGTGTTACACAGTCTGTCTCCTCACTGGGAGAAACACACAGTACACAGGGACACTTGTTACACAGTCTGACTCCTCACTGGGGGAGACACACGTTACACAGGGACACTTGTTACACAGTCTGACTCCTCACTGGGAGAGACACCCTGTACACAGTGACACTTGTTACACAGTCTGACTCTTCACTGGGAGAGACACACTGTACACAGGGACACTTGTTACACAGTCTGACTCCTCACTGGGGGAGAGATAATTTACACAAGGTCACTTGTTACACAATCTGACTCCTCACTGATAGAGACACAGTGTACACAGCGACATTTGTTACACATTCTGACTCCTCACTGCGAGCGACACACACTGTACACAGGGTCACTTATTACACAGTCTGACTCCTCACTGGGAGAGACACACTGTACACAGGGACACGTGTTACACAGTCTGACTCCTCACTGGGAGAAACACACAGTACACAGGGACACTTGTTACACAATCTGACTCCTCACTGGGAGAAACACACAGTACACAGCGACACTTGTTACACAGTCTGACTCCTCACTGGGAGAGACACACTGTACACAGGGATACGTGTTACACATTCTGACCCCTCAGTGGGAGAGACACACTGTACACAGGGACACGTGTTACACAGTCAGACTCCTCACTGGGAGCAACACACAGTACACAGCGACACTTGTTACACAGTCTGACTCCTCACTGGGAGAGACACACTGTACACAGGGACACGTGTTACACAGTCTGACTCCTCACTGGGAGAGACACACTGTACACAGCGACACTTGTTACACAGTCTGACCCCTCAGTGGGAGAGACACACAGTACACAGGGACACTTGTTACACAGTCTGACTCCTCACTGGGAGAAACACACTGTACACAGAGACACTTGTTACAAGTCTGACCCCTCACTGGGAGAGACACACTTTACACAGGGACACTTGTTACACATTCTGACCCCTCAGTGGGAGAGACACACTTTACACAGGGACACTTGTTACACAGTCTGACTCCTCACTGGGAGAGACACACTGTGCACAGCGACACTTGTTACACAGTCTGACTCCTCACTGGTAGTCACATAATGTACACAGGGACACTTGTTACACAGTCTGACCCCTCACTGGGATTCACATAATGTACACAGGGACACTTGTTACACAGTCTGACTCCTCACTGGGTGTCACATAATGTACACAGGGACACTTGTTACACAGTCTGACAACTCACTGGGAGAGACATAATGTACACAGGGACACTTGTTACACAGTCTGATTCCTCACTGGGGGAGAGATAATTTACACAAGGTCACTTGTTACACAATCTGACACCTCACTGGGAACGACACACACTGTACACAAGGACACTTGTTACACAGTCTGACTCCTCACTGGGAGAGACACACTGTACACAGGGACACGTGTTACACAGTCTGACTCCTCACTGGGAGAAACACACAGTACACAGGGACACTTGTTACACAGTCTGACTCCTCACTGGGAGAAACACACAGTACACAGCGACACTTGTTACACAGTCTGACCCCTCACTGGGAGAGACACACAGTACACAGGGACACGTGTTGCACATTCTGACCCCTCAGTGGGAGAGACACACTGTACACAGGGACACGTGTTACACAGTCTGACTCCTCACTGGGAGCAACACACAGTACACAGCGACACTTGTTACACAGTCTGACTCCTCACTGGGAGAGACACACTGTACACAGGGACACGTGTTACACAGTCTGACTCCTCACTGGGAGAGACACACTGTACACAGCGACACTTGTTACACAGTCTGACTCCTCAGTGGGAGAGACACACAGTACACAGGGACACTTGTTACACAGTCTGACTCCTCACTGGGGGAGACACACTGTACACAGGGACACTTGTTACACAGTCTGACTCCTCACTGGGAGCAACACACAGTACACAGCGACACTTGTTACACAGTCTGACTCCTCACTGGGAGAAACACACTCTACACAGGGACACTTGTTACAAGTCTGACCCCTCACTGGGAGAGACACACTGTACACAGGGACATTTGTTACACATTCTGACCCCTCAGTGGGAGAGACACACTTTACACAGGAACACGTGTTACACAGTCTGACTCCTCACTGGGAGAGACACACTGTACACTGCGACACTTGTTACACATTCTGACCCCTCAGTGGGAGAGACATACTTTACACAGTGACACTTGTTACACAGTCTGACTCCTCACTGGTAGTCACATAATGTACACAGGGACACTTGTTACACAGTCTGACCCCTCACTGGGATTCACATAATGTACACAGGGACACTTGTTACACAGTCTGACTCCTCACTGGGTGTCACATAATGTACACAGGGACACTTGTTACACAGTCTGACAACTCACTGGGAGAGACATAATGTACACAGCGACACTTGTTACACAGTCTGACTCCTCGCTGGGAGAGACACACAGTGTACACAGGAACACTTGTTACACAGTCTGACTCCTCACTGGGGGAGACACACGTTACACAGGGACACTTGTTACACAGTCTGACTCCTCACTGGCAGAGACATAATTTACACAGGGTCACTTGTTACAGAGTCTGACTCCACACTGGGAGACACATAATGTACACAGGGAGACTTGTTACACAGTCTGACAACTCACTGGGAGAAACACACAGTACACAGGGACACTTGTTACACAGTCTGACTCCTCACTGGGGGAGACACACGTTACACAGGGACACTTGTTACACAGTCTGACTCCTCACTGGGAGAGACACCCTGTACACAGTGACACTTGTTACACAGTCTGACTCTTCACTGGGAGAGACACACTGTACACAGGGACACTTGTTACACAGTCTGACTCCTCACTGGGGGAGAGATAATTTACACAAGGTCACTTGTTACACAATCTGACTCCTCACTGATAGAGACACAGTGTACACAGCGACATTTGTTACACATTCTGACTCCTCACTATGAGCGACACACACTGTACACAGGGTCACTTATTACACAGTCTGACTCCTCACTGGGAGAGACACACTGTACACAGGGACACGTGTTACACAGTCTGACTCCTCACTGGGAGAAACACACAGTACACAGGGACACTTGTTACACAATCTGACTCCTCACTGGGAGAAACACACAGTACACAGCGACACTTGTTACACAGTCTGACTCCTCACTGGGAGAGACACACTGTACACAGGGACACGTGTTACACATTCTGACCCCTCAGTGGGAGAGACACACTGTACACAGGGACACGTGATACACAGTCTGACTCCTCACTGGGAGCAACACACAGTACACAGCGACACTTGTTACACAGTCTGACTCCTCACTGGGAGAGACACACTGTACACAGGGACACGTGTTACACAGTCTGACTCCTCACTGGGAGAGACACACTGTACACAGCGACACTTGTTACACAGTCTGACCCCTCAGTGGGAGAGACACACAGTACACAGGGACACTTGTTACAGAGTCTGACTCCTCACTGGGAGAAACACACTGTACACAGGGACACTTGTTACAAGTCTGACCCCTCACTGGGAGAGACACACTGTACACAGGGACACTTGTTACACATTCTGACCCCTCAGTGGGAGAGACACACTTTACACAGGGACACTTGTTACACAGTCTGACTCCTCACTGGGAGAGACACACTGTGCACAGCGACACTTGTTACACAGTCTGACTCCTCACTGGTAGTCACATAATGTACACAGGGACACTTGTTACACAGTCTGACCCCTCACTGGGATTCACATAATGTACACAGGGACACTTGTTACACAGTCTGACTCCTCACTGGGTGTCACATAATGTACACAGGGACTCTTGTTACACAGTCTGATTCCTCACTGGGGGAGAGATAATTTACACAAGGTCACTTGTTACACAATCTGACACCTCACTGGGAACGACACACACTGTACACAAGGACACTTGTTACACAGTCTGACTCCTCACTGGGAGAGACACACTGTACACAGGGACACGTGTTACACAGTCTGACTCCTCACTGGGAGAGACACACTGTACACAGCGACACTTGTTACACAGTCTGACTCCTCAGTGGGAGAGACACACAGTACACAGGGACACTTGTTACACAGTCTGACTCCTCACTGGGGGAGACACACTGTACACAGGGACACTTGTTACACAGTCTGACTCCTCACTGGGAGCAACACACAGTACACAGCGACACTTGTTACACAGTCTGACTCCTCACTGGGAGAAATACACTGTACACAGGGACACTTGTTACAAGTCTGACCCCTCACTGGGAGAGACACACTGTACACAGGGACATTTGTTATACATTCTGACCCCTCAGTGGGAGAGACACACTTTACACAGGAACACGTGTTACACAGTCTGACTCCTCACTGGGAGAGACACACTGTACACAGCGACACTTGTTACACATTCTGACCCCTCAGTGGGAGAGACACACTTTACACAGTGACACTTGTTACACAGTCTGACTCCTCACTGGTAGTCACATAATGTACACAGGGACACTTGTTACACAGTCTGACTCCTCACTGGGTGTCACATAATGTACACAGGGACACTTGTTACACAGTCTGACAACTCACTGGGAGAGACATAATGTACACAGCGACACTTGTTACACAGTCTGACTCCTCGCTGGGAGAGACACACAGTGTACACAGGAACACTTGTTACACAGTCTGACTCCTCACTGGGGGAGACACACGTTACACAGGGACACTTGTTACACAGTCTGACTCCTCACTGGGAGAGACATAATTTACACAGGGTCACTTGTTACAGAGTCTGACTCCACACTGGGAGACACATAATGTACACAGGGACACTTGTTACACAGTCTGACAACTCACTGGGAGAGACATAATGTACACAGGGTCACTTGTTACACAGTCTGACTCCTCGCTGGGAGAGACACACAGTGTACACAGGAACACTTGTTACACAGTCTGACTCCTCACTGGGGGAGACACACGTTACACAGGGACACTTGTTACACAGTCTGACTCCTCACTGGGAGAGACACACTGTACACAGTGACACTTGTTACACAGTCTGACTCCTCACTGGGAGAGACACACTGTACACAGGGACACTTGTTACACAGTCTGACTCCTCACTGGGGGAGAGATAATTTACACAAGTTCACTTGTTACACAATCTGACTCCTCACTGGGAGCGACACACACTGTACACAAGGACACTTGTTACACAGTCTGACTCCTCACTGGGAGAGACACACTGTACACAGGGACACGTGTTACACAGTCTGACTCCTCACTGGGAGAAACACACAGTACACAGGGACACTTGTTACACAGTCTGACTCCTCACTGGGGGAGACACACGTTACACAGGGACACTTGTTACACAGTCTGACTCCTCACTGGGAGAGACACCCTGTACACAGTGACACTTGTTACACAGTCTGACTCCTCACTGAAGAGACACACTGTACACAGGGACACTTGTTACACAGTCTGACTCCTCACTGGGGGAGAGATAATTTACACAAGGTCACTTGTTACACAATCTGACTACTCACTGATAGAGACACAGTGTACACAGCGACATTTGTTACACATTCTGACTCCTCACTGGGAGCGACACACACTGTACACAGGGACACTTGTTACACAGTCTGACTCCTCACTGGGAGAGACACACTGTACACAGGGACACTTGTTACACAGTCTGACTCCTCACTGGGGGAGAGATAATTTACACAAGGTCACTTGTTACACAATCTGACTCCTCACTGGGAGGGACACACACTGTACACAAGGACACTTGTTACACAGTCTGACTCCTCACTGGGAGAGACACACTGTACACAGGGACACGTGTTACACAGTCTGACTCCTCACTGGGAGAAACACACAGTACACAGGGACACTTGTTACACAGTCTGACTCCTCACTGGGGGAGACACACGTTACACAGGGACACTTGTTACACAGTCTGACTCCTCACTGGGAGAGACACCCTGTACACAGTGACACTTGTTACACAGTCTGACTCCTCACTGAAGAGACACACTGTACACAGGGACACTTGTTACACAGTCTGACTCCTCACTGGGGGAGAGATAATTTACACAAGGTCACTTGTTACACAATCTGACTACTCACTGATAGAGACACAGTGTACACAGCGACATTTGTTACACATTCTGACTCCTCACTGGGAGCGACACACACTGTACACAGGGACACTTGTTACACAGTCTGACCCCTCAGTGGGAGAGACACACTGTACACAGGGACACGTGTTACACAGTCTGACCCCTCAGTGGGAGAGACACACAGTACACAGGGACACTTGTTACACAGTCTGACTCCTCACTGGGAGAAACACACAGTACACAGGGACACTTGATACACAGTCTGATTCCTCGCTGGGGGAGACACACGTTACACAGGGACACTTGTTACACAGTCTGACTCCTCACTGGGAGAGACACCCTGTACACAGTGACACTTGTTACACAGTCTGACTCCTCACTGGGAGAGACACACTGTACACACGGACACTTGTTACACAGTCTGACTCCTCACTGGGGGAGAGATAATTTACAAAAGGTCACTTGTTACACAATCTGACTCCTCACTGATAGAGACACAGTGTACACAGCGACATTTGTTACACATTCTGACTCCTCACTGGGAGCGACACACACTGTACACAGGGACACTTGTTACACAGTCTGACTCCTCACTGGGAGAGACACACTGTACACAGGGACACGTGTTACACAGTCTGACTCCTCACTGGGAGAAAGGCACAGTAAACAGGGACACTTGTTACACAGTCTGACTCCTCACTGGGAGAAACATACAGTACACAGCGACACTTGTTACACAGTCTGACTCCTCACTGGGAGAGACACATTGTACACAGGGACACGTGTTACACATTCTGACCCCTCAGTGGGAGAGACACACTGTACACAGGGACACGTGTTACACAGTCTGACTCCTCACTGGGAGCAACACACAGTACACAGCGACACTTGTTACACAGTCTGACTCCTCACTGGGAGAGACACACTGTACACAGGGACACGTGTTACACAGTCTGACTCCTCACTGGGAGAGACACACTGTACACAGCGACACTTGTTACACAGTCTGACCCCTCAGTGGGAGAGACACACAGTACACAGGGACACTTGTTACACAGTCTGACTCCTCACTGGGAGAAACACACTGTACACAGGGACACTTGTTACAAGTCTGACCCCTCACTGGGAGAGACACACTGTACACAGGTACACTTGTTACACATTCTGACCCCTCAGTGGGAGAGACACACTTTACACAGGGACACTTGTTACACAGTCTGACTCCTCACTGGGAGAGACACACTGTACACAGCGACACTTGTTACACAGTCTCACTCCTCACTGGTAGTCACATAATGTACACAGGGACACTTGTTACACAGTCTGACCCCTCACTGGGATTCACATAATGTACACAGGGACACTTGTTACACAGTCTGACTCCTCACTGGTGTCACATAATGTACACAGGGACACTTGTTACACAGTCTGACAACTCACTGGGAGAGACATAATGTACACAGGGACACTTGTTACACAGTCTGACAACTCACTGGGAGAGACATAATGTACACAGGGACACTTGTTACACAGTCTGACTCCTCGCTGGGAGAGACACACAGTGTACACAGGAACACTTGTTACACAGTCTGACTCCTCACTGGGGGAGACACACGTTACACAGGGACACTTGTTACACAGTCTGACTCCTCACTGGGAGAAACATAATTTACACAGGGTCACTTGTTACAGAGTCTGGCTCCACACTGGGAGACACATAATGTACACAGGGACACTTGTTACACAGTCTGACAACTCACTGGGAGAGACATAATGTACACAGGGTCACTTGTTACACAGTCTGACTCCTCGCTGGGAGAGACACACAGTGTACACAGGAACACTTGTTACACAGTCTGACTCCTCACTGTGGGAGACACACGTTACACAGGGACACTTGTTACACAATCTGACTCCTCACTGGGAGCGACACACACTGTACACAAGGACACTTGTTACACAGTCTGACTCCTCACTGGGGGAGACACACGTTACACAGGGACACTTGTTACACAGTCTGACTCCTCACTGGGAGAGACACACTGTACACGGTGACACTTGTTACTCAGTCTGACTCCTCACTGGGAGAGACACACTGCACACAGGGACACTTGTTACACAGTCTGACTCCTCACTGGGGGAGAGATAATTTACACAAGGTCACTTGTTGCACAATCTGACTCCTCACTGATAGAGACACACTGTACACAGCGACATTGGTTACACATTCTGACTCTTCACTGGGAGCGACACACACTGTACACAAGGACACTTGTTACACAGTCTGACTCCTCACTGGCAGAGACACACTGTACACAGGGACACGTGTTACACAGTCTGACTCCTCACTGGGAGAAACACACAGTACACAGGGACACTTGTTACACAGTCTGACTCCTCACTGGCAGAAACACACAGTACACAGCGACACTTGTTACACAGTCTGACTCCTCACTGGGAGAGACACACTGTACACAGGGACACGTGTTACACATTCTGACCCCTCAGTGGGAGAGACACACTGTACACAGGGACACGTGTTACACAGTCTGACTCCTCACTGGGAGCAACACACAGTACACAGCGACACTTGTTACACAGTCTGACTCCTCACTGGTAGAGACACACTGTACACAGGGACACTTGTTACACAGTCTGACTCCTCACTGGGAGAGACACATTGTACACAGTGACACTTGTTACACAGTCTGACTCCTCACTGGGAGAGACACACTGTACACAGGGACACTTGTTACACAGTCTGACTCCTCACTGGGGGAGAGATAATTTACACAAGGTCACTTGTTACACAATCTAACTCCTCACTGGGAGCGACACACACTGTACACAAGGACACTTGTTACACAGTCTGACTCCTCACTGGGAGAGACACACTGTACACAGGGACACGTGTTACACAGTCTGACTCCTCACTGGGAGAAACACACAGTACACAGGGACACTTGTTACACAGTCTGACTCCTCACTGGGGGAGACACACGTTACACAGGGACACTTGTTACACAGTCTGACTCCTCACTGGGAGAGACACACTGTACACGGTGACACTTGTTACACAGTCTGACTCCTCACTGGGAGAGACACACTGCACACAGGGACACTTGTTACACAGTCTGACTCCTCACTGGGGGAGAGATAATTTACACAAGGTCACTTGTTGCACAATCTGACTCCTCACTGATAGAGACACACTGTACACAGCGACATTGGTTACACATTCTGACTCCTCACTGGGAGCGACACACACTGTACACAAGGACACTTGTTACACAGTCTGACTCCTCACTGGCAGAGACACACTATACACAGGGACACGTGTAACACAGTCTGACTCCTCACTGGGAGAAACACACAGTACACAGGGACACTTGTTACACAGTCTGACTCCTCACTGGCAGAAACACACAGTACACAGCGACACTTGTTACACAGTCTGACTCCTCACTGGGAGAGACACACTGTACACAGGGACACGTGTTACACATTCTGACCCCTCAGTGGGAGAGACACACTGTACACAGGGACACGTGTTACACAGTCTGACTCCTCACTGGGAGCAACACACAGTACACAGCGACACTTGTTACACAGTCTGACTCCTCACTGGTAGAGACACACTGTACACAGGGACACGTGTTACACAGTCTGACTCCTCACTGGGAGAGACACACTGTACACAGCGACACTTGTTACACAGTCTGACTCCTCACTGGGAGAAACACACTGTACACAGGAACACTTGTTACAAGTCTGACCCCTCACTGGGAGAGACACACTGTACACAGGGACACTTGTTACACATTCTGACCCCTCAGTGGGAGAGACACACTTTACACAGGGACACTTGTTACACAGTCTGACTCCTCACTGGGAGAGACACACTGTACACAGGGACACTTGTTACACAGTCTGACTCCTCACTGGTAGTCACATAATGTACACAGGGACACTTGTTACACAGTCTGACCCCTCACTGGGATTCACATAATGTACACAGGGACACTTGTTACACAGTCTGACTCCTCACTGGTAGTCACATAATGTACACAGGGACACTTGTTACACAGTCTGCCAACTCACTGGGAGAGACATAATTTACACAGGGACACTTGTTACACAGTCTGACCCCTCACTGGGATTCACATAATGTACAGAGGGACACTTGTTACACAGTCTGACTCCTCACTGGGTGTCACATAATGTACACAGGGACACTTGTTACACAGTCTGACAACTCACTGGGAGAGACATAATGTACACAGGGACACCTGTTACACAGTCTGACTCCTCGCTGGGAGAGACCCACAGTGTACACAGGAACACTTGTTACACAGTCTGACTCCTCACTGGGGGAGACACACGTTACACAGGGACACTTGTTACACAGTCTCACTCCTCACTGGGAGAGACATAATTTACACAGGGTCACTTGTTACAGAGTCTGGCTCCACACTGGGAGACACATAATGTACACAGGGACACTTGTTACACAGTCTGACAACTCACTGGGAGAGACATAATGTACACAGGGTCACTTGTTACACAGTCTGACTCCTCGCTGGGAGAGACACACAGTGTACACAGGGACACTTGTTACACAGTCTGACTCCTCACTGGGGGAGACACACGTTACACAGGGACACTTGTTACACAGTCTGACTCCTCACTGGGAGAGACACACTGTACACAGTGACACTTGTTACATAGTCTGACTCCTCACTGGGAGAGACACACTGTACACAGGGACACTTGTTACACAGTCTGACTCCTCACTGGGGGAGAGATAATTTACACAAGGTCCCTTGTTACACAATATGACTCCTCACTGGGAGCGACACACACTGTACACAAAAACACTTGTTACACAGTCTGACTCCTCACTGGGAGAGACACACTGTACACAGGGACACGTGTTACACAGTCTGACTCCTCACTGGGAGAAACACACAGTACACAGGGACACTTGTTACACTCTCTGACTCCTCACTGGGGGAGACACACGTTACACAGGGACACTTGTTACACAGTCTGACTCCTCACTGGGAGAGACACACTGTACACGGTGACACTTGTTACACAGTCTGACTCCTCACTGGGAGAGACACACTGTACACAGGGACACTTGTTACACAGTCTGACTCCTCACTGGGGGAGAGATAATTTACACAGGGACACTTGTTACACAATCTGACTCCTCACTGATAGAGACACACTGTACACAGCGACATTTGTTACACATTCTGACTCCTCACTGGGAGCGACACACACTGTACACAGGGACACTTGTTACACAGTCTGACTCCTCACTGGGAGAGACACACTGTACACAGGGACACGTGTTACACAGTCTTACTCCTCACTGGGAGAGACACACTGTACACAGCGACACTTGTTACACAGTCTGACCCCTCAGTGGGAGAGACACACAGTACACAGGGACACTTGTTACACAGTCTGACTCCTCACTGGGAGAAACACACTGTACACAGGAACACTTGTTACAAGTCTGACCCCTCACTGGGAGAGACACCCTGTACACAGGGACACTTGTTACACATTCTGACCCCTCAGTGGGAGAGACACACTTTACAGAGGGACACTTGTTACACAGTCTGACTCCTCACTGGGAGAGACACACTGTACACAGCGACACTTGTTACACAGTCTGACTCCTCACTGGTAGTCACATAATGTACACAGGGACACTTGTTACACAGTCTGACCCCTCACTGGGATTCACATAATGTACACAGGGACACATGTTACACAGTCTGACTCCTCACTGGGTGTCACATAATGTACACAGGGACACTTGTTACACAGTCTGACAACTCACTGGGAGAGACATAATGTACACAGGGACATTTGTTACACAGTCTGACAACTCACTGGGAGAGACATAATGTACACAGGGACACTTGTTACACAGTCTGACTCCTCGCTGGGAGAGACACACAGTGTACACAGGAACACTTGTTACACAGTCTGACTCCTCACTGGGGGAGACACACGTTACACAGGGACACTTGTTACACAGTCTGACTCCTCACTGGGAGAAACATAATTTACACAGGGTCACTTGTTACAGAGTCTGGCTCCACACTGGGAGACACATAATGTACACAGGGACACTTGTTACACAGTCTGACAACTCACTGGGAGAGACATAATGTACACAGGGTCACTTGTTACACAGTCTGACTCCTCGCTGGGAGAGACACACAGTGTACACAGGGACACTTGTTACACATTCTGACCCCTCAGTGGGAGAGACACACTTTACACAGGGACACTTGTTACACAGTCTGACTCCTCACTGGGAGAGACACACTGTACACAGGGACACTTGTTACACAGTCTGACTCCTCACTGGTAGTCACATAATGTACACAGGGACACTTGTTACACAGTCTGACCCCTCACTGGGATTCACATAATGTACACAGGGACACTTGTTACACAGTCTGACTCCTCACTGGTAGTCACATAATGTACACAGGGACACGTGTTACACAGTCTGCCAACTCACTGGGAGAGACATAATTTACACAGGGACACTTGTTACACAGTCTGACCCCTCACTGGGATTCACATAATGTACAGAGGGACACTTGTTACACAGTCTGACTCCTCACTGGGTGTCACATAATGTACACAGGGACACTTGTTACACAGTCTGACAACTCACTGGGAGAGACATAATGTACACAGGGACACTTGTTACACAGTCTGACTCCTCGCTGGGAGAGACCCACAGTGTACACAGGAACACTTGTTACACAGTCTGACTCCTCACTGGGGGAGACACACGTTACACAGGGACACTTGTTACACAGTCTCACTCCTCACTGGGAGAGACATAATTTACACAGGGTCACTTGTTACAGAGTCTGGCTCCACACTGGGAGACACATAATGTACACAGGGACACTTGTTACACAGTCTGACAACTCACTGGGAGAGACATAATGTACACAGGGTCACTTGTTACACAGTCTGACTCCTCGCTGGGAGAGACACACAGTGTACACAGGGACACTTGTTACACAGACTGACTCCTCACTGGGGGAGACACACGTTACACAGGGACACTTGTTACACAGTCTGACTCCTCACTGGGAGAGACACACTGTACACAGTGACACTTGTTACACAGTCTGACTCCTCACTGGGAGAGACACACTGTACACAGGGACACTTGTTACACAGTCTGACTCCTCACTGGGGGAGAGATAATTTACACAAGGTCCCTTGTTACACAATATGACTCCTCACTGGGAGCGACACACACTGTACACAAAAACACTTGTTACACAGTCTGACTCCTCACTGGGAGAGACACACTGTACATAGGGACACGTGTTACACAGTCTGACTCCTCACTGGGAGAAACACACAGTACACAGGGACACTTGTTACACTCTCTGACTCCTCACTGGGGGAGACACACGTTACACAGGGACACTTGTTACACAGTCTGACTCCTCACTGGGAGAGACACACTGTACACGGTGACACTTGTTACACAGTCTGACTCCTCACTGGGAGAGACACACTGTACACAGGGACACTTGTTACACAGTCTGACTCCTCACTGGGGGAGAGATAATTTACACAGGGACACTTGTTACACAATCTGACTCCTCACTGATAGAGACACACTGTACACAGCGACATTTGTTACACATTCTGACTCCTCACTGGGAGCGACACACACTGTACACAGGGACACTTGTTACACAGTCTGACTCCTCACTGGGAGAGACACACTGTACACAGGGACACGTGTTACACAGTCTTACTCCTCACTGGGAGAGACACACTGTACACAGCGACACTTGTTACACAGTCTGACCCCTCAGTGGGAGAGACACACAGTACACAGGGACACTTGTTACACAGTCTGACTCCTCACTGGGAGAAACACACTGTACACAGGAACACTTGTTACAAGTCTGACCCCTCACTGGGAGAGACACACTGTACACAGGGACACTTGTTACACATTCTGACCCCTCAGTGGGAGAGACACACTTTACAGAGGGACACTTGTTACACAGTCTGACTCCTCACTGGGAGAGACACACTGTACACAGCGACACTTGTTACACAGTCTGACTCCTCACTGGTAGTCACATAATGTACACAGGGACACTTGTTACACAGTCTGACCCCTCACTGGGATTCACATAATGTACACGGGGACACTTGTTACACAGTCTGACTCCTCACTGGGTGTCACATAATGTACACAGGGACACTTGTTACACAGTCTGACAACTCACTGGGAGAGACATAATGTACACAGGGACATTTGTTACACAGTCTGACAACTCACTGGGAGAGACATAATGTACACAGGGACACTTGTTACACAGTCTGACTCCTCGCTGGGAGAGACACACAGTGTACACAGGAACACTTGTTACACAGTCTGACTCCTCACTGGGGGAGACACACGTTACACAGGGACACTTGTTACACAGTCTGACTCCTCACTGGGAGAAACATAATTTACACAGGGTCACTTGTTACAGAGTCTGGCTCCACACTGGGAGACACATAATGTACACAGGGACACTTGTTACACAGTCTGACAACTCACTGGGAGAGACATAATGTACACAGGGTCACTTGTTACACAGTCTGACTCCTCGCTGGGAGAGACACACAGTGTACACAGGAACACTTGTTACACAGTCTGACTCCTCACTGGGGGAGACACACGTTACACAGGGACACTTGTTACACAGTCTGACTCCTCACTGGGAGAGACACACTGTACACAGTGACACTTGTTACACAGTCTGACTCCTCACTGGGAGAGACACACTGTACACAGGGACACTTGTTACACAGTCTGACTCCTCACTGGGGGAGAGATAATTTACACAAGGTCACTTGTTACACAATCTGACTCCTCACTGGGAGCGACACACACTGTACACAAGGACACTTGTTACACAGTCTGACTCCTCACTGGGAGAGACACACTGTACACAGGGACACGTGTTACACAGTCTGACTCCTCACTGGGAGAAACACACAGTACACAGGGACACTTGTTACACAGTCTGACTCCTCACTGGTGGAGACACACGTTACACAGGGACACTTGTTACACAGTCTGACTCCTCACTGGGAGAGACACACTGTACACGGTGACACTTGTTACACAGTCTGACTCCTCACTGGGAGAGACACACTGTACACAGGGACACTTGTTACACAGTCTGACTCCTCACTGGGGGTGAGATAATTTACACAAGGTCACTTGTTGCACAATCTGACTCCTCACTGATAGAGACACACTGTACACAGCGACATTTGTTGCACATTCTGACTCCTCACTGGGAGCGACACACACTGTACACAAGGACACTTGTTACACAGTCTGACTCCTCACTGGCAGAGACACACTGTACACAGGGACACGTGTTACACAGTCTGACTCCTCACTGGGAGAAACACACAGTACACAGGGACACTTGTTACACAGTCTGACTCCTCACTGGCAGAAACACACAATACACAGCGACACTTGTTACACAGTCTGACTCCTCACTGGGAGAGACACACTGTACACAGGGACACGTGTTACACATTCTGACCCCTCAGTGGGAGAGACACACTGTACACAGGGACACGTGTTACACAGTCTGACTCCTCACTGGTAGAGACACACTGTACACAGGGACACGTGTTACACAGTCTGACTCCTCACTGGGAGAGACACACTGTACACAGCGACACTTGTTACACAGTCTGACTCCTCACTGGGAGAAACACACTGTACACAGGAACACTTGTTACACAGTCTGACTCCTCACTGGGAGAGACATAATATACACAGGAACACGTGTTACACAGTCTGACTCCTCACTGGGAGAGACACACTGTACACAGGGACACGTGTTACACAGTCTGACTCCTCACTGGGAGAGACACACTGTACACAGCGACACTTGTTACACAGTCTGACTCCTCACTGGTAGTCACATAATGTACACAGAGACACTTGTTACACAGTCTGACCCCTCACTGGGATTCACATAATGTACACAGGGACACTTGTTACACAGTCTGACTCCTCACTGGTAGTCACATAATGTACACAGGGACACTTGTTACACAGTCTGCCAACTCACTGGGAGAGACATAATTTACACAGGGACACTTGATACACAGTCTGACCCCTCACTGGGATTCACATAATGTACACAGGGACACTTGTTACACAGTCTGACTCCTCACTGGGTGTCACATAATGTACACAGGGACACTTGTTACACAGTCTGACTCCTCGCTAGGAGAGACACACAGTGTACACAGGAACACTTGTTACACAGTCTGACTCCTCACTGGGGGAGACACACGTTACACAGGGACACTTGTTACACAGTCTGACTCCTCACTGGGAGAGACATAATTTACACAGGGTCACTTGTTACAGAGTCTGGCTCCACACTGGGAGACACATAATGTACACAGGGACACTTGTTACACAGTCTGACTCCTCACTGGGAGAGACACACTGTACACAGGGACACGTGTTACACATTCTGACCCCTCAGTGGGAGAGACACACTGTACACAGGGACACGTGTTACACAGTCTGACTCCTCACTGGTAGAGACACACTGTACACAGGGACACGTGTTACACAGTCTGACTCCTCACTGGGAGAGACACACTGTACACAGCGACACTTGTTACACAGTCTGACTCCTCACTGGGAGAAACACACTGTACACAGGAACACTTGTTACACAGTCTGACTCCTCACTGGGAGAGACACACTGTACACAGGGACACGTGTTACACAGTCTGACTCCTCACTGGGAGAGACACACTGTACACAGCGACACTTGTTACACAGTCTGACTCCTCACTGGTAGTCACATAATGTACACAGAGACACTTGTTACACAGTCTGACCCCTCACTGGGATTCACATAATGTACACAGGGACACTTGTTACACAGTCTGACTCCTCACTGGTAGTCACATAATGTACACAGGGACACTTGTTACACAGTCTGCCAACTCACTGGGAGAGACATAATTTACACAGGGACACTTGATACACAGTCTGACCCCTCACTGGGATTCACATAATGTACACAGGGACACTTGTTACACAGTCTGACTCCTCACTGGGTGTCACATAATGTACACAGGGACACTTGTTACACAGTCTGACTCCTCGCTAGGAGAGACACACAGTGTACACAGGAACACTTGTTACACAGTCTGACTCCTCACTGGGGGAGACACACGTTACACAGGGACACTTGTTACACAGTCTGACTCCTCACTGGGAGAGACATAATTTACACAGGGTCACTTGTTACAGAGTCTGGCTCCACACTGGGAGACACATAATGTACACAGGGACACTTATTACACAGTCTGACAACTCACTGGGAGAGACATAATGTACACAGCGTCACTTGTTACACAGTCTGACTCCTCGCTGGGAGAGACACACAGTGTACACAGGGACACTTGTTACACAGTCTGACTCCTCACTGGGGGAGACACAATTTACACAAGGACACTTGTTACACAGTCTGACTCCTCACTGGGAGAGACACACTGTACACAGTGACACTTGTTACACAGTCTGACTCCTCACTGGGAGAGACACACTGTACACAGGGACACTTGTTACACAGTCTGACTCCTCACTGGGGGAGAGATAATTTACACAAGGTCCCTTGTTACACAATATGACTCCTCACTGGGAGCGACACACACTGTACACAAGGACACTTGTTACACAGTCTGACTCCTCACTGGGAGAGACACACTGTACACAGGGACACGTGTTACACAGTCTGACTCCTCACTGGGAGAAACACACAGTACACAGGGACACTTGTTACACTCTCTGACTCCTCACTGGGGGAGACACACGTTACACAGGGACACTTGTTACACAGTCTGACTCCTCACTGGGAGAGACACACTGTACACGGTGACACTTGTTACACAGTCTGACTCCTCACTGGGAGAGACACACTGTACACAGGGACACTTGTTACACAGTCTGACTCCTCACTGGGGGAGAGATAATTTACACAGGGACACTTGTTACACAATCTGACTCCTCACTGATAGAGACACACTGTACACAGCGACATTTGTTACACATTCTGACTCCTCACTGGGAGCGACACACACTGTACACAGGGACACTTGTTACACAGTCTGACTCCTCAATGGGAGAGACACACTGTACACAGGGACACGTGTTACACAGTCTTACTCCTCACTGGGAGAGACACACTGTACACAGGGACACGTGTTACACAGTCTGACTCCTCACTGGGAGAGACACACAGTACACAGGGACACTTGTTACACAGTCTGACTCCTCACTGGGAGAAACACACTGTACACAGGAACACTTGTTACAAGTCTGACCCCTCACTGGGAGAGACACACTGTACACAGGGACACTTGTTACACATTCTGACCCCTCAGTGGGAGAGACACACTTTACAGAGGGACACTTGTTACACAGTCTGACTCCTCACTGGGAGAGACACACTGTACACAGCGACACTTGTTACACAGTCTGACTCCTCACTGGTAGTCACATAATGTACACAGGGACACTTGTTACACAGTCTGACCCCTCACTGGGATTCACATAATGTACACAGGGACACTTGTTACACAGTCTGACTCCTCACTGGGTGTCACATAATGTACACAGGGACACTTGTTACACAGTCTGACAACTCACTGGGAGAGACATAATGTACACAATGACACTTGTTACACAGTCTGACAACTCACTGGGAGAGACATAATGTACACAGGGACACTTGTTATACAGTCTGACTCCTCGCTGGGAGAGACACACAGTGTACACAGGAACACTTGTTACACAGTCTGACTCCTCACTGGGGGAGACACACGTTACACAGGGACACTTGTTACACAGTCTGACTCCTCACTGGGAGAAACATAATTTACACAGGGTCACTTGTTACAGAGTCTGGCTCCACACTGGGAGACACATAATGTACACAGGGACACTTGTTACACAGTCTGACAACTCACTGGGAGAGACATAATGTACACAGGGTCACTTGTTACACAGTCTGACTCCTCGCTGGGAGAGACACACAGTGTACACAGGAACACTTGTTACACAGTCTGACTCCTCACTGGGGGAGACACACGTTACACAGGGATACTTGTTACACAGTCTGACTCCTCACTGGGAGAGACACACTGTACACAGTGACACTTGTTACACAGTCTGACTCCTCACTGGGAGAGACACACTGTACACAGGGACACTTGTTACACAGTCTGACTCCTCACTGGGGGAGAGATAATTTACACAAGGTCACTTGTTACACAATCTGACTCCTCACTGGGAGCGACACACACTGTACACAAGGACACTTGTTACACAGTCTGACTCCTCACTGGGAGACACACACTGTACACAAGGACACTTGTTACACAGTCTGACTCCTCACTGGGGGAGACACACGTTACACAGGGACACTTGTCACACAGTCTGACTCCTCACTGGGAGAGACACACTGTACACGGTGACACTTGTTACACAGTCTGACTCCTCACTGGGAGAGACACACTGTACACAGGGACACTTGTTACACAGTCTGACTCCTCACTGGGGGAGAGATAATTTACACAAGGTCACTTGTTGCACAATCTGACTCCTCACTGATAGAGACACACTGTACACAGCGACATTTGTTACACATTCTGACTCCTCACTGGGAGCGACACACACTGTACACAAGGACACTTGTTACACAGTCTGACTCCTCACTGGCAGAGACACACTGTACACAGGGACACGTGTTACACAGTCTGACTCCTCACTGGGAGAAACACACAGTACACAGGGACACTTGTTACACAGTCTGACTCCTCACTGGCAGAAACACACAATACACAGCAACACTTGTTACACAGTCTGACTCCTCACTGGGAGAGACACACTGTACACAGGGACACGTGTTACACATTCTGACCCCTCAGTGGGAGAGACACACTGTACACAGGGACACGTGTTACACAGTCTGACTCCTCACTGGGAGCAACACACAGTACACAGCGACACTTGTTACACAGTCTGACTCCTCACTGGTAGAGACACACTGTACACAGGGACACGTGTTACACAGTCTGACTCCTCACTGGGAGAGACACACTGTACACAGCGACACTTGTTACACAGTCTGACTCCTCACTGGGAGAAACACACTGTACACAGGAACACTTGTTACACAGTCTGACTCCTCACTGGGAGAGACATAATTTACACAGGGACACTTGTTACACAGTCTGACTCCTCACTGGTAGTCACATAATGTACACAGAAACACTTGTTACACAGTCTGACCCCTCACTGGGATTCACATAATGTACACAGGGACACTTGTTACACAGTCTGACTCCTCACTGGTAGTCACATAATGTACACAGGGACACTTGTTACACAGTCTGCCAACTCACTGGGAGAGACATAATTTACACAGGGACACTTGTTACACAGTCTGACCCCTCACTGGGATTCACATAATGTACACAGGGACACTTGTTACACAGTCTGACTCCTCACTGGGTGTCACATAATGTACACAGGGACACTTGTTACACAGTCTGACTCCTCGCTGGGAGAGACACACAGTGTACACAGGAACACTTGTTACACAGTCTGACTCCTCACTGGGGGAGACACACGTTACACAGGGACACTTGTTACACAGTCTGACTCCTCACTGGGAGAGACATAATTTACACAGTGTCACTTGTTACAGAGTCTGGCTCCACACTGGGAGACACATAATGTACACAGGGACACTTATTACACAGTCTGACAACTCACTGGGAGAGACATAATGTACACAGGGTCACTTGTTACACAGTCTGACTCCTCGCTGGGAGAGACACACAGTGTACACAGGGACACTTGTTACACAGTCTGACTCCTCACTGGGGGAGACACACGTTACACAGGGACACTTGTTACACAGTCTGACTCCTCACTGGGAGAGACACACTGTACACAGTGACACTTGTTACACAGTCTGACTCCTCACTGGGAGAGACACACTGTACACAGGGACACTTGTTACACAGTCTGACTCCTCACTGGGGGAGAGATAATTTACACAAGGTCCCTTGTTACACAATATGACTCCTCACTGGGAGCGACACACACTGTACACAAGGACACTTGTTACACAGTATGACTCCTCACTGGGAGAGACACACTGTACACAGGGACACGTGTTACACAGTCTGACTCCTCACTGGGAGAGACACACTGTACACAGGGACACTTGTTACACAGTCTGACTCCTCACTGGGGGAGAGATAATTTACACAGCGACATTTGTTACACATTCTGACTCCTCACTGGGAGCGACACACACTGTACACAGCACAGGGACACTTGTTACACAGTCTGACTCCTCACTGGGAGAGACACACTGTACACAGGGACACGTGTTACACAGTCTGACTCCTCACTGGGAGAGACACACTGTACACAGCGACACTTGTTACACAGTCTGACCCCTCAGTGGGAGAGACACACAGTACACAGGGACACTTGTTACACAGTCTGACTCCTCACTGGGAGAAACACACTGTACACAGGAACACTTGTTACAAGTCTGACCCCTCACTGGGAGAGACACACTGTACACAGGGACACTTGTTAAACATTCTGACCCCTCAGTGGGAGAGACACACTTTACACAGGGACACTTGTTACACAGTCTGACTCCTCACTGGGAGAGACACACTGTACACAGCGACACTTGTTACACAGTCTGACTCCTCACTGGTAGTAACATAATGTACACAGGGACACTTGTTACACAGTCTGACCCCTCACTGGGATTCACATAATGTACACAGGGACACTTGTTACACAGTCTGACTCCTCACTGGGTGTCACATAATGTACCCAGGGACACTTGTTACACAGTCTGACAACTCACTGGGAGAGACACACAGTGTACACAGGAACACTTGTTACACAGTCTGACTCCTCACTGGGGGAGACACACGTTACACAGGGACACTTGTTACACAGTCTGACTCCTCACTGGGAGAGACATAATTTACACAGGGTCACTTGTTACAGAGTCTGACTCCACACTGGGAGACACATAATGTACACAGGGACACTTGATACACAGTCTGACAACTCACTGGGAGAGACATAATGTACACAGGGACACTTGTTACACAGTCTGACTCCTCGCTGGGAGAGACACACAGTGTACACAGGAACACTTGTTACACAGTCTGACTCCTCACTGGGGGAGACACACGTTACACAGGGACACTTGTTACACAGTCTGACTCCTCACTGGGAGAGACACACTGTACACAGTGACACTTGTTACACAGTCTGACTCCTCACTGGGAGAGACACACTGTACACAGGGACACTTGTTACACAGTCTGACTCCTCACTGTGTGAGAGATAATTTACACAAGGTCACTTGTTACACAATCTGACTCCTCACTGATAGAGACACACTGTACACAGCGACACTTGTTACACATTCTGACTCCTCACTGGGAGCGACACACACTGTACACAGGGACACTTGTTACACAGTCTGACTCCTCACTGGGAGAGACACACTGTACACAGGGACACGTGTTACACAGTCTGACTCCTCACTGGGAGAAACACACAGTACACAGGGACACTTGTTACACAGTCTGACTCCTCACTGGGAGAAACACACAGTACACAGCGACACTTGTTACACAGTCTGACTCCTCACTGGGAGAGACACACTGTACACAGGGACACGTGTTACACATTCTGACCCCTCAGTGGGAGAGACACACTGTACACAGGGACACGTGTTACACAGTCTGACTCCTCACTGGGAGCAACACACAGTACACAGCGACACTTGTTACACAGTCTGACTCCTCACTGGGAGAGACACACTGGACACAGAGACACGTGTTACACAGTCTGACTCCTCACTGGGAGAGACACACTGTACACAGCGACACTTGTTACACAATCTGACCCCTCAGTGGGAGAGACACACAGTACACAGGGACACTTGTTACACAGTCTGACTCCACACTGGGAGAAACACACTCTACACAGGGACACTTGTTACACAGTCTGACTCCTCACTGGGAGAAACACACAGTACACAGCGACACTTGTTACACAGTCTGACTCCTCACTGGGAGAGACACACTGTACACAGGGACACGTGTTACACATTCTGACCCCTCAGTGGGAGAGACACACTGTACACAGGGACACGTGTTACACAGTCTGACTCCTCACTGGGAGCAACACAAAGTACACAGCGACACTTGTTACACAGTCTGACTCCTCACTGGGAGAGACACACTGTACACAGGGACACGTGTTACACAGTCTGACTCCTCACTGGGAGAGACACACTGTACATAGCGACACTTGTTACAGAGTCTGACCCCTCAGTGGGAGAGACACACAGTACACAGGGACACTTGTTACACAGTCTGACTCCT
The DNA here is from genome assembly GCF_044704955.1 of Pristiophorus japonicus. Classification (NCBI taxonomy): domain Eukaryota; kingdom Metazoa; phylum Chordata; class Chondrichthyes; family Pristiophoridae; genus Pristiophorus; species Pristiophorus japonicus. The sequence goes on along the minus strand of NW_027254707.1, from coordinate 1,006,682 downwards.
CACTGGGAGAAACACACTCTACACAGGGACACTTGTTACAAGTCTGACCCCTCACTGGGAGAGACACACTGTTCACAGGGACACTTGTTACACAGTCTGCCTCCTCACTGGGAGAAACACACAGTACACAGGGACACTTGTTACAAGTCTGACCCCTCACTAGGAGACACACACTGTACACAGGGACACTTGTTACACATTCTGACCCCTCAGTGGGAGAGACATACTTTACACAGGGACACTTGTTACACAGTCTGACTCCTCACTGGTAGTCACATAATGTACACAGGGACACTTGTTACACAGTCTGACCCCTCACTGGGATTCACATAATGTACACAGGGACACTTGTTACACAGTCTGACCCTTCACTGGGAGAAACACAAGGTACACAGGGACACATGTTACACAGTCTGACCCATCACTGGGAGAAACACACAGTACACAGAGACACTTGTTACACAGTCTGACCCATCACTGGGAGAGACACACTGTGCACAGGGACACTTGTTACACATTCTGACCCCTCAGTGGGAGGGACACTCTTTACACAGGGACACTTGTTACACAGTCTGACTCCTCACTGGGAGAGACACACTGTACACAGGGACACTTGTTACACAGTCTGACTCCTCACTGTGTGAGAGATAATTTACACAAGGTCACTTGTTACACAATCTGACTCCTCACTGATAGAGACACACTGTACACAGCGACACTTGTTACACATTCTGACTCCTCACTGGGAGCGACACACACTGTACACAGGGACACTTGTTACACAGTCTGACTCCTCACTGGGAGAGACACACTGTACACAGGGACACGTGTTACACAGTCTGACTCCTCACTGGGAGAAACACACAGTACACAGGGACACTTGTTACACAGTCTGACTCCTCACTGGGAGAAACACACAGTACACAGCGACACTTGTTACACAGTCTGACTCCTCACTGGGAGAGACACACTGTACACAGGGACACGTGTTACACATTCTGACCCCTCAGTGGGAGAGACACACTGTACACAGGGACACGTGTTACACAGTCTGACTCCTCACTGGGAGCAACACACAGTACACAGCGACACTTGTTACACAGTCTGACTCCTCACTGGGAGAGACACACTGGACACAGGGACACGTGTTACACAGTCTGACTCCTCACTGGGAGAGACACACTGTACACAGCGACACTTGTTACACAGTCTGACTCCTCACTGGGAGAAACACACTCTACACAGGGACACTTGTTACAAGTCTGACCCCTCACTGGGAGAGACACACTGTTCACAGGGACACTTGTTACACAGTCTGCCTCCTCACTGGGAGAAACACACAGTACACAGGGACACTTGTTACAAGTCTGACCCCTCACTAGGAGACACACACTGTACACAGGGACACTTGTTACACATTCTGACCCCTCAGTGGGAGAGACATACTTTACACAGGGACACTTGTTACACAGTCTGACTCCTCACTGGTAGTCACATAATGTACACAGGGACACTTGTTACACAGTCTGACCCCTCACTGGGATTCACATAATGTACACAGGGACACTTGTTACACAGTCTGACCCCTCACTGGGAGAAACACAAGGTACACAGGGACACATGTTACACAGTCTGACCCATCACTGGGAGAAACACACAGTACACAGAGACACTTGTTACACAGTCTGACCCATCACTGGGAGAGACACACTGTGCACAGGGATACTTGTTACACATTCTGACCCCTCAGTGGGAGGGACACTCTTTACACAGGGACACTTGTTACACAGTCTGACTCCTCACTGGGAGAGACACACTGTACACAGGGACACTTGTTACACAGTCTGACTCCTCACTGTGTGAGAGATAATTTACACAAGGTCACTTGTTACACAATCTGACTCCTCACTGATAGAGACACACTGTACACAGCGACACTTGTTACACATTCTGACTCCTCACTGGGAGCGACACACACTGTACACAGGGACACTTGTTACACAGTCTGACTCCTCACTGGGAGAGACACACTGTACACAGGGACACGTGTTACACAGTCTGACTCCTCACTGGGAGAAACACACAGTACACAGGGACACTTGTTACACAGTCTGACTCCTCACTGGGAGAAACACACAGTACACAGCGACACTTGTTACACAGTCTGACTCCTCACTGGGAGAGACACACTGTACACAGGGACACGTGTTACACATTCTGACCCCTCAGTGGGAGAGACACACTGTACACAGGGACACGTGTTACACAGTCTGACTCCTCACTGGGAGCAACACACAGTACACAGCGACACTTGTTACACAGTCTGACTCCTCACTGGGAGAGACACACTGGACACAGGGACACGTGTTACACAGTCTGACTCCTCACTGGGAGAGACACACTGTACACAGCGACACTTGTTACACAATCTGACCCCTCAGTGGGAGAGACACACAGTACACAGGGACACTTGTTACACAGTCTGACTCCACACTGGGAGAAACACACTCTACACAGGGACACTTGTTACACAGTCTGACTCCTCACTGGGAGAAACACACAGTACACAGCGACACTTGTTACACAGTCTGACTCCTCACTGGGAGAGACACACTGTACACAGGGACACGTGTTACACATTCTGACCCCTCAGTGGGAGAGACACACTGTACACAGGGACACGTGTTACACAGTCTGACTCCTCACTGGGAGCAACACAAAGTACACAGCGACACTTGTTACACAGTCTGACTCCTCACTGGGAGAGACACACTGTACACAGGGACACGTGTTACACAGTCTGACTCCTCACTGGGAGAGACACACTGTACATAGCGACACTTGTTACACAGTCTGACCCCTCAGTGGGAGAGACACACAGTACACAGGGACACTTGTTACACAGTCTGACTCCTCACTGGGAGAAACACACTCTACACAGGGACACTTGTTACAAGTCTGACCCCTCACTGGGAGAGACACACTGTTCACAGGGACACTTGTTACACAGTCTGCCTCCTCACTGGGAGAAACACACAGTACACAGGGACACGTGTTACAAGTCTGACCCCTCACTAGGAGACACACACTGTACACAGGGACACTTGTTACACATTCTGACCCCTCAGTGGGAGAGACATACTTTACACAGGGACACTTGTTACACAGTCTGACTCCTCACTGGTAGTCACATAATGTACACAGGGACACTTGTTACACAGTCTGACCCCTCACTGGGATTCACATAATGTACAGAGGGACACTTGTTACACAGTCTGACCCCTCACTGGGAGAAACACAAGGTACACAGGGACACATGTTACACAGTCTGACCCATCATGGGAGAAACACACAGTACACAGAGACACTTGTTACACAGTCTGACCCATCACTGGGAGAGACACACTGTGCACAGGGACACTTGTTACACATTCTGACCCCTCAGTGGGAGGGACACTCTTTACACAGGGACACTTGTTACACAGTCTGACTCCTCACTGGGAGAGACACACTGTACACAGGGTCAGTTGTTACACAGTCTGACTCCTCACTGGGAGAGACACACTGTACACAGCGACACTTGTTACACAGTCTGACTCCTCACTGGTAGTCACATAATTTACACAGGGACACTTGTTACACAGTCTGACCCCTCACTGGGAGTCACATAATGTACACAGGGACACTTGTTACACAGTCTGACCCCTCACTGGGAGAAACACACAGTACACAGGGACACATGTTACACAGTCTGACCCATCACTGGGAGAGACACACAGTACACAGGGACACTTGTTACACAGTCTGACCCATCACTGGGAGAAACACACAGTACACAGGGACACATATTGCAGAGTCCGAGTCCACATTGGGAAAGATACACAATGTATACGTTGAAAAAATCTTACATAGTCTGATGCCTCACTCTGACAGGCACGCAGTTTACACAGGTGCACTTATTACAAAGTCCAAATCCACACTGGGTGAGCCAGATACTGTACAGAAGAACAATTGTTATACAGTCTTACACCTTAGTGGAATAGATAGATCCTGTACAGAGGGGCTCCGGTACATTATAGAAACACAGAAAGTCAGAGAGAGAACGGCTACCGTTAATGTGTGTGCCGAACGTCTTGGTCCCACTTTCTTATTGTGAAGACGAACCAGGCCGATTTTACAGCAGCCAGCAAGAGACAAAAGGCGAATACAGATGTTAAATGCGATGATACAGCGGTCTCGTCCCCTACACCTCCTGACTACTCCCGGAACAGAATGTGGGCTGTATACGTGAGGTGGATCCTGATGTGTCTGGCTGGAGCACTGAGGGGAATTACTCATTGACCGATTGCCCAAACCAGGGCGGTTTGGAAAGATCTAAGCTTCGAACCGTTATCCCTATGATTACACACACAACGTCAAGCGGCGCAGGAGTCTGATTGGGTTATGTACAAGAACTTTATTTCCTGGATACGGTTTGTTTTCTGGGCTTGTAGATAGGTTGTGCTATGTTCCCCCGTCACTGCACTGATCCCACAGGGCAGTCCAGCCCTGATATAAACTAAAGTGAATCTGTATAGTGCCCTTACCTGACTACACTTGGAACGCAGGACGGTCAGTGGGGAAGCTGGAGACTGAAAGATTGCCTAGCTAAATTAGGGCAGACAGGCGCCGAGGGAGCCCGTGGTTGAATATCCACGGAGCTTTCCACCAGCGTGCAGTAGAACCCCCGTTTCTGCCTCCCTACAATGCAAACTCACTCCGCACACCAGTCCCTACATATTGCTTTCTAAACCCAGTTCTCAGCTTCCACAACTCCCTCTCCCTCGTTCTACCTCTTACACCTTTTCTAACCCTTTCTCCTTTTTACCTCTTTCTCCATTTTCTTTCCTCATCACTCTCTGCCTCTTTCTCCATCTCTCCCTCTACCTCCTCTTCCATTTGTATTTACTTATTTCTCACTCTCTCCTTACTTCTCTTCTTCCTCTTTCTCCATCTCTCTGTACCTCTTTCCCCATCTCCCTATATCTCTGTCTCTATCTCTCTCTACCTGTGTATACATTTCTCTCTACAATTCTCCATTTCCCTATACCTTTCCCAATCTCCCTATATCTCTGTCTATATCTCTCTCTATCTCTGTATACATTTCTCCCTACAATTCTCCATTTCCCTATACCTCTTTCACCATCTCCCTATATCTCTGTCTCTATCTCTCTCTACCTCTGTATACAATTCTCCCTACAATTCTCCATTTCCCTATACCTTTCCCCATCTCCCTATAACTCTGTCTCTATCTCTCTCTATCTCTGTATACATTTCTCCCTACAATTCTCCATTTCCCTATACCTCTTTCACCATCTCCCTATATCTCTGTCTCTATCTCTCTCTACCTCTGTATACATTTCTCTCTACAATTCTCCATTTCCCTATACCTTTCCCCATCTCCCTATATCTCTGTCTCTATCTCTCTCTACCTCTGTATACATTTCTCTCTACAATTCTCTATTTCCCTATACCTTTCCCCATCTCCCTATATCTCTGTCTCTATCTCTCTCTACCTCTGTATACATTTCTCTCTACAATTCTCCATTTCCCTATACCTTTCCCCATCTCCCTATATCTCTGTCTCTATCTCTCTCTCTACCTCTGTATACATTTCTCTCTACAATTCTCCATTTCCCTATACCTTTCCCCATCTCTCTATATCTCTGTCTCTATCTCTCTCTATCTCTGTATACATTTCTCTCTACAATTCTCCATTTCCCTATACCTTTCCCCATCTCCCTATATTTCTGTCTCTATCTCTCTCTACCTGTGTATACATTTCTCTCTACAATTCTCCATTTCCCTATACCTCTTTCCCCATCTCCCTATATCTCTGTCTCTATCTCTCTCTATCTCTGTATACATTTCTCTCTACAATTCTCCATTTCCCTATACCTTTCACCATCTCCCTATATCTCTGTCTCTATCTCTCTCTATCTCTGTATACATTTCTCTCTACAATTCTCCATTTCCCTATACCTTTCCCCATCTCCCTATATCTCTGTCTCTATCTCTCTCTACCTCTATATACATTTCTCTCTACAATTCTCCATTTCCCTATATCTTTCCCCATCTCCCTATATCTCTGTCTCTATCTCTCTCTATCTCTGTATACATTTCTCTCTACAATTCTCTATTTCCCTATACCTTTCCCCATCTCCCTATATCTGTCTCTATCTCTCTCTACCTGTGTATACATTTCTCTCTGCAATTCTCCATTTCCCTATACCTCTTTCACCATCTCCATATATCTGTCTCTATCTCTCTCTATCTCTGTATACATTTCTCTCTACAATTATCCATTTCCCTATACCTTTCACCATCTCCCTATATCTGTCTCTATCTCTCTCTACCTCTATACATTTCTCTCTACAATTCTTCATTTCCCTAGACCTCTTTCCCAATCTCCCTCTACCTTTCTCTATCTGTGTACCTCTCATTCGATCTCCCTCGACATCTTTCGGCCTCTCCCTCTTACTCGTTCTCCATCTCTCTCTACCTCTTTCTCCATCTCTTCCTCTACTTTTTCCATCTCTACCGCTTTCGCCATCTCAGTCACACTCTGTCTACCTCTTCCTCCATTGCTACCACATTTCCTTCTCTCTTTACCTCTTCCTTCATCTGTCACTTTCTCCTTCTCCTTCTCTAACTCTTCCTCCAGCATTTACTCCCTCGTTCACCATCTCCCCCTAACTCTTTCACCATCTCTCCCTAACTCTTTCACCATCTCTCCCTAACTCTTTCACCATCTCTCCCTAACTCTTTCACCATCTCTCCCTAACTCTTTTTCCATATCTCCCTAACTCTTTCACCATCTCTCCCTAATTCTTTCACCATCTCTCCCTAATTCTTTCACCATCTCTCCCTAACTCTTTCACCATCTCTCCCTAACTCTTTCACCAACTCTCCCTAAATCTTTCACCAACTCTCCCTAATATTTTCACCATCTCTCCCTAACTCTTTCACCATCTCTCCCTAACTCTTTGACCATCTCTCCCTAACTCTTTCACCATCTCTCCCTAACTCTTTCACCATCTCTCCCTAACTCTTTGACCATCTCTCCCTAACTCTTTCACCATCTCTCCCTAATTATTTCACCATCTCTCCCTAACTCTTTCACCATCTCTCCCTACCTTTCTCCATCTCTCTCTAACCTTTCCCCATTTGTCCCAACACGTTTTCAATTTCCCTCTACATCTACCTGCATCACTCTCTCGCTATCTCCACCTCTCTCTCTTTTCCTCCATCTTACCTCTTTCTCCCTTTCTCTTTACCTCTTCCTCCTTCTCTCTCTACCTTCTTGTATCACTTCATATTTCTCCATCTCCTTCTGCATCTTCCACCATGTCTACTTCATTCGTCATCTCTGTACCACTCTCCATCTCCCTTTAACTCTTTCTATATCTCTACCTCCATCGAGAGAGGGAGAGAGAAATAGAGAGAGCGAGAGAGACAGAGAGCGAGAGAGAGATGCAAATGGAAAGAGACAGATGGAGTAAGTAGCAAGAGAGAGAGATATGGAAAGGGAGAGGAAGATGGACATATTTGAAGAGCGGGAGAGTGGCATGGATAAGAAGAGAGATGGAGGGAGAGAGAGGTAGATACATGGAGTGATAGGGAGATGGAGAGACAGATGGCGACTATATATATATGTATTTATATATAGAGAGAGAGACAGAGCGAGAGAGAGAAAGAGACAGAGATGTAGAGAGACAGAGGGACAGATAGATAAATAAAGAGATAGGCAGACAGACATAAGAGAGAGAGAAAGAGAGAGGGAGGGAGCGAGTTTGAGAGAGAGAGGGAGCGAGTTTAAGAGAGAGAGGGAAAGAGAGAGGGAGGGAGACACCGTGGGACGGAGAAGGATAGAGTGAGACAGAGAGTGACAGAAAGAGTTGAGCAGCCGCCGGTTTGCGGGAGCTAGAAATAAAACAGTTACAGACATGGAATTTATAACCGAAAGATAGTCTTGGAAAGGGAGAGATGAACAGAAATGGAGATAGAGAAAAATTCACCGACAGACAGAGATAAATAAAGAGAAATGATAAGCACAGTCCTGGCGGTCCGAGTCCCGACCCGCCTCTGGGCTTCCAGTGTTCCATCCCTCTGTCTATCTGTCGACCTCTCTGTCTGTCCATCCATGTGTTTCTCTCTCATTTCTCCGCAGTGCTCCCATTCTCATCAGGTCCACAGCAGTGACTGTGATTGGCGGGTTTGCCAATATTCCTTTACCTGCAGGGTAGTCATTTACTGCATGTCCAGGTGAGCTCTTTAGTGCCGTCTATTTGAGAAACACATCATGTGTCGTCTGTTGAGTGGTTCCAAATATCTTTAAAATATATTAACAAATTCAGATTTAGAGTCATGTTGAGACGCAGTGCTCCGAAAGCAAAATATATTTTCCATCCAGTGCGGAGTGCATGAGATGAATAATGAAATGGGATTATGTTCGAGTGTTTAGAATCTTTGAGCTTTCTATGGTTTCACTAATCTAAGAATTAGATTGATTGGATATTTCACCACGTTCTGCAGCTCCTCTCTGAATTTAGTTTGTGTCAGCACATAAATACACGTGTTGGTGCAGGAACTGAGAAGCTGAAGAAACCCTGCCACGCTCTCTGTGGTATAAAGAGGATCAGTGAAGGAGGAAGGATAATTATGTGTAATTCGCTGGTAAATGTAAAATACAACCTGTGTCGTCCACAACAGGATAAAACTCCCGGTTATACTGAAGAGTAAAGTGATGGATTTCCTACGGTTCAACATCTCTATATCCTTGTGATTCTCTCCATTGCTGCAGCCCCGGAGTTCCCTGCGGACTCTACTGGCCGCTAAAATACGTCTGACCGTCAGAACATTGAGCAGCAAAATTAGAAAGAATGGAATGCAAGGTGTTAAAATGCAGTGAAACAAGACAAATGCGGTCCATGCGATGGACGTATAGTAGCTCGGTTTAAGCTGACAACCCCAGGGTACATTATCAATTATATAGTAAGGTGCAGTTGTAAAATACCAGGGGGCACACTCGAAACAGCTCAGCACACTCACTGTTCCGATAATCGCAGCCGCTGTTCTCTCGGTGCAGTATTTTGTTTTCAGCTTCTCACAACAAATGGCCACAAATCGGTCAAAAGTGAAAGCGACTGTTAACCAGACAGAAACCATCGTGCTAGAAAAAATCATGACTTCAATGAGACTGCAAATGGGAGTAATGTTCAGGAATGAATATGGGAAATAAATCAGACGGATCTGCCTTAATATTGGATCAGATATAATGACCAGGAGATCGGCGCATGCCATTCCTACCACGCAGCGAGAGATACATTTGGAGAGACCGCACTTTCCACGGGACAGGATCACAATCGCCACCAAGTTAACTAGAAAGAAGGGAGAGAAAAGGAAGCAGAGAAATTACCGATCAGACCTGGTGCCAAAGCAACATTTCGACAGAATCTGGGTGAAATTTCCGACTTTGTTGCTGCATCGAACGGTGGAAGCTGATTCTGGAACTGGGCAGTGCTTTCGGACAGAGAAATTTTCAAACGCATTTATCAATAGTGCATTGGGAAATCAGTACAGAAAGCGAATAAAGTGAGCACCGGATCTATTGGAAGGAACGAGTGACTGCACAGTGCCGGTGGGGAAATGAGAAGGGTTTTTATGGAGCGCGAATGCAACGGGTTAAACCGGATTTTATCTCCAGACGGAGGAGGAAAGACATTAAAGGTCGGGAAGGTTTGTGCAGAGGGTGGGGCATTTGTTGCTGTGTGTTAAGAGATCTGAAGGGGCTGACACAAACCGGGAAAGGCCGAGAGCTCTGGCAATGAGTTTAAGGTTTACGGTCTGATTGTAAGAGGCAGCTGGAGGTGGAGTTAGTGAGTAAGATTGGGAGGGAAACAAGGAAAATGTAATGTAGGAGCTGGTGGGGAATCTGGAGCACAGGGTTTGGGGAAGCGGACAAACTGAAGCAGCGGATGAGGAGACAGGGGATTGAATACAGTGGGAAGAGAGGCTGGGATTCACAGTGAGCCTGCAGCAGAGTGTTAGAGGAAATCTTATTCATAAATCCCAGTAGCACAACTCAATTCATACTTTCAACCATTGGTGTCAGGTAACAGCTCGTTGGTGACAAAGTGTATTCTGTAAATTGATAAAATAAAATTATATTTAATATGTTAATTAAACCAGCCTCGTTTTGTATTGAATTAAGTTGACAGAGTTTTTAAAATGCACTATCCTAATAATGCATTACGCTAAAGAAATGCAGGATTCTATTCTATACAACATTTCAATTATCTTTAGATATTCAGTCAGTAAACAAGTAAAATAACAATTTACCAAAACAGACTGAGGACCACATAGCGACAGAATAAAATCCTCACAATCTCACAACATCCTAATGTCACCTTCAAGGCACATGTTGTCATCTTAATTGTACTGGAAGTTTCAGCAGTTCAATCTGATTCATTATTCACATAGCTGCCCCTCTCTCTATCTCCACCCTCTCCCTCTCTTTCTCGCTCTCTTTCCTTTCACCCTCCCTGTAGTTTTCCTTCTCAGTCTATTTCTCCATCGCCCCTCTCCATCTCTCCGCATTGTCTCCAATCACTTTCTCAATGCCTTTTTCACAACCGATTCAATGCGAACATCCTGCAGCTGCATGCTATTCTCCTTCCACGTTTTCAATGTTTCTATTCTCAGAGTCAGTTTGTTCAATGGTGAAGCCTCTGTGAATACTTTAATATTTCTACTGAACACCCAATTATCAGTCTACTCACCTAAACAATTCCCTTCGTCTCCAATACATGCAATAAACATGATCCTATTATTTTAAAGCACAGCGCTAGTTGGCATGATTGTTCTGGAAACAAAATGACAACATCACCGCTGCTACTTGTAATTCCTACATCAATAGTAGGGCTCCTGATTCCAACAGACAAAGTGCAAACTGATACAATATAACCTCAAAACATTTCATTTTGTAACGAATGTTAGTGACAGTCATTGAACGCTGAAGCAGAAAACGAGATGTGAAGTTTACAGCTGCAAACTCGGTTCAGTAGCCAGGCCTCCGAAGCAGATTCAGATACATACACAGTGAAATAATATTTCATTACAGTGATAACCAATACTTATTGGAACCCAGGTAAATGGAACCATGTTATTTCTGTAGAACACCCACTTATCAGTCTACTCACCTAAACAATTCCCTTCGTCTACAATACATACAACAAACATGATCCTATTATTTTAAATTGCAGCCCTCCATCTAACACGGAGACCGTGAGCTGTCTAATTTCAATCACTGGAAACACATACATTAATAATATTCCAGGACAGGTTAGCTCACAACATGAAACCCTTATTTCTGAAGGTGTGATATAAAACATAAAATGCTGGAGATACTCGGCAGGTCAAGGAGCTTCTGTCGACTGAGAAAAAGAACTGATGGTCTGATACCTGCTCTTAGCCCAGACTCCTGATTCCAATACTTTCAGTACAGATACTAAGGTACTACCATTCTCGAGGTTTGGGTACACAGCGATCGTTGTAGATATAAAGCAGTCAATTCAATACAGAAAGAGCAGAGACAGATAAATCTCACCATTCACTGCTGGAACAGAACAGGTGACTGTGTAAAACATGCAGCGAGTAAAAGATTACCAATCACAGTCGCACATTCAACAAAGATTTACATAACTGACTGTTGAGATATCGGCTTACCAGGAACGCCAACAGCTACAAGAACAGGATAATAAATATCTTCCACCTGAAGGATTAATGGATACCCCATATCTGTGAGAAGCTGCGACTTCTGTTGGAGTGGAATCCCCTGCTCCGGCTGACATTCTGAGCTGATACATTGCAATGGGCCGTGATTTATACAGGGGGTAAGTCTCCACTGACACTGCTGCACCCCTGATGATTGTTATTGGTTACAGTCACTTGAACAAACACATTATATCAGGACCTTTGACTCTGATTAAAATAGCGCTGTGAATAACACTCAAACATCTCAAAGTGCAGGACGTTACCATGATCAGACCTCTCTTGGGAATAAGGCTGAAGTTCTGTTCATACAATACTGAACCAACAATAATGAGCGGCTTCATCTGCAGTTTTCATGTAATTGTATTGACTATTTTCACTCCTGCCGATTTATTTATAAATGTTAACGATTTCCCTGCAGTGTACAGTGAATCCATGGACACAGACAGACCCGTTTCACTCTGTCCCTGCAGTTTCATTGTTCAATTATGAAGATTCAGTCTCTGACACAGGGACAGTTAAAGACCATTTTCAGGATTGGAGCCCAGAAATTACGGTGCATGATATTAGGGAATGGAATCTCAATCACGACCATTGACTTTCTTCTCTCCGTTATTTTAACGCAGGTGGTCGATTCCACATTGGTTAACGGCTCCAGTAAAATCAGAACTGTGCCATCTTCTGACTCCATTCCTCCAGTTCACTCTTGGCCTAAAACTCCCCACCCTCCATCAATGTCAAACGATTCAAAACTCAGCTGTCCTTATCCATCCCTCCCCAGTTTCTAATCGCCCATGACCCTCGCCCTCACAGACTCTCATTGTCTCTCAGTCCACCAAGGCCTTAAATTAAGATTCTGTTCAGGGGGTTTAACCACCTCCATGGCCTCAACGCTCTCTATCTCCATCCACTCCTTCAAACGTGCAACAACTCACCGTGACCTCTCCATATCTCTGACTCTGGCCCCTTTCGATGGGACTTCCTTAACTCTGTACTGGTCGAATCGATCTGATCGTAGTCACAGCGTCTACAGCAATGGATTCTCTTACCACACCTGCACCGTCAACTCCTGAGCTCCGAACTGTCCATTATTTCCCTCTCCTGTTCCTCATCTACATGCTGCCCTTTGTGACATCATCTGCAGTCTTGGACTCTGCTTCCACATGTCTGCTGACATAGAAACAGAGAAACATAGAAAATAGGTGCAGGAGCAGGCCATTCGGCCTATCGAGCCTGCACCGCCATTCAAAAAGGTCATGGCTGATCACCCACGCCAGCACCTCCCCACACGGCCTCTCCATACCACCCCCCCCGACAACCCCAGCCGCAAGGACCACATCCAACTCCCTCCCGAACACATCCAATGAACTGGCATCAACAACTCTCCGCGGCAGGGAACCCCACAAGCCAACAACTCCCCGAATGAAGAAGTCCCTTCCAATCCCAGCCCCAAACTGCCCACCCCCCTATCCCAAAAGCATGCCCCCCCTCGGCTCCGGAACCACCCAACACCGGGAACACTCCCCCCGCACCCAACCCGCCCCGTCAGAATCCTTCCCAAATGCCGAACACCCCCGGATGTCGAGCCCCCAGCCCCTCTCAGACTTCTAAACTCCTGTGAATACAATCCCAGTCGATCCAGTCACTCCTCATATGTCAGTCCTGCCATCACGGGAATCAGTCTGGTGAACCTGCGCTGCACTCCCGCAATAGCAAGAACGTTCTTCCTCAGATTTGGAGACCAAAACTGAACACAATATTCCAGGTAAGGCCTCACTTAGGCCCTGTACAACTGCAATAACATCTCCCAGCTCCAGCTCTCCACAAGCGCTAACCACCCTCCATTACCTCTGTGTTATCTGACTGAAAAGTTCTGCATTAGATGCGATATTCTCCAATTAAATATTGCCAGGATCAAAGCAATTATCTCTGCACGCACCACAAACTCCATAACCTTTTCACCAATTCCATTTATATCCCTAGCTATTGTCTCAGGCTGAATACGATGTGTTATAACCTCTGATCCCTATTCCCATCTGACATGAGTTTCCGGACTCATATCCTCTCTATTACAGAAGACGCCTACTTTCAGCACCACCGACCAACATTGCCGGCATCTGCCACTCCCTTCACCCATCTGGCTCTGAAACCTTCAATCATGCATTCATCAGCTCCAGACTCTCTGTCCTCTTATCCAATTCGTCGCCTCTTCATTGCTCTGACAGTGGTCTCTTGTTGGGACTTCCCTCGCTTGTGTCCACCTTTACCTATCTGAATGGAGACAGAGAATCGCTAGCAATGGCTTCACCCGCCTCCCCCACGTTCCGCAGCACCATTACAATTGAAGAATCTTAAGGATGTATCCTATCCCTCCATTATTCATCATCTACATGCTTCCCATTGAATCTTTGATCTACAGATATGGGATCAGCTTTTACATTGATGATAGCAGTTTTAATTCTCGATCACACTTCTCGATCCCCTCCCTGTGTTGTCATACTATTTGCCAAACATCTTGTTTTGGATGAGCCAAACTTTTCTCTAAGCAAGCATTGGCAAGTCTAAAAGTATCATCTTTAATAATAGCGACAAATGTTGTGTCCTGGCCAACAATACCAATCCCCACTATGGCCGTTAGTTCACAATTAGACTCAGTACCCTTAAAGATCCGAATTCTATTCTTTATACAAATTTGTCACTCCATAACAAAGATCAACAACATCCAACCTCCGTATTTTCGTTGCCTCCAATCTTGCCTCAGTCCATTCGATGTGGAAACTTTCATCAATGCGTTTTTCACATCCCAACCCGACTATATCACTGTACAGTGCGCTAACATCTCATCCTACACCGCCCATATACTTGTTCATCCAAAACTCTGCTGCACATATCCTACACCACGCTAGAACCCTCTCACAAATTACCCCTCTCCTTGCTCATCTATAAAGTGTAGTTCCGTCAAAGCCCCGAGTTTATTTTTCTTCCATGTGTTACAATCCCTGCAAAAACGGTCCTATCGTGTCTCTATAATCTTCCCTAGATGTACAATCCTTCCACATACTGTGTGCCGTCGAATTTGGTTATTATATTGACGCCCTCCCTTTGCCCCACAATTGCAAATTGTGCTTTTAGCCATCTAGGAAAATAGGAAGGAGCAACTCCCAATAGGAAATGGTGCAGGCCATTCAGCCCCTCGTGTCTGATGCGCTTTCAGTCAGATCATAGCTGGTCTATATCTTTACCCAATCTACCTGCCTTGATTTTGTAACCGCAGGTAGCACTGCATGAAAAAAACTAACAAACTGAGCTTTGAAATATTGTACTGACCCACAGCCTCTACAGTTCTTTTTGCAAAGATTTCCATATTTCCTCAACTGTTGTGTGAAGAAGTGTTTCCCGATATTAACCCTGAAAGGTTTAGCTCTAATTTATAGATTATGCCCACTTTTTCTGGAATCTCCCTTTAGAGGGAATAGATTCTCACCATCGACCCTATCAAACCCATTAACCATCATAAAGTTCAAGGCTATACAAGTCTGGTCTGTGCAAACTGTCCTCAGAATTCAATCGTTTTAGTACTGGAACCCTCTGGTGATTCTGCAGTACATCAACACCAAAGCCAATGTATCCATATATCCTGTTTGGGGTGCTGTGCCCAGAATTGAATGCATGTACTCCAGGTGCGTTCTAAGCAATGCTCTGTACATCTGTAATAAATTGTCCACCATGCATTCCAGCCCTCCTGAGATAAAGACGAATTGTATAATTTATTTGTGTACATGTCCAGTAGCCTTACGCAATTTCTGTACATGGACATGTAAATCTACATGCCAATCCACAGCACTAGTTTCTGGCTTTAAGAACACACTTTGATGTATCTTCCTTAGGTAAAAAGTGGACTATGATCACACTTTCTCACATTGAAAGCCTTCTGCCACAGCTTTTCTCATTCAATCTATCAGCGCCTTTGAAACATGCTGCTCGCATCTATACTATATACTTTGCCACTTAAATTACTCTCGCCAACAAACTTAGATTTATGGCTCGCTATTTCCTCATCCATGCATAAATATAATAAAAATCTGCAGCCCCATACAGATCCTAAGGAGACACGAGTATTCACATTCTGCCAATAAAGTACATACAGATTATTTCTTGCTCTCTGTCTGCAACCAAATAACACATTCCCTAGCCAACACAATAGGTTGCCTCCAATTCCAGGCGTTCTCATTTGTGGTAACAATTCATCGTGTGGAAGCTTGTCGAATACCATCTGGAAGTTCACAAAAGTAACATCCTTATCTACCACATGGGTTGCTGTTATTATCAGTTACCTCCTCCACCTTCCATTTGTCTCCACCTTTAAGGGTATGGAGAGCAGGCAGGAAAGTGGAGCTGAGGCCATGATCAGATCAGCAATGACCTTATTGAACGGTGGAGCAGTCTCGAGGGGTCAAATGGCCTACTCCTGCTCCTATTTCTTATGTTCTTAAACCCATTTTTTGACTGAATTATGGCCACACTTCCTATTTTCCACCTCTTTGGCCGGGGACTACTTGCCTCTATTTTAATTCTAGGAAATGCCCTTGGATATTCTGTTCTATTTGTAAGGTGCTATATAAATACAAGTGTTACTGTTGTACGGCAGTGTCCTCCATTCTCATCTTGGACTTACTCAGGGTAAGGTACAGTACGATACCGATGTAAATTTTAATCAAATCTTGTCAATGTGGCTTTTGTAAAATGACTCCATAATCTATCACACCCAGATCACAAGGAAGAATGCTAAGATTCCTCTTTCTACCATGTAAGACCCAACATTTCTCCACGCCCCTCTCATCCTTCTCTACCCAAATGAAACCCGCTCGGTAACAAAGCTTTAGTTTGCACACTTACTTATTTGTCTGTCTTGCCTCACTCCTCTATGACGCATGTTAGGAATGCTTATTGCAGGAAAAGCGTTCTGTAACTGTAAGTTCTTTTCACATTCACAACAATATGTCCAATATTAGTCCAATCTTTGAGCAGCAGCAACATTCACAACAATATGTCCAATATTAGTCCAATCTGTGAGCAGCAGCACCATTCACAACAATATGTCCAAAAGTAGTCCAATCTGTGAGCCGCAGCACCATTCACAACAATATGTCCAATATTAGTCCAATCTGTGAGTAGCAGCACCATTCACAATAATATGTCAATAGTCGTCCAATCTGTGAACAGCAGCACCATTCACAACAATATGTCAAATAGTAGTCCAATCTGTGAGCAGCAGCACCATTCACAACAATATGTCCAATAGTAGTCCAATCTGTGAACAGCAGCACCATTCACAACAATATGGCCAATAGTAGTCCAATATGTGAGCAGCAGCACCATTCACAACAATATGTCCAATAGTAGTCCAATCTGTGAGCAGCAGCACCATTCACAAGAATATGTCCAATAGTAGTCCAATCTGTGAGCAGCAGCACCATTCACAACAACATGTCTAATAGTAGTCCAATCTGTGAACAGCAGCACCATTCACAACAATATGTCCAATAGTAGTCCAATCTGTGAGCAGCAGCACCATTCACAACAATATGTCTAATAATAGTCCAATCTGTGAACAGCAGCACCATTCACAACAATATGTCCTATAGTAGTCCAATCTGTGAACAGCAGCACCATTCACAACAATATGTCGAATAATAGTCCAATCTGTGAACAGCAGCACCATTCACAACAATATGTCCAATAGTTGTCCAATCTGTGAACAGCAGCAACATTCACAAGAATATGTCCAATAGCAGTCCAATCTGTGAGCAGCAGCACCATTCACAACAACATGTCTAACGGTAGTCCAATCTGTGAACAGCAGCACCATTCACAACAATATGTCCAATAGTAGTCCAATCTGTGAGCAGCAGCACCATTCACAACAATATGTCTAATAATAGTCCAATCTGTGAACAGCAGCACCATTCACAACAATATGTCCAATAGTAGTCCAATCTGTGAACAGCAGCACCATTCACAACAATATGTCAAATAATAGTCCAATCTGTGAACAGCAGCACCATTCACAACAATATGTCCAATAGTTGTCCAATCTGTGAACAGCAGCAACATTCACAACAATATGTCAATAGTAGTCCAATCTGTGAACAGCAGCAACATTCACAACAATATGTCAATAGTAGTCCAATCTGTGAACAGCAGCACCATTCACAATAATATGTCCAATAGTAGTCCAATCTGTGAACAACAGCACCATTCACAACAATATGTCCAATAGTAGTCCAATCTGTGAGTAGTAGCACCATTCACAACAATATGTCCAATAGTAATCCGAACTGTGAACAGCAGCACCATTCACAACAATATGTACAATAGTAGTCCAATCTGTGAACAGCAGCACCATTCACAACAATATATCCAATAGTAGTCCAATCTGTGAACAGCAGCACCATTCACAACAATATGTCCAATAGTAGTCCAATCTGTGAACAGCAGCACCATTCACAACAATATGTCCAATAGTAGTCCAATCTGTGAACACCAGCACCATTCACAACAATATGTCCAATAGTCGTCCAATCTGTGAACAGCAGCACCATTCACAACAATATGTCCAATAGTAGTCCAATCTGTGAGCAACAGCACCATTCACAACAATATGTCCAATAGTAGTCCAATCTGTGAACAGCAGCACGATTCATAACAATATGTCAATAGTAGTCCAATCTTTGAACAGCAGCACCATTCCTACCAATATGTCCAATAGTAGTCCAATCTGTGAACAGCAGCACCATTCACAACAATATGTCCAATAGTTATCCAATCTGTGAGCAGCAACTCCATTCACAACAATATGTCTTATAGTAGTCCAGTCTGTGAGCAACAGCACCATTCACAACAATATGACCAATAGTAGTCCAATCTGTGAGCAGCAACACCATTGACAACAATATGACTTATAGTAGTCCTGTCTGTGAGCAACAGCACCATTCACAAAAGTCTGTCCAATAGTAGTCCAATCGGTGAGCAGCAGCACCATTCACAACAATATGTCCAATATTAGTCCAATCTTTGAACAGTAGCACCATTCACAACAATATGTCCAATAGTAGTCCAATCTGTGAGCAGCAGCACCATTCACAACAATTTGTCAACAGTAGTCCAATCTGTGAACAGCAGCACCATTCACAACAATATGTCCAATATTAGGCCAATCTGTGAGCAGCAGCACCATTCACAACAATATGTCAATAGTAGTCCAATCTGTGAACAGCAGCACCATTCACAACAATATGTCCAATAGTAGGCCAATCTGTGAGCCGCAGCACCATTCACAACAATATGTCTAATAGTAGTCCAATCTGTAAACAGCAGCACCATTCACAACAATATGTCCAATAGTAGTCCAATCTGTGAACAGCAGAACCATTCATAACAATATGTCCAATAGTAGTCCAATCTGTGAACAGCAGCAACATTCACAACAATATGGCCAATAGTAGTCCAATATGTGAGCAGCAGCACCATTCACAACAATATGTCCAATAGTAGTCCAATCTGTGAGCAGCAGCACCATTCACAAGAATATGTCCAATAGTAGTCCAATCTGTGAGCAGCAGCACCATTCACAACAACATGTCTAATAGTAGTCCAATCTGTGAACAGCAGCACCATTCACAACAATATGTCCAATAGTAGTCCAATCTGTGAGCAGCAGCACCATTCACAACAATATGTCTAATAATAGTCCAATCTGTGAACAGCATCACCATTCACAACAATATGTCCTATAGTAGTCCAATCTGTGAACAGCTGCACCATTCACAACAATATGTCGAATAATAGTCCAATCTGTGAACAGCAGCACCATTCACAACAATATGTCCAATAGATGTCCAATCTGTGAACAGCAGCAACATTCACAAGAATATGTCCAATAGTAGTCCAATCTGTGAGCAGCAGCACCATTCACAAGAATATGTCCAATAGTAGTCCAATCTGTGAGCAGCAGCACCATTCACAACAACATGTCTAATAGTAGTCCAATCTGTGAACAGCAGCACCATTCACAACAATATGTCCAATAGCAGTCCAATCTGTGAGCAGCAGCACCATTCACAACAATATGTCTAATAATAGTCCAATCTGTGAACAGCAGCACCATTCACAACAATATGTCCTATAGTAGTCCAATCTGTGAACAGCTGCACCATTCACAACAATATGTCGAATAATAGTCCAATCTGTGAACAGCAGCACCATTCACAACAATATGTCCAATAGATGTCCAATCTGTGAACAGCAGCAACATTCACAAGAATATGTCCAATAGCAGTCCAATCTGTGAGCAGCAGCACCATTCACAACAACATGTCTAATGGTAGTCCAATCTGTGAACAGCAGCACCATTCACAACAATATGTCCAATAGTAGTCCAATCTGTGAACAGCAGCACCATTCACAACAATATGTCGAATAATAGTCCAATCTGTGAACAGCAGCACCATTCACAACAATATGTCCAATAGTTGTCCAATCTGTGAACAGCAGCAACATTCACAACAATATGTCAACAGTAGTCCAATCTGTGAACAGCAGCAACATTCACAACAATATGTCCAATAGTAATCCGAACTGTGAACAGCAGCACCATTCACAACAATATGTACAATAGTAGTCCAATCTGTGAACAGCAGCACCATTCACAACAATATGTCCAATAGTAGTCCAATCTGTGAACAGCAGCACCATTCACAACAATATGTCCAATAGTAGTCCAATCTGTGAACAGCAGCACCATTCACAACAATATGTCCAATAGTAGTCCAATCTGTGAACACCAGCACCATTCACAACAATATGTCCAATAGTCGTCCAATCTGTGAACAGCAGCACCATTCACAACAATATGTCCAATAGTATTCCAATCTGTGAGCAACAGCACCATTCACAACAATATGTCCAATAGTAGTCCAATCTGTGAACAGCAGCACGATTCATAACAATATGTCAATAGTAGTCCAATCTTTGAACAGCAGCACCATTCCTACCAATATGTCCAATGGTAGTCCAATCTGTGAACAGCAGCACCATTCACAACAATATGTCCAATAGTTATCCAATCTGTGAGCAGCAACTCCATTCACAACAATATGTCTTATAGTAGTCCAGTCTGTGAGCAACAGCACCATTCACAACAATATGACCAATAGTAGTCCAATCTGTGAGCAGCAACACCATTGACAACAATATGACTTATAGTAGTCCTGTCTGTGAGCAACAGCACCATTCACAAAAGTCTGTCCAATAGTAGTCCAATCGGTGAGCAGCAGCACCATTCACAACAATATGTCCAATATTAGTCCAATCTTTGAACAGTAGCACCATTCACAACAATATGTCCAATAGTAGTCCAATCTGTGAGCAGCAGCACCATTCACAACAATTTGTCAATAGTAGTCCAATCTGTGAACAGCAGCACCATTCACAACAATATGTCCAATATTAGGCCAATCTGTGAGCAGCAGCACCATTCACAACAATATGTCAATAGTAGTCCAATCTGTGAACAGCAGCACCATTCACAACAATATGTCCAATAGTAGGCCAATCTGTGAGCAGCAGCACCATTCACAACAATATGTCTAATAGTAGTCCAATCTGTAAACAGCAGCACCATTCACAACAATATGTCCAATAGTAGTCCAATCTGTGAACAGCAGAACCATTCATAACAATATGTCCAATAGTAGTCCAATCTGTGAACAGCAGCAACATTCACAACAATATGGCCAATAGTAGTCCAGTCTGTGAGCAACAGCACCATTCACAACAATATGTCCAATAGTAGTCCAATCTGTGAACAGCAGCACCCTTCACAACAATATGTCCAATAGAAGTCCAATCTGTGATCAGCAGCACCATTCACAACAATATATCTAATAGTAGTCCAATCTGTGAACAGCACCATTCACAACAATATGTCCAATCGTAGTCCAATCTGTGAACAGCACCATTCACAACAATATGTCCAAAAGTAGTCCAATCTGTGAACAGCACCATTCACAACTATATGTCCAATATTAGTCCAATCTGTGAACAGCAGCACCGGTCACAACAATATGTACAATAGTAGTCCAATCTGTGAACAGCAGCACCATTCACAACAATATGTCCAATAGTAGTCCAATCTGTGAACAGCAGCACCATTTAAACAATATGTCCAATAGTAGTCCAATCTGTGAACAGCAGCACCACTCTCAGGAAGATTGATTGTACTTGACAAAGCTCATAGCATTATTTATGCTGATAACAGACATGGTAGATTGGAGAATTAAGGATGTAAGAAATTGAAGCAGGAAAAGTTTATTCGGCATCTGGAGCCTGCTCCGCCATTCTGTTACAACATGGCTGACCTTCTACCTCAGTACTACTCTCCTGTACTATTCCCATGTCTCTTGATTCCATTTAAACCCAAAAGTCTACCGCTCTCTGTTTTGAATATAATCAACGCGTCCACAACTGCCATGTAGAGAATTCAAAATAGTCCCCAATTTCTGAGTGAAGAAATTTAATCTCATCTTAATCCTAAATGTCCGTTTCGTTATTCTGAGACGATGAGCCTTGTGCTGGACTCTGCAGCCAAGGGAAACATCCTCCTTGTATCCACCCTTTAGAAACCTGTAAGAATGTTCTATTTTTTAATGAGATCACCTCTCATTCTTCTAAACTCTAGTGACTATAGGCCTGGTTTACTCGCATAAGATAATCTCCCCATCGCAGGATTCAGTCTGGGGAACGTTCGTTGCACTCTCTCAATGGCAAGTTATTCTTCCATAGGTAAGGAGACCACAACTGAACACAATACTCCAAGCGTGGGCTAATCAGGACCCTACGTAATGACAGAAAGACATATTTACTCTGACACTCGAATCCTCCTGTAATAAAGGCAAACATACTATTTGCTTTCTTACTAGTTGCAGTACTGGCAATGATAACTGTCAGTGGAACACCCAAATCCCTCTGAACACCATTTCCAAATCTCTCACCACTTAAGTAATACTCTGCTTTTCTATTTTTGCGACCAAAGAGGCCTTGTAACAGAAGGAAAACTACTCATGTCTTCGAATAGCATGGCAGTGTCTCTTGAAATTGCACACAGCATTTATTACACAAAGAACCACGGTATCGGGTGTGGTGGGTGGAGGGCGGAATGTGCGATGCGAAATAAGATAAATTTCTGCCCTAAACAGACCGCCTTACAGCCTTATAGCTTCCTGACTGGAATGCCATAATGCGCTCCACTGATAGCTGTGAATCGGTGGATGGCACCACAAGGGAGAGAGTCCCATCAGAGCAGGTCCTGGAGACAACAGCTTCAAATGAAACTGCGCCCCGGGAATCCCAGGGAGTTCCTGAAATTGTAGATCAAGTAGCCTCTTTATCTACCATTCCTCTGAAAACTTTGGGTGCGCCAAACTTATTGTGGGCCTTGACTTAGAGAATGTAGAGTATGGGGGCGTGGTGACCGCGATCAGACGAGAACATGTACGAAGACAAATCGCAGAGGTTCATGGGTCGGCCGACTGCACGATCTCAGTTGTGAGCCTGGTGCCAATTCTACCAGAGCGCTACAAAGGGAGTTGGTGTTGGAGCAAATACCGACAGGGCTGCGCGAATTAGGAAATGAATTCAGCAGTTGTCGGACCGCAGCCACTTTAGTGAACTGCGAGCAGTGGGTGTAACACTCACATGCCTTGGTTCTGAGCGATTTGTGCATGGACATGACAAAACCGGAAACAGGAGAGGCGATTTGATGACAGCAGAAACAATGGTCAGACGGTGAAAGGGCAGACAGTGTACACGGCCTGAACTTCCCGGGAGAAGGCAGTTCGGAGGTGGCTGGTAAGAGATACGGTGTGGAGGACCTGAGTCCGGATGTGGACCAAGATATAGTGGACTGGCGCCTTTGTTTTGATGTCACTGTTGCTTTGAGATATGGGGGCCGTGCACCAGTGGGTATTCGAAGCGCATTGATGATTGCCAGATTTCAGGGATCCCTTTATGTGAAAGTGCAAGGGGGTTAGATATGGTCAGAGGTCAACCAGGCTTCCACAAACAAGTTCTTCCCCCGCAGGAATCCCAAACAACTCGGTCATAAACTGAAACAAATAGAACATTGCAGCTCGGATAGAACACGAACAACACGACCGTGAACCTCTCCAGGAATCAGAAACACCCCTCTCCTCTTCACCTTCCGCCCCACGTGTAGACTCAGCCACTCCCTCCCCGCGGATACCGACTACACTTCTCCCATATATCTGCTGCTCTTTCCTGCTGCTTATTACCCGGACATCCGACTGAATTAGCACCTCCCCGCCCCCCACCCCGTGACAAATCCTCTAGCCCCAACACCCCGAGGTAATTAGCACTTCCCTGCGAATCCATTTTGGGGGCAAAAACATGAAGGCAGAATATTATCTGAATGGTGGCAGATTAGGAATAAGGGAGGTGCAATGAGACTGGGTGTCATGTTTCATCAGTCATTGAAAGTTGACATGCAGATACAGCAGGCGGTGAAGAAGGCACATGGTATGTTGGCCTTCATAGTGAGAGGATTTGAGTACAGGAGCAGGGAGGTCTTACTACAGTTGTACAGGGCCTTGGTGAGGCCTCACGTGGAATATTTTCAGTTTGGGTCTCCAAATTTGAGGAAGGACGTTCTTGCTATTGAGGGAGTGCAGCAAAGGTTCACCAGACTGATTCCTGGGATGGCAGGACTGACATATGAGGAGAGACTGGATCAACTTGGTCTTTATACATTGGAGTTCAGAAGGATAAGAATAAGAACATAAGAAATAGGAGCAGGAGTAGGCCATACGGCCCCTCGAGCCTGCTCCGCCATTCAATAAGATCATGGCTGATCTGATCACGGACTCAGCTCCACTTCCCTGCCCGCTCCCCATAACGCCTTGTCGCCTTATCGTTTAAGAACCTGTCTATTTCTGTCTTAATTTTATTCAATGTCCCAGCTTCCACAGCTCTCTGAGGCAGCGAATTCCACAGATTTGAAACCCTTTGAGAGAAGATATTTCTCCTCATCTCTGTTTAAAATGGGCGGCCCCTTATTCTAAGATCGTGCCCTCTAGTTCCAGTCTCCCCCATCAGTAGAAACATCCTGTCTGCATCCGCCTTGTCAAGCCCCCTCATAATCTTGTACGTTTCGATAAGATCACCTCACATTCTTCTGAATTTCAACTCATAGGGGATCTCATAGAACTATAGAAGATCCTGACAGCTCGGTACAGGTTAGATGCGGGTAGAATGTTACTGATGTTGGGGAAGAGCAGAACCACGGGGCAGAGTCTCAGGATAAGGGGTAAGCCATTTGGACAGAGATGAGGAGAAACCTCTTCACTCAGGGAGTTAACTTATGGAATTCCCTTCGACAGAGAGTTGTTGATGCCAGTTCATTGAATATATTCAAGAAGGAGTTAGATATCGCCCTTATGGCTAAGGGGATCAAGGTGTATGCAGAGAAACCAGGAAAGGGGTACTGAGGTAATGATCAGCCATGATCATATTGAATGGCCATGCAGGCTCGAAGGGCCGAATGGCCTACTCCTGCAAATATTTTCTGTGTTTTTATGTCCCAGTACTGAACCCTGAGGAATATCACTGTATCTCTCCCATAGACTGACAAATATCAGCTGTCCCAGTACTGAACCCTGGGGACATCACTGTATACCTCCCATAGACTGAAAAACAGCAGCTGTCCTAGTACTGAACCCTGGGGAACATCACTGTATACCTCCCATAGACGGGAAAACAGCAGCTGTCCCAGTACTGAACCCTGGGGAAAACTGTATACATCCTATAGACTGAAAAACAGCAGCTGTCCCAGTACTGAACCCTGGGGAACACTGTATACCTCGAATAGACGGAAAAAACAGCAGCTGTCCCAGTACTGAACCCTGGGGAACATCACTGTATACCTCCCATAGACTGAAAAACAGCAGTTGTCCCAGTACTGAACCCTGGGGAACATCACTGTATACCTCCCATAGACTGAAAAACAGCAGCTGTCCCAGTACTGAACCCTGGGGAACATCACTGTATACCTCCCATAGACTGAAAAACAGCAGCTGTCCCAGTACTGAACCCTGGGGAACATCACTGTATACCTCCCATAGACTGAAAAACAGCAGCTGTCCCAGTACTGCAGCTGCAGAACATCACTGTATACATCCCATAGACTGAAAAACAGCAGCTGTCCTAGTACTGAACCCTGGGGAACATCACTGTAGACGTCCCATAGACGGAAAAACAGCAGCTGTCCCAGTACTGAACCCTGGGGAACACTGTATACATCCCATAGACGGAAAAACAGCAGCTGCCCCAGTACTGAACCCTGGGGAAAACTGTATACCTCCCATAGACTGAAAAACAGCAGCTGTCCCAGTACTGAACCTGCAGAACACTGTATACCTCCCATAGATGTTAATACGGATTATTTTTCCCTCAATCTGTTTCAGAGAATAAACTGACACACGAACACCTTGCTGCCTTTTCTGTAAAAGACCTTTATTGAAGATTCTCCGGCCGGGACTTGTCAAGACAAAGGAACACTCTCAATCAGAGCTTGTTCAGCTTCCTCAGGACAAGCCCCTATACAGCGCGAAAACACAGCAGTTAAACATTTTCAAAACATAACACATTTGATTAGCACTTGGTCTATCCACTCCTATTCTTCCTACCCCGACCCCCCCTCCCTTGAGTATGTCCAATGGCAGGCGAGGAGGACTCGTAATTAGGGCTCGCCCCGAGGTCAGCTTGTTTATAGCTTCATTAAATTCTCCTTCCTTATCAGTAAAATCTATTTCCTTCTATTCAGTAAAAACCATTATGTTACCCTCTCCTATCCATGATTGCTTTTTGTTTCCCGTGACCCGTGTTTAACCTCAACTCTCAGTAACCCCTTTTTTTCTGTTGATTCAGCAAATGTACGCATCTTGACATTTCTTCAGCCTTTTTCCCATGATTCTCTATCTCCATCCCTCTGCCACATTCACAATCCTTCTGTACACTTTCTCATTCCCCTCTTTTATCATTCCATGATAACCCTGGTGACTATTCCAGAAGTATCGCATTCAGCCGTTCGCATTCTCTTTCCTGGTCCGCCTCGAGCCTCTTCGCAAGGTCTTATCAATGTCTGTTTAGGTTCTCACATCGTATCCTGTCGGAATATTATTGAATTGATAATTCCTGGAGCCTTGGTACAAGGCCGAAGAGATGCCTTTTACCTCCTTATGGGCCAGTGCAGTAACCAGCACTTTAACCCTTGTCCCGCTGGTACCCCTAATTTCTCTTACAATTCCCCCCTTTTGGCCCTTGGCTATACGCCAAGCTGGCCATATTTCCCGATAACTATCTCTCTGTAGGCAAGTTCCAGATAGGTTCGTTCACCTGGGTGGGCATCTTCCAAGCTTCGGGACCTCCTGAAACTTTCCCACAGAGTTATATAAGGTAAGTCCTTCCTGTAGGACTGCTGAAATTTTCATCCCTTATGGCCTTAATCATAGTGCGTCCTGACTTATCGTTTGGCCTGTTTAATTCGTGCACATGTTAATCCCATCATGACCATCAGAACCGGACCCTGTATTACTACAAGTACATGTGATATTATTCTTATCCATGGGTGAATTTGAATATTAAGTCCAATGTCCCACAGCTTTGAGTATCAGGGATGATCAGCCAGCATTGCGTTAGTGTCTCTCTGTAAGTTGTCTATTTCTTGCAGCAGCTGGACATACTGTCGTCTTTGATTCTGGATTCCTTGCACCAAACGTAATTGTTCCTCATGTGGTTCCGGTATCTGTTTGCCTTGCGGTTCCCATACCGCCTGCTCGTACCCTTCTCGGAGGGTATCCGTGATTGTTCCGTGGATGATTTCCGTTGTCTCGGATATATGTGGTATCCATTTATGTCTATTTTTCCCATGGGCCTGAAACAGAATTTAGGGTTGGTGATAACACACGGGGTGACTCCTGCCCTGGTCTTAATCGTCGGGTTGGCTGCTCCTGTGCTCCATTCCCTTGTGGAGCAGCGATTGTTTCGGAATCGTGTTTGAGATGAGTGATACTCAGCATGCATCCGTTTGTTTGGTGGAATCTGCAATCATCATTCGTCATTCGTGGCGTACCTCGAAATATCTTCATAGCAATCAGTTATGTCAATGCCTTTGGTACTATTGTTAACTTTAATCACCCGTCTGGCAGGCTGATGGTAACCGAGTTTGGTTTCTCACTTCAGCAATATTATCGATCTGATATAAGGGGTCTCCCTTTGTTACATCATTCTGTGGTATGGACAAAATAAATCCGATCATATTCACCCGCCCAATAATACATCTGAATTTTGGCACCCATACGTCACTATTCCTCCGTACCTCGCATGTGTTATTCATTTTTCTTATCTAGAGTCCAATTGTTAAGTATGCTGTTCGGAATCCAATCTGGTATGTCTCCATTCTGGAGTTGCTCCAAGTTATGTTGTAGCTCACTTAATATCCAGGCCACTTTCCCGGAGCAAACTATCTCAGCCTGTAATCGTTTACTTATATCATTCCCCATTACGTGGATCAATTTTATTGTCTTGGCATTTCGGCAAGGTATGGGCCACTTGTAACAGTTCCCCTTCCGCGCCATCTCCCCACCGCACATGTAGGGCTTGGTTATTCAAGTCCCTCACCACTAAACCACTCAAGACTACGCCATTAAGTTGTTAACCCGGTCGTATATTGCCTACAGGCCAATGGAATTCATCATCATAACCCCTGCTGCATAACTCGTGCCTAGTTTTTCCAGTATTCCCCTTTTTGTTCGACCTCGCCCTGTTTCATTTCTGACATTAAATCTCAGGGTAGTGGATTCCGGGCCTTCGAGGATCCGTTGTGCCAGGTTCTGGTATAGACTTATAGATTCATTCCCACAGAAGCTAGGAAGAATGATTCCATTAGGTTTAGGATAAGTAGTGGCTGACGCACCCCAAATTATATCCTTTCTTTAGATTATTTTATTACTCGCCTCCCCTTTGGCTCCAGTCTTTATGGGCGGGCATGTGGGAGGAGGATGTGTGGTGGTACTATAAAGAGTTGTAGTTCCCAGAGTGCTTGTTGGTGCAACGGTGGTGGATCTATTCCGGACTCGAATGTCGCAACAACACTGATCTGTACCCACACACGGGGAGGTCGGGCATGTTCTCCAACTGGTAACCCCTGGTTGAGGTCTCCCTGGGCAAAGACAGGCGTGCACCTTACATTCCAGAAACTTGCTTTGGTCTGAATTTTATCCCACTGGCCAGTTTTCCGAAACATCCTGGGGTCCCACCCCTCATTGCTCCGTTCTGTTCCCACCCTTCTGTTTCTTGCTGCTGGATTTGGCTGCTTGTTTGCAGCTTGGTCCGCCCAGGCATGAGCTTCTAGAACTGAAATTCCATCCAGTTGGATTTCTGCGCCCTTCCCCTTTTGGTCCTATGAACTTGCTCCTGTCCTCGGAATCTACTGGCGCCCATGGCATTGGCAGCCTGCTACATTACAACCTTACTTAATACACTATACATAGCCATGCATTAAAATAAGTCCTTGGCTGCTGGGATGCATATTTCGGCAGTCAAATTAAACAAAGCTAGTTCATGTAGTTGTGTCTTTCCTGCGTGTGCTATATCTCTCGTAGTCCATCTGTATTATCAGTGCTTGTGTGGGCCTGAAGGTTCCCAGTATCCTGAGTCTCCAGAGTCGAAGCAGCCGCGGTGGCCCCATCTCAGTGAGTGTTTTATCTGCAAATTTTAAACATATAGCCTGGTCGTCACCAGGTGTTAGGTGCTGGTCTACTCATCTTTTATCCATGCATGTTGCGGTCACTCGGTGAAATCGGAGGTAAGGTTAGGTTGGGTTTGTAGACTACACTTACCCACCGTGGTGTACATTGGCTCTATTGCCAGAGGTGACGGTGCTATGGCTGCGCACTGCACTATCCGTCTGGTCCCATTTAAAAAAATCTCTTCCAGTTTATTTATCTTAGCTTTTAACTCTTGAATTTGTTTTATTTGAGTATCTTTCTTCTATTTATATCAGGCGAGTATTATTACATAGGCTAATTCTGTTTTTGTTTTTATTATGACTATCGCACCATTTCTTCTGTTAGGTGAGTCATTTTTATCTATTAAGAAATCCAAATTAATAATGTCCAGTATAAAGCAGCTGTCAATGGAAAGGGTTAACTCCTTTACAGGTTTGTAAGAAAGCCTGATGTCATTACGTGACTTCACGTAATCATCCGAAAAAAAAATTTCTTTTCAGTCATTGTGCCTTCAAAACTTGCTTAGAATTTGGAATTCGTTAAAGAAGCAGAAATCATTAGTAAAGCCATCATAATAAAAGTCTTCTCATCAGGGAAGACGGCATTTTAGAGTAAACTCCAATGTTTTCTTAACTTCTAATTGCCAAAGATTTTTTTTTATTTATTTAAAACGAGACCACACATTTTTAATAGCTATTTTGTTTACTGAAATCCAATTTTCACACATGCTGTGTACATTCTAACATTTCGTTTTATTTTACGGTCCTGTTCACTGGGCAAATTTTGTATTTTATTTCTTTCTCGGCACAAAATCTAAACATCCATGCCAGTTCCATGTTCTATAAGAATTTTAAAATTCAGTAAGATTCTCTAATTCCCAGTTTTTTTTCTGTGCTGAGTTCGCATAGCTTAGATCTTTTCTCCTCCTTATTTTCAAAACCCACTTGCTTGTTTAGACTGTTCGGGACTTTTCTTGATAAACATCGTCAATTTTGGAAATCTTTCAAACTGGAGTGAACCTTTCTTATAATATAAATCAGTATCACTGTAGAGTGTCTTTTACCTCTTCCAATTTATTTTTCCTTTTCCTAATTAAACCAATATCTTTTTCACAGCAAACATTAACTAGTATTTAGTAAGTTATGTCATTTTCCATCACAAACACATTTTTTTCAGAACTTATTTAGTATGTTACATCTTTTTTATCAGATCTCTTTTCTTCAATTAGGTTTTGTATTTTACACGGAGGGCTTGTGACTCCATAATTTTTTTAATTTAAAATCATTTGTTAACTTTCAAAGTGGCGCCTTAATCTTTTTCTTTTCTCCATAACTAGAATGGAGTCAGCAATTAGGCTTTGAGGGCTGCTTTTCGTTATCCCAAAATGCTCTCGTTTCAAAGTCGTTAAAATGTCTCTTCTAAACTGCTAAAGCTTTCTGTTTTTAAATGTTTTCAAAAGTCCTTTTTAGACCTTCGCAGATAGCTCGCCCAGGAGTTTGACCTGATCCCTGAAGGTATTTCTAGATTGTTTCCAAACCTTTTAGTTTTATGTCTCCATTTTTCTTTCAGAGATCAGATTTAATTTAACAAATTTTTTTGAATCCACCTCAGTATTTTGTTGTGCCTTCTCTGAATATCTCAAAATCCCAATTCAAACTTTGTAATTTCAATCTTTATTTGAAACCTTTTTTTTGAGCTAGAAGCTTTTTTTAAAAAGGCATTCTTTATATCATTCCAAGTCAAAATTTATGTCTTTCAACCCAATGTGAACAATCATTGAATGTTTTCTTTAGACAACTAAGTGAGCGTGTCAAATAAATTCCTTTTTTTCAATTTCCGGGACCTTGTATTTTTTATCTTTTACTCAACAACCCTCTCCTTCGGGCATTTCCTAGCTCCGTAACTTATCATCCGAATAAATCCACACCTGCGTTTCTAACTTAAAATGTCTTAAAACTTCCCACATACAGGACAACACTACAAAGGGTTGAAAAAACATTCACTCTGTTTGGAGAAGTAGGTTGAGCTAAAATAAGCAACCACCTGCTCCAGTCCTTCAAACAGGCTTTTTAAAAAAATCATGAAAACATAAAAAATCATTCCGTAGTCAAAAAATAACACAAGTACTCTCATTCAAAACACACATTCACAAAAGTCTCTCTTCATTCAACAAAGCTTATTAATTATTTGTTTCTTTGGCCGGCACTATTTTTGGATCCATGATTACCCATTCCCACGTTGCCCCGTGGTAAAGAAATATTTTATCCTTACACAATTCCTTTTATCCTTACACAATTCCTCATGTCGCCCCGTGATTTAGTTCTACACAATTACTCGCTTCGCCCCGCGGTTTAGTTCTACACAATTTCCATTTTCTTCCGTGTTGCCCCATGGTTTTCCTATTCACGTCGCCGCGCGATTGTCTATTTCCCTATCCTCCGCGTCGCCGCGTGATTCCTGTCACCGCGCGATTGTCTATTTCCCAATCCCTCTGCGTCGCTGCGTGGTTCGCGTCGCCGCGCGATTTACGTCCAATCAGTGCCTAGATGGACGAAGTGATATACAAAGTCAACGTCGTACCTGACTTGGACACTTATTTCCGAAGTTAAAACGTATTCGCCAGATTGACCTGGATCTCGTCCAGACGCTACCTGAGAACCAGCGAGTGGCCAAACTTTCCTCAGACTTTTAGAACTGAAGGAAACTGAAGTGGTATTTTAAAGGGTACACACTCCAGTGGCCACTTTCCTCCCGTCTCGTTCAAGGCTAGTCTGTCTCTTAATTCGCAAGCTTTCGGCAGCCGTCCGTTGAGATCCCACTTCTGACACCAAATGTAAATACAGATTATTTTTCCCTCAATCTGTTTCAGCGAATACACTGACACGCGAACACCTCTTGCCTTTTCTGTAAAATACCTTTAATGAAGATTCTCCGGCCGGGACTTGTCAAGACAAAGGGACACTCTCAATCAGAGCCTGTTTACCTTCCCCTGGAATAGCCCCTTTTCAGCGCGAAAAGCACCGGAGATATACATTTTCACTTGGTCTATCCAATCTCTTTCTGCCTCCCCCCCGAGTACGTCCAATGGCAGGCAAGAAAGTCTCCCAATTAGGGCTGGTGCCAGGTAGATTAGTTGTAGCTTTGCTACGCTGTCTTCCCTTATCAGCAAAGAACCCAATTAGTTTCCCTTCCTCCTTATCAGTAGAAGCTATTACTTTTCCCTTCCTATCTAGAATTGCTTTCTTTCGTTGTGCTGCCTTAGGCTTTCTCATGACCCATGTCTAACTTCAGCTCTTCATAACCCCTTTTTTTTCTGTTGATTCTGCAGTTGTCTGCATCTTGATAATTTCTTTAGCTATTTTCCCATGATTCCCGATCTCCATCCTTTTGCCACCTTCTCCAGCCATCTACCACTTTCGCAACCCTTTTACACATTCTCATTCCCCCCTTTTATCATTCCATGATAACCCTGGTGCTTATTCCAGGAGTATTGCGTTTAGTCGTGCGCATTCTCTTTCCTGATCCTCCTTGTTGTCTGTGAGTTTGCCTCGAGCCTCTTCGCAAGGTGTTATCAATGTCTGTTTCGGTTCTCACATCGTATCCTGTCGGCATATTATAGAATTGATAACTTCTGGAGCCTTGATACAAGACCGAAGAGAAGCCTTTTACCTCCTTATGGGCAGTGCAGGAACCAGCACTTTAACCCTTGTCCCACTGGTATCCCGAATGCCAAATTTTTCTCTTGCATTTCCTATTTTGGCCCTTGGCGATACGCCAAGCTGGCCATATTTCCCAATAACTATCTCTCTGTTAGCAAGTTCCAGATAGGTTCGTTCACCTGGGTGGCCATCTCCCAAGCTTTGGGACCTCCTGAAACCTTCCCACAGAGTTATATAAAGTAAGTCCATCCTGTAGGACTGCTTAAATTTTCATCCCTTATGGCCTTAATCATAGTGCGTGCCCTGACTTATCGTTTGGCCTGTTTAATGCGTGCACCTGTTAATCCCATCATGACCATCAGAACCAGACCCTGTATTACTACAAGTACATGTGATATTATTCTTATACATGGGGGAATTTGAATATTAAGTCCAATGTCCCACAGCTTTGAGTACCAGGGCTGATCAGCCAGCATTGCGTTAGTGTCTCTCTATAAGTTGTCTATTTCTTCCATCAGCCGGACATACTGCCGTCTTTTGATTCTGGATTCCTTGCACCAAACGTAATTGTTCCTCATTTAGTTCCGGTATCTGTTTGCCTTGCGGTTCCCATACCATCTCTTCGTGCCCCTCTCGGAGGGTATCCATGATTGTTCCGACGATGATTTCCGTTGTCTCGGGATGTATATGATATCTGTCTATGTCTATTTCTCCCTTGGGTCTGAAGCAGAAGTTAGGAGTAATGAGGACACAGGGGGTGACTCCTCCACTGGTCTTAATGGTTAAGTTGGCTGCCCCCGTGCTCATGCATCACTCTCCGTTCCCTTGCGGGGCAGCGATGGTCTCAAGATCGTGTTCGAGAGGAGTGATACTCAGCATGCATCCATTTGTTTGGTGGAATCTGCAATCATCATTCGTCATTGATGGCGTACCTCGACATAAAACCATTGGTTAATTTTATAGCAGTCAGTTATGTCAATGCCTTTGGTACTATTGTTAATTTTAACCACCCGTCTGGCAGGCTGATGGTAACATAACCGAGTTTGGTTTCTCACTTCACCAATATTATCGATCTGATATAAGGGGTCTCCCTTTGTTACAGCATACTGTTGTATGGACAACACAAATCCGATCATATTCACCCGCCCATTAATACATCTGAATTTCGGCACACATGCGTGACTATTCCTTCCTACCTCGCATTTGTTATTCATTTTTTTTTTATCTCGAGTCCAATTGTTAAGTATGCTGTTCGGAATCCAATCTGGTGTGTCTCCATTCTGCAGTTGCTCCAAATTATGTTGTACCTCACTTAATATCCAGGACCCATACCCGGAGCAAACTATCTCAGCCTGTAATAGTTTTCTTATATGTTTCCCCATTGCGTGGCTCAATTTTATTGTCTAGGCATTTCAGCAATGTATGGGCCACTTGTAACAGTTCCCCTTCCACGCCATCTCCCCACCGCACATGTAGGGCTTGGTTATCCAAGTCCCTCCCCTGTAAACCACTCAAAACTACGCCATTAATTTGTTAACCCGGTCGTATATTGCATACAGGCCTATGGAATTCATCATCATAACCCCTGCTGCATAACAAATGCATAGTGTTTCCAGTATTCCTCTTTTATTTTTTGACCTCGCCCTGTTCCATTTCTGACATTAAATCACAGGGTAGTGGGTTCCGGGCCTTCAAGGATCCGTTGTGCGAGGTTCTGGTATGGACTTATAGTTTCATTCCCACAGAAGCTAGGAAAAAATGATATCCATTAGGTTTAGGATAAGTATTCGCTGACCCCCCCCAAATTATATCCTTTCTTTAGATTCTTTTATTACAACCCACCCCTCATTGCTCCGTTCTCTTCCCACCCTTCTGTTTCTTGCTGCTGGATTTGGCTGCTTGTTTGCAGCTTGGTCCGCCCAGGCATGAGCTTCTAGAACTGAAATTCCATCCAGTTGGATATCTGCGCCCTTCCCCTTTTGGTCCTATGAACTTGCTCCTGTCCTCGGAATCTACTGGCGCCCATATTATCAGCAGCCTGCTACATTACAACCTTACTTAATACACTATACATAGCCATGCGGTAATATAAGTCCTTGGCTGCTGGGATGCATATTTCAACAGTCAAATTAAACAAAGCTAGTTCATGTAGTTGTGTCTTTCCTGCGTGTGCTATATCTCTCGTACTCCATCTGTATTATCAGTGCTTGTTTGGGCCTTAAGGTTCCCAGTATCCTGAGTCTCCAGAGTCGAAGTAGCCGCGGTGGCCCCATCTCGGTGAGTGTTTTATCTGCAAATTTTAAACATATAGCCTGGTCGTCACCAGGTGTTAGGTTCTGGTCTACTCATCTTTTATCCATGCATGTTGCGGTCACTCTGTGAAATCGGAGGTAAGTTTAGGTTGGGTTTGTAGACTACACTTACCCACCGTGGGTTACATTGGCTCTATTGCCAGAGGTGATGTTGCTATGGCTGCACACTGCACTATCCGTCTGGTCACAATTTAAAAAAAAAATCTCTTCCATCTTATTTATCCTAGCTTTTAACTCTTGAATTTGTTTTGTTTGAACATCTTTCTTTGATTTGTATCAGGCGAGTATTATTACATAGGCTAGTTCTGTTTTTGTTTTTATTTTGACTATCCTACCATTTCCTCTGTTAGGTGAGTCTTTTTTATTCTATTAAGAAATCCAAATTAATAATGTCCAGTATAAAACAGCTGTCAATGGAAAGGGTTAACTCCTTTACAGGTTTGTAAGAAGAGCTGATGTCATTACGTGACTTTGCGTAATCATCCGGAATTTTTTTTTTCAAGTCTTTGTGCCTTCAAAACTTGCTTAGAAATTCGGAATCGGTTAAAACAGCAGAAATCATTAGTAAAGCCGTCATAATAAAAGTCTTCTCATCAGGAAAGGCGGCATTTTAGAGTAAACTCCAATGTTTTCTTCTAATTGATTGATTTAAAACGAGACCACCCATTTTTAATAGCTATTGTGTTTACTGAAATCCAATTTTCACACACGCTGTGTACATTCTAACATTTCGTTTAATTTTACAGTCCCGTTCACTGGGCAAATCTTGTTGGGGGTTTTTCTCTCTCAGCACAAAATCTAAACATCTGTGCCAGTTCCATTTTCTATAAGAATTTAAAAATTCAGTAAGATTCACTAATTCCCAGTTTTTTTTCTGTGCTGAGTTCGCATAGCTTAGATCTTTTCTTCTCGTTATTTTCAAAACCCTCCTGCTTGTCTAGACTGTTCGGGACTTTTCTTGATAAACAACGTCCATTTTGGAAATATTTCAAACTGCAGTGAAGCTTTCTCGTAATTTAAAATCATTATCAATGGAGTTTGTCTTTTACTACTTCAAATTCTTTTTTTTTTCCAATTAAACCAATATCTTTTTCACAGCCGATATCAACTCGTATGTCTTTCCATCGCAACGTCGGCTTTGAGGACTGCTTTTCATTATCTCAAAATCCCCAGTTTCAAAGTCGTTAAAATGTCTCGTCTAAACTGCTAAAGCTTGCTGTTTTTAACATTTTTCAAAATTCCTTTTTAGACCTTCGCAGATAGCTCGCCACTCACCCAGG
The DNA here is from genome assembly GCF_044704955.1 of Pristiophorus japonicus. Taxonomy (NCBI): domain Eukaryota; kingdom Metazoa; phylum Chordata; class Chondrichthyes; family Pristiophoridae; genus Pristiophorus; species Pristiophorus japonicus. Next base: position 969,759 of record NW_027254707.1, on the reverse strand, counting down.
AGTTTGACCTGATCCCTGAAGGTATTTCTAAATTGTTTCCAAACCTATTAGTTTTATATCTCCTTTTTTCTTTAAGAGCTCAGATTTAATTTAATAATTTTTTTTTCAATCCACCTCAATATTTTGTTGTGCCTTCTCTTAATATCTCAAAATCCCAATTCAAATTTTGTAATTTCAATCTTTATATAAAACTTTATTTTTGAGCTAGCAACTTTTTTTTTAAAAGTCATTCTTTATCTCATTCCTAGACTAAATATATGTCTTTCAACCCAATGTAATCAATCATTGCATGTTTTCTTTCAACAAGTAAGTGAGCATGTCAAATAAATTATTGTTTTCAACCACCAGGACCATGTATTTTTTACCTTTTACTCAACAGACCTATCCTTTGTGCATTTCCTAGCTCCGTAACTTATCATCCGAATATATCCCCACCTGCGTTCCCAACTTAAAATGTCTCAAAACTTCCCACATACAGGACAACACTACAAAGGGTTAAAAAAACTTACACTCTGTTTCGAGAAGTGGGAAGATCCTAAATTAATAAGCAGCTGCACCACTTTTCCAAACAGGCTTTTAAAAAACATGAAAAGATAAAAATTCATTCCGCAGTCAAAAAAATCACACAAGGACTCTCACTCAACGACAAACATTCACAAAAGTCGCTCTTCATTCAACAAAGCTTATTAATTAATTTTTTTCTTTGGCCGGCTCTATTTTTGGGTCCATGATTGCCCATTCCTGCGTCGCCCTGCGGTAAAGAAATATGTTATCCTTACACAATTCCTTTTATCCTGACACAATTCCTCGCATCGCCCCGCGATTTAGTTTTACACAATTCCTCGCGTCGCCCCGCGATTTAGTTTTACACAATTACTCGCGTCGCCCCATGGTAAAAAGGTAGTTTATCTTATCCAGAGCCTAGGCGGGCCAAGTGATATACAAGGTCGACGTCGTACCTGACTTGGTCACTTATTTTCTAAGTTTAAAAGGTATTCGACAGATTGACCTGGATCTCATTCAGACGCTATTTGAGAACCAGCGAGTGGCCAAACGTTCCTCAAACTTTTGGATGAGAGAAAACCGAAGTGGTATTTAATGAATACTCACTCCAGTGGCCATTTTCCTCCCGTATCATCCAAGGCTAGTTCAGTCCTTAATTCGCAAGCTTCCGGCAGTCGTCCGTTGGGATCCCACTTCTGACACCAATTGTTGATAAGGATTCTTTTCCCTCAATCTGTTTTAGCGAATGCACTGATTCGAACACTTTAAAGTTTCGTTCAGACTGACGTTATTCAGACTTCATCGATGAAGGGTCTTGCTCTGATAAAGGGGCACCGACTTAATGAGTCTGTCAAATCCATCAGAGCAAGCAAAAATCATTACAAATTCAATACATTAATAAAGTTCGTGAAAGGTACAACCCCTTTTTATTTGTCCGATCACATCAGCTACCGTGGCATAGATACAAGCTAAATTAGTTATTTACACAGTTAATGAAGCAATGCCCCTAATCATGAGAGAAGATTAAGTCATCTCCAGCTTATCTTTGTTTTGCAGTCAAGGAAAACACAGTTCTGCTTCTCTGGGTATTCCCACAGTTTAGCTCCTAAATCTGTTGCTACATTCCCATGATCAGACGGTTCCTCAAGGTTGTTTAACAAAGACAAGTCACTCATTGTTTTCCCCCGACACTGAGATCGAAAGAGTCAGCAATAACATGAGCGGCCATTTTAGAAAGAGTTAATACATTTGAAATTAGTACGGATAATGCATATAAAGTTGGTAGCTACAGTGATACAGGTTCTCATGATCTCACTGGGCCCCGGGTGACACACTGTCTGATCTCACTGGGCTCCGGGTTACACACTGTCTGATCTCACTGGGCCCACCCCCGGGTTACACACTGTCTGATCTCACTGGGCCCAACCCCGGGTTACACACTGTCTGATCTCACTGGGCTCTCGGGTTACACATTGTAGAATCTCACTGGGCCCACCCCCGGGTTACACACTGTCTGATCTCACTGGGCCCACCCCCGGGTTACACACTGTCTGATCTCACTGGGCCCACCCCCGGGTTACACACTGTCTGATCTCACTGGGCCCACCCCCGGGTTACACACTGTCTGATCTCACTGGGCCCACCCCCGGGTTACACACTGCCTGATCTCACTGGGACCCACGGGTCACACACTGCCTGATCTCACTGGGCCCACCCCCGGGTTACACACTGTCTGATCCCACTGGGCTCACCCTCGGGTTACACACTGTCTGATCTCACTGGGCTCACCCCCGGGTTACACACTCTCTGATCTCACTGGGCTCACCCCCGGGTTACACACTGTCTGATCTCACTGGGCCCACCCCCGGGTTACACACTGTCTGATCTCACTGGGCTCACCCCCGGTTTACACACTCTCTGATCTCACTGGGCTCACCCCCGGGTTACACACTGTCTGATCTCACTGGGCCCACCCCCGGGTTACACACTGTCTGATCTTACTGGGCCCAAGGGTTACACACTGTCTGATCTCACTGGGCCCACCCCCGGGTTACACACTGTCTGATCTCACTGGGCTCACCCCCGGGTTACACACTGTCTGATCTCACTGGGCCCACCCCCGGTTTACACAGTGTCTGGGCCCACCCCCGGGTTACACACTCTCTGATCTCACTGGGCCCACCCCCGGGTTACACACTGTCTGATCTCACTGGGCCCACCCCCGGGTTACACACTGTCTGATCTCACTGGGCCCACCCCCGGGTTACACACTGTCTGATCTCACTGGGTCCACACCCGGGTTACACACTGTCTGATCTCACTGGGCCCACCCCCGGGTTACACACTGTCTGACCTCACTGGGCCCACCCCCGGGTTACACATTGTCTGATCTCACTGGGCCCCCGGGTTACACATTGTCTGATCTCACTGGGCCCACCCCCGGGTTACACACTGTCTGATCTCACTGGACCCACCCCCGGGTTACACATTGTCTGATCTCACTGGGCACACCCCCGGGTTACACACTGTCTGATCTCACTGGGCCCACCCCCGGGTTACACACTGTCTGATCTCACTGGGCCCCCGGGTTACACACTGTCTGATCTCACTGGACCCACCCCCGGGTTACACACTGTCTGATCTCACTGGGCCCACCCCCGGGTTACACACTGTCTGATCTCACTGGACCCACCCCCGGGTTACACACTGTCTGATCTCACTGGGCCCACCCCCGGGTTACACACTGTCTGATCTCACTGGGCCCCCGGTTTACACACTGTGTGATCTCACTGGGCCCACCCCCAGGTTACACACTGTCTGATCTCACTGGGCCCCCGGGTTACACACTGTCTGATCTCACTGGGCCCACCCCCGGGTTGCACACTGTCTGATCTCACTGGGCCCACCCCCGGGTTACACACTGTCTGATCTCACTGGGCCCACCCCCGGGTTACACACTGTCTGATCCCACTGGGCTCACCCCCGGGTTACACACTGTCTGATCTCACTGGACCCACCCCCGGGTTACACACTGTCTGATCTCACTGGGCCCACCCCCGGGTTACACACTGTCTGATCTCACTGGGCCCACCCCCGGGTTACACACTGTCTGATCTCACTGGGCCCACCCCCGGGTTACACACTGTCTGATCTCACTGGGCCCACCTCCGGGTTACACACTGTCTGATCTCACTGGGCCCACCCCCGGGTTACACACTGTCTGATCTCACTGGGCCCACCCCCAGGTTACACACTGTCTGATCTCACTGGGCCCCAGGGTTACACAATATCTGATCTCACTGGGCCCACCCCCGGGTTACACACTGTCTGATCCCACTGGGCTCACCCCCGGGTTACACACTGTCTGATCTCACTGGGCTCACCCCCGGGTTACACACTGTCTGATCTCACTGGGCCCACCCCTGGGTTACACACTGTCTGATCTCACTGGGCCCACCCCCGGGTTACACAGTGTCTTATCTCACTGGGCCCACCCCCGGGTTACACACTGTCTGATCTCACTGGGCCCACCCCCGGGTTACACACTGTCTGATCTCACTGGACCCACCCCCGGGTTACACACTGTCTGATCTCACTGGGCCCACCCCCGGGTTACACACTGTCTGATCTCACTGGGCCCACCCCCGGGTTACACACTGTCTGATCTCACTGGGCCCCCGGGTTACACAATGTCTGATCTCACTGGGCCCGCGGGTTACACACTGTCTGATCTCACTGGGCCCACCCCGGGTTACACACTGTCTGATCTCACTGGGCCCATGGGTTACACATTGTCTGATCTCACTGGGCTCACCCCCGGGTTACACACTGTCTGATCTCACTGGACCCACCCCCGGGTTAAACACTGTCTGATCTCACTGGGCCCACCCCCGGGTTACACACTGTCTGATCTCACTGGGCCCACCCCGGGTTACACACTGCCTGATCTCACTGGGCCCCCGGGTTACACATTGTCTGATCTCACTGGGCCCCTGGGTTACACACTGTCTGATCTCACTGGGCCCACCCCCGGGTTACACACTGTATGATCTCACTGCGCCCCCGGGTTACACACTGTCTGATCTCACTGGGCCCCCGGTTTACACACTGTCTGATCTCACTGGGCCCCCGGTTTACACACTGTCTGATCTCATTGGGCCCACCCCCGGGTTACACACTGCCTGATCTCACTGGGCCTACCCCCGCGTTACACACTGTCTGATCTCCCTGGGCCCCGGTTTACACACTGTCTGATCTCACTGGGCCCCCTGTTTACACACTGTCTGATCTCATTGGGCCCACCCCCCGGGTTACACACTGTCTGATCTCACTGGGCACACCCTCGGGTTGCTCACTTTCTGATCTCACTGGGCCCCCGGGTTACACACTGTCTGATCTCACTGGGCGCCCGGGTTACACACTGTCTGATCTCACTGGGCCCACCCCCGGGTTACACACTGCCTGATCTCACTGGGCCCACCCCCGGGTTACACACTGTCTGATCTCACTGTGCCCACCCCCGGGTTACACACTGTCTGATCTCACTGGGCCCCCGGGTTACACACTGTCTGATCTCACTGGGCCTACCCACGGGTTACACACTGTCTGATCTCACTGTGCCCCCAGGTTACACACTGTCTGATCTCACTGGACCCATCCCCGGGTTACACACTGTCTGATCTCACTGGGCCTACCCACGGGTTACACACTGTCTGATCTCACTGGGCCCCCGGGTTACACACTGTCTGATCTCACTGGGCCCACCCTCGGGTTGCTCACTTTCTGATCTCACTGGGCCCCCGGGTTACAAACTGTCTGATCTCACTGGGCCCCCGGGTTACACAATGTCTGATCTCACTGGGCCCACCCCCGGGTTACACACTGTCTGATCTCACTGGGCCCACCCCCGGGTTACACATTGCCTGATCTCACTGGGCCCACCCCCGGGTTACACACTTTCTGATCTCACTGGGCCCACCCCCGGGTTACACGCTGTCTGATCTCACTGGGCCCCCGGGTTACACACTGTCTGATCTCACTGGGCCTACCCACGGGTTACACACTGTCTGATCTCACTGTGCCCCCAGGTTACACACTGTCTGATCTCACTGGGCCCACCCCCGGGTTACACACTGTCTGATCTCACTGGGCTCACCCCCGGGTTACACACTGTCTGATCTCACTGGGCCCACCCCCGGGTTACACACTGTCTGATCTCACTGGGCCCACCCCCGGGTGACACACTGTCTGATCTCACTGGGCCTACCCCCGGGTTACACACTGTCTGATCTCCCTGGGCCCCGGGTTACACAGTGTCTGAACTCACTGGGCCCCGGGTTACACACTGTCTGATTCCATGGGACCCCCGGGTTACACACTGTCTGATCTCCCTGGGCCCCGGGTTACACACTGTCTGATCTCACTGGGCCCCGGGTTACACACTGTCTGATCTCACTGGGCCCCGGGTTACACACTGTCTGATCTCCCTGGGCTCCGGGTTACACACTGTCTGATGTCACTGGGCCCACCCCCGGGTTACACACTGTCTGATCTCACTGGGCCCACCTCCGGGTTACACACTGTCTGATCTCACTGGGCCCACCCCCGGGTTACACACTGTCTGATCTCACTGGGCCCACCCCCAGGTTACACACTGTCTGATCTCACTGGGCCCCAGGGTTACACAATATCTGATCTCACTGGGCCCACCCCCGGGTTACACACTGTCTGATCCCACTGGGCTCACCCCCGGGTTACACACTGTCTGATCTCACTGGGCTCACCCCCGGGTTACACACTGTCTGATCTCACTGGGCCCACCCCTGGGTTACACACTGTCTGATCTCACTGGGCCCACCCCCGGGTTACACAGTGTCTTATCTCACTGGGCCCACCCCCGGGTTACACACTGTCTGATCTCACTGGGCCCACCCCCGGGTTACACACTGTCTGATCTCACTGGACCCACCCCCGGGTTACACACTGTCTGATCTCACTGGGCCCACCCCCGGGTTACACACTGTCTGATCTCACTGGGCCCACCCCCGGGTTACACACTGTCTGATCTCACTGGGCCCCCGGGTTACACAATGTCTGATCTCACTGGGCCCGCGGGTTACACACTGTCTGATCTCACTGGGCCCACCCCGGGTTACACACTGTCTGATCTCACTGGGCCCATGGGTTACACATTGTCTGATCTCACTGGGCTCACCCCCGGGTTACACACTGTCTGATCTCACTGGACCCACCCCCGGGTTAAACACTGTCTGATCTCACTGGGCCCACCCCCGGGTTACACACTGTCTGATCTCACTGGGCCCACCCCGGGTTACACACTGCCTGATCTCACTGGGCCCCCGGGTTACACATTGTCTGATCTCACTGGGCCCCTGGGTTACACACTGTCTGATCTCACTGGGCCCACCCCCGGGTTACACACTGTATGATCTCACTGCGCCCCCGGGTTACACACTGTCTGATCTCACTGGGCCCCCGGTTTACACACTGTCTGATCTCACTGGGCCACCGGTTTACACACTGTCTGATCTCATTGGGCCCACCCCCGGGTTACACACTGCCTGATCTCACTGGGCCTACCCCCGCGTTACACACTGTCTGATCTCCCTGGGCCCCGGTTTACACACTGTCTGATCTCACTGGGCCCCCGGTTTACACACTGTCTGATCTCATTGGGCCCACCCCCCGGGTTACACACTGTCTGATCTCACTGGGCACACCCTCGGGTTGCTCACTTTCTGATCTCACTGGGCCCCCGGGTTACACACTGTCTGATCTCACTGGGCCCCCGGGTTACACACTGTCTGATCTCACTGGGCCCACCCCCGGGTTACACACTGCCTGATCTCACTGGGCCCACCCCCGGGTTACACACTGTCTGATCTCACTGTGCCCACCCCCGGGTTACACACTGTTTGATCTCACTGGGCCCCCGGGTTACACACTGTCTGATCTCACTGGGCCTACCCACGGGTTACACACTGTCTGATCTCACTGTGCCCCCAGGTTACACACTGTCTGATCTCACTGGGCCCATCCCCGGGTTACACACTGTCTGATCTCACTGGGCCTACCCACGGGTTACACACTGTCTGATCTCACTGGGCCCCCGGGTTACACACTGTCTGATCTCACTGGGCCCACCCTCGGGTTGCTCACTTTCTGATCTCACTGGGCCCCCGGGTTACAAACTGTCTGATCTCACTGGGCCCCCGGGTTACACAATGTCTGATCTCACTGGGCCCACCCCCGGGTTACACACTGTCTGATCTCACTGGGCCCACCCCCGGTTTACACATTGCCTGATCTCACTGGGCCCACCCCCGGGTTACACACTTTCTGATCTCACTGGGCCCACCCCCGGGTTACACGCTGTCTGATCTCACTGGGCCCCCGGGTTACACACTGTCTGATCTCACTGGGCCTACCCACGGGTTACACACTGTCTGATCTCACTGTGCCCCCAGGTTACACACTGTCTGATCTCACTGGGCCCACCCCCGGGTTACACACTGTCTGATCTCACTGGGCTCACCCCCGGGTTACACACTGTCTGATCTCACTGGGCCCACCCCCGGGTTACACACTGTCTGATCTCACTGGGCCCACCCCCGGGTGACACACTGTCTGATCTCACTGGGCCTACCCCCGGGTTACACACTGTCTGATCTCCCTGGGCCCCGGGTTACACAGTGTCTGAACTCACTGGGCCCCGGGTTACACACTGTCTGATTCCATGGGACCCCCGGGTTACACACTGTCTGATCTCCCTGGGCCCCGGGTTACACACTGTCTGATCTCACTGGGCCCCGGGTTACACACTGTCTGATCTCACTGGGCCCCGGGTTACACACTGTCTGATCTCCCTGGGCTCCGGGTTACACACTGTCTGATCTCACTGGGCCCCGGGTTACACACTGTCTGAACTCACTGGGCCCACCCCCGGGTTACACACTGTCTGATCTCACTGGGCCCACCCCCGGGTTACACACTGTCTGATCTCACTGTGCCTACCCCCGGGTTACACACTGTCCGATCTCCCTGGGCCCCGGGTTACACACTGTCTGTTTCCATGGGACCCCCGGGTTACACACTGTCTGATCTCACTGGGCCCACCCCCGGGTTACACACTCTCTGATCTCACTGGTCCAACCCCCGGGTTACACACTGTCTGATCTCACTGGGCCCACCCCCGGGTTACACACTGTCTGATCTCACTGGGCCCCCGGGTTACACACTGTCTGATCTCACTGGGCCCACCCCCCGGGTTACACACTTTCTGATCTCACTGGGCCCACCCCCGGGTTACACACTGTCTGATCTCACTGGGCCCACCCCCGGGTTACACACTGTCTGATCTCACTGGGCCCACCCCCGGGTTACACACTGTCTGATCTCACTGGGCCCCCGGGTTACACACTGTCTGATCTCACTGGGCCCACCCCCGGATTACACACTGTCTGATTCCATGGGACCCCCGGGTTACACACTGTCTGATCTCACTGTGTCTCCGGGTTACACACTGTCTGATCTCACTGGGCCCACCCCCGGGTTACACACTGTCTGATCTCACTGCGCCCCCGGGTTACACACTGTCTGATCTCACTGGGCCCACCCCCGGGTTACACACTGTCTGATCTCACTGGGCCCACCCCCGGGTTACACACTGTCTGATCTCACTGGGCCCACCCCCGGGTTACACACTGTCTGATCTCACTGGGCCCACCCCCAGGTTACACACTGTCTGATCTCACTGGGCCCACCCCCGGGTTACACACTGTCTGATCTCACTGGGCCCACCCCCAGGTTACACACTGTCTGATCTCACTGGGCCCACCCCCGGGTTACACACTGTCTGATCTCCCTGACCCCCGGGTTACACACTGTCTGATCTCACTGGGCCCACCCCCGGGTTACACACTGTCTGATCTCACTGCGCCCCCGGGTTACACACTGTCTGATCTCACTGGGCCCACCCCCGGGTTACACACTGTCTGATCTCACTGGGCCCACCCCCGGGTTACACACTGTCTGATCTCACTGGGCCCACCCCCGGGTTACACACTGTCTGATCTCCCTGGGCCCCGGGTTACACACTGTCTGGTCCCAGTGATGGTATCAGTATCTCCCACATGTCCCAAAGCCCCAGCTCCGGGCCTGTGTTAAGCTCTGGGTTTCCGTTCACAGTAAAATCCCGGCTCCCCGCCTGAGATTGCACATTGTGAGCGGTGCGGCCGGGATTTTACTGCGCCACTTTCTCCGCCAGCTGCAGACTGGGCCCCCGCCCTCCCTCCATCCCTGGGCCGTGCCCTGTATTGTGAGCCGGGATCTGATGCTGACAGTATGCGGGCCGCTTTCCCCGCTCAGTTACATCCCCTTACTGTTAGTTTACAGTCCCTGGGTGTGTGATAGAAAGCCTCAGACCTGACACCGCGACATTTTCTTCGCTGTCCCGGCCCCGCCCACACAGACCCTGAGCCCAGCAGCAGGAATGCTGCAATGTGAGAGAATAAAGAGAGAAGGTGCTGGGAACAGTCAGCCTGAGAGCTCAGGCAGTGTGTGTGGGTGGAGAGAGAATGGATCTGAGGGAAGCTCTTTGTCATTGGCCTGACATTCAGGGGTACGGGGCTTTAGCTGCTGCTGGGGGCAGTGCAGCTGAACCCTAACATCTGTGCTTGGGCACAAGATCAAAGTTTACGGGTTTGGGGTAATATATTAGCACGGATAGAGGATTGGGTGACAAGCAGAAAACAGAGAGTCGGGATAAATGGTTAATTCTCTGGTTGGCAATCAGTAACTCGTGGAGTGCCGCAGGGATCAGTGCTGGGACCCCAACTATTTACAATCTATATTAACGACTTGGAAGATGGGACTAGGTGCAACGTAGCCAAGTTTGCTGATGATACAAAGATGGGAGGAAGGGTAATGTGTGAGGAGCACATAAAGAGACTGCAGGAGGACATAAGCAGGCTAAGTGAGTGCGCAAGAATTTGGAAGGTGGAGTATAATGTTGGAAAGTGTGAGGTCATGCGATTTGGCAGAAAAAAATGAAAGAGCAAGTTATTATTTAAATGGAGAAAGATTGCAAAGTGCTGCAGTACAACGGGACCTGGGGGTACTTGTGCATGAAACACAAAAGGATAGTATGCAGGTACAGCAAGCTATCAGGCAGGCCAATGGACACTTGGCCTTTATTGCAAAGGGGATAGAGTATAAAAGCAGGGAAGTCTTGTTACAACTGTACAGGGTATTGGTGAGGCCACACCTGGAATACTGTGTGAAGTTTTGTTTTCCATATTTACGAAAGGATATACTTGCTGTGGAGGTAGTTCAGAGAAGGTTCACTAGGTTGAATCCAGAGATGAGGGGATTGACTTATGAGGAAAGATTGAGTAGGTTGTGCCTCCACTCATTGGAATTCAGAATAATGAGAGGTGATCTTATAGAAACGTACACGATTATGAGGGAGCTTGACAAGGTGGATGCAGAGAGGATGTTTCTATTGATGGGGGAGACTAGAACTAGAGAGCATGATCTTAGAATAAGGGGCCGCCCATTTAGAACTGAGATGAGAAATTTCTTCTCTCACAGGGTTGTGAATCTGTGGAATTCGCTGCCTCAGAGAGCAGTGGAAGCTGGGATATTAAGAAACTGACTATTTCTGTCTAAATGTATTTAAGCGATAAGGGGATAAGGGGTTATGGGGACCGTGCAGGGAAGTGGAGCTGAGTCCATGATTGGATCAACCACGATCATATTAAATGGTGGAGCAGGTTCAAGGGGCCTTATGGCCTACTCCTGCTCCTATTCTTATGTTCTTCTGTTCTTATTTATTGAAAATATACAGGACTGTTTCCTGACTGAACATGTTAATGAAGTAACTGAGGAAAATCATATTTTGGATGTGGTGTTTAGTAGTGAGCCTGAGAACTATCAAAGACTGTATTGGGCCACTGAAGGGTGTTCAAGGACAGGTGACAAAGCACTCTCTGAGTATGGCAGAAATACCTTGCATCAGTCTTCACCCTTGAAGATCATGCTCAAATATTAGAATTTAATAATGCTAGTTTTTCTCAGTAACATTAACAAAGATAAGCATATTGTTTTTGAAAAAATTAAGAACTTAAACATATATAGAGCAGCCACCCGAGAGTCCTCCGGGAGATGGGACATGTGCTGTGTGAGGATCCTCCGGGAGATGGGACATGTGCTGTGTGAGCCCCTCCGGGAGATGGGACATGTGCTGTGTGAGGGTCCTCCGGGAGATGGGACATGTGCTGTGTGAGGGTCCTCCGGGAGATGGGACATGTGCTGTGTGAGGGTCCTCCGGGAGATGGGACATGTGCTGTGCGAGCCCCTGGCCTATATGTTTAATAGCTCACTGCACTCTGGAATGGTTCCTACAGATCGGAAGGAGGTTAAAGTAATCCCCATTTTTAGAACAATGTGACAAGGCAGACCTGGGTAACTATAGGTCCATCAGTTTAATATCAGTAATAGGTAAGATGCTGGAAAGAATCATAAGGGATGCAATAACATTAATTGGATAGGGGGGGGGGACATATTCGGGACACCCAACATGGCTTCATTAAAAAAAAAGTTCAGATCTCACAACTCTAATTGTATTTTTTGAAGAAGTTACAAAGTTGGTGGATGAGGGAAGACCAGTAGACATTGTCGACTTAGATTTCCAAAACCCTTTTGACAAGGTACCGCACAAGATGCTTCTCGATAAGATTGGAGCCTCTGGTATTGGTGAAATATATTGAGCTGGATACAGAACTGGCTGGCAGGATGTAGGTAAAGAGCAGTTATAGATGGATATGGATCTGTTTGGAGTACAGTCACCAGTGGTGACCTGCAGGGATCAGTGCTGGGACCGTTGCATTTACTATTTTTATTTATGATCTGGATTTTGGGGTTGGGGGCACAATTTTGAAATGATACCAAGATCTGTGCGAGTGCTCGAACTGTAGAAGTGGCTCGTCTGATTCAGGCAGATCTTAAAGTGTTGGGACACAGGCCTCATGACTGGAAAATGATGTATAACTTAGATAAGTTCAGTGTTATGCATGTGGGCAGGGCAAATGCTCAACATTCATACACCCTCCAGGGAAAGGCATTAAAGATGGTGGAGATAGAAAGAGATTTGGGCATTCTAGTGAATACATCTTTAAAGGTACACGAGCAATGCAGTGTAGCGACAGCTAAAGCAAATAGGATGTTTGGGTGTATCCATAGGACAATTGAGTATAAGGTGAGGCGTACTGTTTTGTCCGAGTACAAGACCTTAGTCAGGCCACACTTGGAATGTTGTGTCCAGTTTGGGTCTCCTCACATGGTGGGTGATATTGAGGTTCTGGAAAGGGCCACTCGACTAATTCCAAGTCTAAAGCATCTTAGTTATCAAGGTAGGTTAAAAGAGTTGGGACTCTTTACCTGAGAGCAGCGTAGACTTAGGGCGATATGAGTGCGGTTTATAAGATATTGAAGGTGAAAGAGAGTGTTCCAGCTGACCGTTTATTTCAATTAAGTAGGTTAGACAGGACCAGGGATACAAATTTCAGTTGCACAATGCTAGATCTAGGTTAGACATCAGGAGGTGGTTCTTTTCCCAGAGAACAGCAGACCTCTGGAACAAGCTGCCCTCTCATGTGGTGGATGCAGACTCACTGAATTCCTTCAAGTAAAAGCTGGATTTGTTTCTGGCTGCGGCGGAGATTAACACTTACAGAAGGTAGGTACTGCAGGGAATTTAATGGCACGAGTGCTCTCCTGGAATAGTTTCGATCACTTAGATGACTTGAAGAGGAATTTCCAACATTTTATTTTCCCAAATTGTCCGAAGTTTGTTTTTAATCAGTACTTTTGCCTCCCAGGAGATCACATGGACTCGGGTGGAGTGGAGTGTATACGCTGTGACAGGCTTGATGGACCAGATGATCTTTACCTGTGCATCACTTATCGTATGTATCAACCGTTTCCCCTGCACTGTCCCATCCAACAATCCCAGGGCAGGTACAGCACTGATTAGATTCAAAGTAAAGCACCTCTGCACTATCTCATCAAACAATCCCAGGGCATGTACAGCAGGTACAGCACGGCTTAGATACAGAATAAATCTCAGGCCCCGAATTAGAGCCCACAGGCCCCGTGGTGACCGGCCCGGGTGATCGGGGTCACTGGCGTCCATCTTGCACATGGCGGGATCAGGGCGCATGCACGGTCATCTTGGTTCAGGAACAGAGAGTGGGTGGGGCTTCAGGGTCTCTGTTCCCAACTGGGTCCCAGTGCCCGGGAGATGGAACATCCTGAGCAACACATTTTTCATCATCATAGAATCAGAGACTGGTTACAACATGGAAGGGGGCCATTTGGCCCATCGAGCCCATGCCGGCTATCTACAAGAGCTTCTACTAATCCCACTCTAGCTACTCTGTCCAGACCCCTCATGATTTTGAACACCTCTGTCAAATCTCCTCTCAATCTTCTCTGTTCTGAGAACAACCCCAACTTCTCCAGACTATCCACGTAACTGAAGTCCCTCATCCCTGGAATCATTCTCGTAAATCTTTTCTACACGATCTCAAAAGGCCTTCGTATACTTACTAAAATGCCGTAACCAGAATTTCTCCACCTCAGTCAACAAGCTCCCGCTGCAGAGGAACTAAACTACAGACCCAGTGGGATCCTGTTCAACCTTCATCTTCTCCAGGCCAGGTCCAAGACCACCCCAATCTCTGTCGTTGAGCTACCGTACGCTGACAATACATGTGTCTGCGCACATACAGAGGCTGAACTCCAAGTCATAGTCAACACTAAACGTTCATAAGACAAAGGTCCTCCACCAACCTGTAATCTACCACACAGCACTCCCGACCCCCCCCCCCTCCACAGTCAGCAAGATCCACGGCGCGGCCCTGGACAAAGTGGATCTTTCCCATACCTCAGGAACCTCCTATCAACAAGAGCACACATTGATGACGAGAATCAACACCGCCTCCAGTGCAACCTTCGGCCGCCTGAGGAAAAGAGGGTTTGAAGAGCACGCCCTCAAATTTGCGACTAAGCTCATGGTCTACAGGGCTGTAGTAATACCTACCTCCTGTATAGCTCAGAGACATGGACTATGTGCAGTAGGTATATCACCCCCAGCACCCAGCTCATGGTCTACAGAGCTGTAGTAATACCCACCCTCCTGTATGGCTCAGAGACATGGACTATGTACAGTAGGTACCTCACCCCCAGCACCCAGCTCATGGTCTACAGGGCTGTAGTAATACCCACCTCCTGTATAGCTCAGAGACATGGACTATGTGCAGTAGGTATATCACCCCCAGCACCCAGCTCATTGTCTACAGGGCTGTAGTAATACCCACCCTCCTGTTTGGCTCAGAGACATGGACCATGTACAGTAGGTATATCACCCCCAGCACCCAGCTCATTGTCTACAGGGCTGTAGTAATACCCACCCTCCTGTTTGGCTCAGAGACATGGACTATGTACAGTCGGTATATCACCCCCAGCACCCAGCTCATGGTCTACAGGGCTGTAGTAATACCCACCTCCTGTATGGCTCAGAGACATGGACTATGTACAGTAGGTATCTCAACCCCAGCACCCACTCATGGTCTACAGGGCTGTAGTAATACCCACCCTCCTGTATGGATCAGAGACATGGACTATGTACAGTAGGTATATCACCGCCAGCACCCAGCTCATGGTCTCCAGGGCTGTAGTAATACCCACCCTCCTGTATGGCTCAGAGACATGGACTATGTACAGTAGGTACCACACCCCAGCACCCAACTCATGGTCTACAGGGCTGTAGTAATACCCACCCTCCTGTATGGCTCAGAGACATGGACTATGTACAGTAGCTATCTCACCCCCAGCACCCAGCTCATGGTCTACAGGGCTGTAGTAATACCCATCCTCCTGTATGGCTCAGATACATGGACTATGTACAGTAGGTATCTCACCCCCAGCACCCAGCTCATGGTCTACAGGGCTGTAGTAATACCCACCCTCCTGTATGGCTCAGAGACATGGACTATGCACAGTATGTATCTCACCCCTAGCACCCAGCTCATGGTCTCCAGGGCTGTAGTAATACCCACCCTCCTGTTTGGCTCAGAGACATGGACTATGTACAGTAGGTATATCACCCCCCAGCTCATGGTCTACAGGGCTGTAGTAATAACCACCCTCCTGTATGGCTCAGAGACATGGAATATGTACACTAGGTATCTCACCGCCAGCACCCAGCTCATGGTCGACAGAGCTGTAGTAATACCCACCCTCCTGTATGGCTCAGATACATGGACTATGTACAGTAGGTATCTCACCCCCAGCACCCAGCTCATGGTCTACAGGGCTGTAGTAATACCCACCCTCCTGTATAGCTCAGAGACATGGACTATTTACAGTAGGTACCTCACCCCGAGCACCCAGCTCATGGTCTACAGGGCTGTAGAAATACCCACCCTCCTGTATGGCTCAGAGACATGGACTATGCACAGTATGTATCTCACCCCCAGCACCCAGCCCATGGTCTCCAGGGCTGTAGTAATACCCACCCTCCTGTTTGGCTCAGAGACATGGACTATGTACAGTAGGTATATCACCCCCAGCACCCAGCTCATGGTCTACAGGGCTGTAGTAATACTCACCTCCTGTATGGCTCAGATACATGGACTATGTACAGTAGGTATCTCACCTCCAGCACCCAGCTCATGGTCTACAGGGCTGTAGTAATACCCACCCTCCTGTATGGCTCAGATACATGGACTATGCACAGCAGGTATCTCACCCCCAGCACCCAGCTCATGGACTCCAGGGCTGTAATAATACCCACCTCCTGTATGGCTCAGAGACATGGACTATGCACAGTATGTATCTCACCCCCAGCTCATGGTCTCCAGGGCTGTATTAATACCCACCTCCTGTATGGCTCAGAGACATGGACTATGTACAGTAGGTATCTCACCCCCAGCACCCAGCTCATGGTCTACAGGGCTGTAGTAATACCCACCCTCCTGTATGGCTCAGAGACATGGACTATGTACAGTAGGTACCTCATCCCCAGCACCCAGCTCATGGTCTACAGGGCTGTAGTAATACCCACCCTCCTGTATGGCTCAGAGACATGGACTATGTACAGTAGGTACCTCACCCACAGCACCCAGCTCATGGTCTACAGGGCTGTAGTAATACCCACCTCCTGTATGGCTCAGAGACATGGACTATGCACAGTAGGTATCTCACCCCCAGCACCCAGCTCATGGTCTACAGGGCTGTAGTAATACCCACCTCCTGTATGGCTCAGAGACATGGACTATGTACAGTAGGTATCTCACCCCCAGCACCCAGCTCATGGTCTACAGGGCTGTATTAATACCCACCCTCCTGTATGGCTCAGAGACATGGACTATGTACAGTAGGTATCTCACCCCCAGCACCCAGCTCATGGTCTACAGGGCTGTAGTAATACCCACCCTCCTGTATGGCTCAGAGACATGGACTATGTACAGTAGGTATCTCACCCCCAGCACCCAGCTCATGGTCTACAGGGCTGTAGTAATACCCACCTCCTGTATGGCTCAGAGACATGGACTATGTACAGTAGGTATCTCACCCCCAGCACCCAGCTCATGGTCGGCAGGGCTGTAGTAATACCCACCCTCCTGTATGGCTCAGAGACATGGACTATGTACAGTAGGTATATCACCCCCCAACTCATGGTCTACAGGGCTGTAGAAATACCCACCCTCCTGTATGGCTCAGAGACATGGAATATGTACACTAGGTATCTCACCCCCAGCACCCAGCTCATGGTCGACATAGCAGTAGTAATACCCACCCTCCTGTATGGCTCAGATACATGGACTATTTACAGTAGGTATCTCACCCCCAGCACCCAGCTCATGGTCTACAGGGCTGTAGTAATACCCACCCTCCTGTATAGCTCAGAGACATGGACTATTTACAGTAGGTAGCTCACCCCCAGCACCCAGCTCATGGTCTACAGGGCTGTAGTAATACCCACCCTCCTGTATGGCTCAGAGACATGGACTATGTACAGTAGGTATATCACCCCCAGCACCCAGCTCATGGTCTACAGGGCTGTAGTAATACTCACCTCCTGTATGGCTCAGAGACATGGACTATGCACAGTATGTATCTCACCCCCAGCTCATGGTCTCCAGGGCTGTATTAATACCCACCTCCTGTATGGCTCAGAGACATGGACTATGTACAGTAGGTATCTCACCCCCAGCACCCAGCTCATGGTCTACAGGACTGTAGTAATACCCACCCTCCTGTATGGCTCAGAGACATGGACTATGTACAGTAGGTACCTCACCCCCAGCACCCAGCTCATGGTCTACAGGGCTGTAGTAATACCCACCCTCCTGTATGGCTCAGAGACATGGACTATGTACAGTAGGTACCTCACCCACAGCACCCAGCTCATGGTCTACAGGGCTGTAGTAATACCCACCTCCTGTATGGCTCAGAGACATGGACTATGCACAGTAGGTATCTCACCCCCAGCACCCAGCTCATGGTCTACAGGGCTGTAGTAATACCCACCTCCTGTATGGCTCAGAGACATGGACTATGTACAGTAGGTATCTCACCCCCAGCACCCAGCTCATGGTCTACAGGGCTGTATTAATACCCACCCCCCTGTATGGCTCAGAGACATGGACTATGTACAGTAGGTATCTCACCCCCAGCACCCAGCTCATGGTCTACAGGGCTGTAGTAATACCCACCCTCCTGTATGGCTCAGAGACATGGACTATGTGCAGTAGGTATCTCACCCCCAGCACCCAGCTCATGGTCTACAGGGCTGTAGTAATACCCACCCTCCTGTATGGCTCAGAGACATGGACTATGTACAGTAGGTATTTCACCCCCAGCACCCAGCTCATGGTCTACAGGGCTGTAGTAATACCCACCCTCCTGTATGGCTCAGAGACATGGACTATGTACAGTAGACACCTCAAGTCACTGGAGAAATACCACCAACGATTTCGCCGCAATATCCTGCAAATTCCCTGGGAGGACAGACACACCAACGTTAGCGTCCTCGACCAGGCCAACATCCCCAGCATTGAAGCACTGACCACATTTGATCAGCTCTGCTGGGCAGGCCACATTGTCAGCATGCCAGACATGAGACTCCCAAAGCAAACACTCCACTCAGAACTCCTTCACAGCAAATGAGCCAAAGGTGTGGCAGAGGAAACGTTACAAGGACACCCGCAAAGTCTCCCTGATAAAGTGCAACATCCCCATCGACACCTGGGAGTCCCTGGCTAAAGACCGCCCTAAGTGGAGGAAGATCATCCGGGAGGGCGCTGAGCACCTCGAGTTTCATCGCCGAGAGCATGCAGAAATCAACTGCAGGCATCAGAAAGAATGTGCGGCAAACCTGTCCCACCCACCCCTTCCCTCAACGACTATCTGTCCCACCTGTGACAGGGACTGTGGCTCTCGTTTTGGACTGTTCAGCCACCTAAGGACTCATTTTTAGAGTGGAAACATGTCTTCCTCGATCCGAGGGACTGCCTATGATGATGATGATGACCCAGAACTGCACACAATACTCCAGTTGAGGCCGAACCAGAGTTTTATGCAGGTTCAACATAATATCCACACTTCTGTACTCTATACCTCTATTCATGAAGCCTAGGGTCCTGTCAGTCTTTGTAACCACTTTCTCAACCTGTGCTGCCACCTTCAGTGATTGGTGCACATATACTCCTGGGTCTCTCTGTTCACGCACCCCTTTAGTTTATATTTACTCTCCTCTTTCTTCCTCCCAAAATGTATCACTTTTGAACTTTTCTGCATTAAATTTCATCTGCCACATCTGCCCATTCCACCAGCCTGTCTATGTCTTTCTGAAGTCTATCACCATCCTCCTCACTGTTCACTGTACTTCCAAGTTTTGTGTGAGCTGTAGATTTGGAAATTGTGCCCTGTACACCCAAGTCTAGGTCATTAATATAGATTTTAAAAAAGCAGTGGCCCCAATACCGACCCCTGGGGAACACCACTTCCTCCAGTCTGAAAACAACCGTTCACCACTACACTGTGTGTGTCACTTAGCCACTTTCATATCCATGCTGCCACTGTCCCTGTTATTCCATGGGCTTCGATTTTGCTGGTATTGGTCACACGCCCGGGATCAGTAAACACAAAACCCAGTCTGTTAATCACTTTCAGCTACTGGACTTAGCATGTGTCCCACAGCATCTCTTCTACCTTCAATATGTGAATAGAGCATCACATCTGCAAACCTGGTTTAAGTTTATATCCACTCAGCAAATCTATTTAAGAAAAGCCTGTAGGCCAATGAGACACTGTTAAGGTGCAAGTGTGCTACTGGTTTGATTGCCATTTTGCCTGTAATGGACTCCGTATCTTGGTCTCCGTATTTAAGGAAGGATATACCTGCATTGGAGGCAGTTCAGAGAAGGTTCACGAGGTTGATTCCGGAGATGAGGGAATTTACTTATGAAGATAGCTTGAGTAGGTTGGGCCTAAGCACATTGGAGTTCAGAAGAATGAGAGGTGATTTTATCGAAACATAAGATAATGAGGAGGCTCGACAAGGTGGATGCAGAGAGGATATTTCCACTTATATCGGAAACTAAAACTAGGAGACATAGTCTTAAAATAAGGGGCCACCCAATTAAAACTGAGATAAGGAATTTCTTCTCTGAGGGTTGTAAATCAATGGAATTCTCTGCCCAGGAGAGCTGTGGAGGCTAGGTCTTTGAATATATTTAAGGCGGAGATAGAGAGATGTTTGAGCGATAAGTGAGTAAAGGCTTATGGGGAGCGGGCAGGGAAGTGGAACTGAGTCCATGATCGGATCAGCCATGACCTTATTGAATGGCGGAGCAGGCCCGAGGGGCCAAATGGCCTACTCCAGCTCCTATTTCTTATGTTCTCATGTTCTAATTGAACATTTCTCCCAGGGTAACCTTGTCTGAAATGAAATATGTGTCTTTTAATAAGCCTCAGGTCTTTGCTCATGTCTGCTGCAGATTCTGGAGTTGATGGGATTGACTTATAACGATAGGTTGAGTAGGTTGGGCCTATACACATTGGAGTTCAGAAGAATGAGGTGATCTCAGTGCGTCCCTGAAGGACTGTGTCCAGGCTGAAGTTCTGTTCCCCCCTGTAAGTTCCTCCCCATAGATTGTCCTTTCTCAACTCCAGCCAGGTGATGCTAAACCCTCAGGTGGGAAAGACAAAAAACCACAGCAATGTGTTTAAAGCAAAACTAATTTATATGTCTGTATCCCAAATATTAAACCCCTTTCCAGTTACAGGATTTATTAACATCAGCGTTACAGGAGTTATAAACCCCAACTATCAAAATGAAGTCAATGCAGTCCAGAATGCGAGTAACAGCAGAATCCAACCCCTGCGTTCACTTGTGAACTCACTGGTGTTTCAGCAGGTTGGATGATGTAGTGAATCCCTTCCCACAGTCGGAGCAGGTGAACGGCCTCTCCCCAGTGTGAACTCATCGATGTGTTTCCAGCTGGGACGGGTAGTTGAAACGTTTCCCACAAGCCCCACATTTACACGGTTTCTCCCCAGTGTGACTGCACTTGTGTCTCTCCAGGTTGGATGATTGACTGAAGCCTTGTCCACACACAGAGCACGTGTACCGTTTCTCCCCACTGTGAACGGTGCCTTCTGCTTCCATGGTCAACAGCTGATGATATTCCAGTCCTGATGTACCGAGTGACTGTCAGATCTTGAGGTGATGTTTGGTTTGAGCTTCCAGTCTACAAATCCTCCCCTTTTAACACCCTGTAAAGTGAATTTCAAACATGAAAAAGGGAGTGTGAGAGAGAACCCACAAAAACACAAAGGCAGGTTGTGAAATGGAGCTTAATGAATCTGGTCATTTGTGGGGCCGGCACTAGAAAAAAGTGACCATGAAAGCTGCCGGATTGTCATAAAAACACATCTGGGTCAGTACTGTCCTTCAGGGAAGAGAACCCGGGGACCGAGAGCCACACTCGGTCTTGCCCGGGGACCGAGAGCCACACTCGGTGTTGCCCGGGGACTGAGAGCCACACTCGGTGTTGCCCGGGGACCGAGAGCCACACTCGGTCTTGCCCGGGGACTGAGAGCCACACTCGGTGTTGCCCGGGGACCGAGAGCCACACTTGGTGTTGCCCGGGGACCGAGAGCCACACTCGGTGTTGCCCGGGGACTGAGAGCCACACTCGGTGTTGCCCGGGGACCGAGAGCCGCACTCGGTGTTGCCCGGGGACTGAGAGCCACACTCGGTGTTGCCCGGGGACTGAGAGCCACACTCGGTGTTGCCCAGGGACTGAGAGCCACACTCGGTGTTGCCCGGTGACTGAGAGCCACACTCGGTGTTGCCTGGGGACCGAGAGCCACACTCGGTGTTGCCCGGGGACTGAGAGCCACACTCGGTGTTGCCCGGGGACTGAGAGCCACACTCGGTGTTGCCCGGGGACCGAGAGCCACACTTGGTGTTGCCCGGGGACTGAGAGCCACACTCGGTGTTGCCCGGGGACTGAGAGCCGCACTCCGTGTTGCCCGGGGACCGAGAGCCACACTCGGTGTTGCCCGGGGACTGAGAGCCGCACTCCGTGTTGCCCGGGGACTGAGAGCCGTACTCGGTGTTGCCCGGGGACCGAGAGCCACACTCGGCCTTGCCCGGGGACTGAGAACCGCACTCGGTTAAAAAGGAGGCAGACAAAAAGCAGGAAACTATAGACCAGTTAACCTAACATCTGTGGATAGGAAAATGTTGAAGAGTTCATTCTTAAAGAAGCATTAGCACGCTATTTGGAAAAGCATAATTCGGTCAGGCAGTCAGCATGGATTTATGAAGGGGAAGTTAAGTTTGACAAATTTGCTGGAATTCTTTGAGCATGTAATGAACAGGGTGGATAAAGTGGGTGTGGTGTATTTGGACTCCCAGAAGGCATTTGACAAGGTGCCATATAAAAGATTACTGCACAAGATAAAAGTTCACGGGCTGGGGGTAATATATTAGCATGGATCGAGGTTTGGCTAACTAACAGACAACAGAGAGTTTTCTGTTTGCTGGCGATATAAAGATGGGAGGAAAAGCAATGTGTGAGGAGGACACAAATAATCTGCAAAAGGACACAGACAGGCTAAGTGAGTGCGCAAAAATTTGGCAGATGGAGTATAATGTTGGAAAGTGTGAGGTCATGCATTATGGCAGAAAAAAAATGAAAGAGCAAGTTATTATTTAAATGGAGAAAGATTGCAAAGTGCTGCAGTACAGCGGGACCTGGGGGTACTTGTGCATGAAACACAAAAGGTTGGTATGCAGGTACAGCAGGTGATCAGGAAGGCCAACTGAATCTTGGCCTTTATTGCAAAGGGGTTGGAGTATAAAAACAGGGAAGTCTTGCTACAGTTATACAAGTTATTGGTGAGACCACACCTTGAATACTGCGTGCATTTTTTTTTTCCATATTTATAAAAGGATATACTTGCTTTGGAGGAAGTTGAGAGAAAGTTCACTAGGTTGATTCCGGAGATGAGGGGGTTGACTTATGAGAAAAGATTGAGGAGGTTGGGCCTCTACTCATTGAATTCAGAAGAACGAATGAGAGGTGATTTATCAAAACGTATAAGATAATGAGGGGGCTTGATAAGGTGGTAGCAGAGAGGATGTTTTCACTGATCGGGGAGACTACAACTAGGGGGCATAATCTTCGAATAAGGGGCCCCCATTTAAAACTGAGATGAGGAGGAATTTCTTCTCTCAGAGGGTTATAAACCTGTGGAATTCGCTGCCTCAGAGACCTGTGGAAGCTGGGACATTGAATATATTTAAGACAGAGATAGACATTGTCTTAACTGATAAGGGAATAAGAGGTTATGGGGAGCGGGCAGGGAAGTGGTCCTGAGTCCATAATCGGATCAACCATGATCGTATTAAATGGTGGAGCAGGCTCGAGGGGCCGTATGCCTACTCCTGCTCCTATTTCTTATGTTCTTAATTTCTTATATAGTGGTGTCTGGTATGGGAGTGTGGATTTGACTCTATCTGTCCATCTCTGGTATGTGGATGAGGGTTTTACTCTGTATGTTAGTTTCTGATACGAGAGCGTGGGTTTTATCCAGTACCTGTCAATTTCTGGTAATTGTCTGTGGGTTTCATTCTGTAACAAAAAGGGCCACATTACAACAATAAGAGTGTTTAAAAAAAACAAGCCTGAAAGCTCTGAGTCTCAAAGCGAGAAGCATTCGTAATAAGGTGGAAAAATTAACTGCACAGATAGCTGTTAACGGATATGATGTAATTGGGATTACTGAGACATGGCTCCAGGGTAACCAAGGCTGGGAACATAACATCCAGGGGTATTCAATATTCAGGAAGGATAGCCAGAAAGGAAAAGGAGGTGGGGTAGTGTTAATGGTTAAAGAGGAGGTTAATGCAATAGTAAGGTAGGACATTAGCTGGGATAATGTGGAATCTATATGGGTAGAGCTGCGAAACACCAAAGTGCAGAAAACGTTAGTTGGGGTTATGTACAGACCACTAAACAGTAGTAGGGAGGTTGGGGATGGCATCAAACAGGAAATTAGGGATGCGTGCAATAAGGGTACAGCAGTTATCATGGGTAACCTTAACCTCGATATTGATTGGGCTAACCAAACTTAGCAATACTGTGGAGGAGGTTTTTCTGGAGTGCCTCAGGGATGATTTTCTAGACCAATATGTTGAGGAACCAACTGGAGAGCAGGCCATCCTAGACTGGGTCTTGTGTAACGAGAGAGGATTAATTAGCAATCTGGTCATGCGTGGCCCCTTGGGGAAGAGTGACCATAATATGGTAGAATTCTTCATTAAGCTGGAGAGTGACACAGTTAACTCAGAGACTAGGGTCCTGAACTTAAATGAAACTTCAATGGTATGAGACGTGATTTGGCTAGGATAAACTGGTGAATGATACTTAAAGGGTTGACGGTGGATAGGCAATGGCAGACATTTAAAGATCACATGGATGAATTACAACTATTGTACATCCCTGTCTGGCATAAAAATAAAACCGAAAAGGTGGCTCAACCGTGGCTAACAAGGGAAATTAGGGACAGTGTTAAATCCAAGGAAGAGGCATATAAATTGGCCTGAAAAAGCAGCAAACCTGAGGACTGGGAGAAATTTAGAATTCAGCAGAGGAGGACAAAGGGTCTAATGAGGAGGGGGAAAATAGAGTATGAGAATAAGCTTGCAGGGAACATAAAAACTGACTGCAAAAGCTTCTATAGATATGTGAAGAGAAAAAGATTGATGAAGACAAACATGGTCCCTTGCAGTCAGAATCAGGGGAATTCATAATAGGTAACAAGGAAATGACAGACCAATTGAACAAATACTTTGGTTCTGTCTTCACGAAGGAAGACACCAATAACCTCCCAAAATTACTAGGGGACCGAGGGTCTAACAGGAAGGAGGAACTGAGGGAAATCCTTATTAGTCAGGAAATGGTTGTTGGGAAACTGATGGAACTGAAGGCCGGTAAATCCCCAGGGCCTGATAGTCTGCATCCCAGAGTAGTTAAAGAAATGGCCCTAGAAATAGAAGATGCATTGGTGGTCATTTTCCTGAATTTCATGGACTATGGATCAGTACCTATGGATTGGAGGGTAGCTAATGTAACCCCTCTTTTTAAAAAAAGGAGGGGGGAGAGAAAACAGGGAATTATAGACCGGTTTGCCTGACATCGGTGTGGGGAAAATGCTGGAATCAATTATTAAAGATGTAATAACAGAGCATTTGGAAAGCAGTGACAGGATCGGTCCAAGTCAGCATGGATTTATGAAAGGGAATTCATGCTTGACAAATCTTCGAGAGTGTTTTGAGGATGTAACGAGTAGAGTGGATAAGGGAGAACCAGTGGATGTGGTGTATTTGGAATTTCAAAAGGCTTTTGACAAGGTCCCACGCAAGAGATTAGTGTGCAAAATTAAAGCACATGGTATTGGGGGTAATGTATTGATGTGGATAGAGAACCGGTTGGCAGACAGGAAGCAGAGAGTAGGAATAAACGGGTCTTTTTCAGAATGGCAGGCAGTGACTAGTGGGGTGCTGCAAGGTTCAGTGCATTGATCCCAACTATTTACAATATATATTAATGATTTAGACGATGGAATTGAAGGTAATATCTCCAAGTTTGCAGATGACACTAAGCTGGGTGGCGGTGTGAGCTGTGAGTAGGATGCTAAGAGGCTGCAGAGTGACTTGGACAGGTTAGGTGAATGGGCAATAGCATGGCAGATGCAGTATAATGTGGATTATTGTGAGGTTATCCACTTTGGTGGCAAAAACAGGAAGGCAGATTATCTGAATGGTGAGAGATTAGTAAAATGGGAATTGCAAATAGACCTGGGTGTCATGGTACATCAAGTCACTGAAGGTAGGCATGCAGGTCCAGCAGGCAGTAAAGAAAGCAACTGGCATGCTGGTCTTCATAGCGAGGGGGTTTGAGTATAGGAGCAGGGAGGTGTTACTGCAGTTGTACAGGGCCTTGGTGAGGCCACACCTTGAGTATTGTGTGCAGTCTTGGTATATTAATCTGAGCAAGGACTTGCTTGCTATTGAGGGAGTGCAGCGAAGGTTCACCAGACTAATTCCCGGGATGGCAGGACTGACATATGAAGAAAGACTGGATCAGCTAGGCTTACACTCACTGGAATTTAGAAGAATGAGAGGGGATCTCATAGAAACATAAAAAATAATGACGGGACTGGACAGGTTAGAGGCAGGAAGAATGTTCCTGATGTTGGGGAAGTCCAGAATCAGGGTCACAGTCTAAGGATAAGGGATAAGCCATATCGGACTGAAATGAGGAGAAACTTTTTCACCCAGAGAGTGGTAAACCTGTGCAATTCTCTATCACAGAAAGTTGTGTAGTCCAGTTCGTTGGATATATTCAAGAGGGAGTTAGATGTGGCCCTTACGGCTAAGGGGATCAGGGGGTATAGAGAGAAAGCGGGAGTGAGGTACTGAAGTTGCATGATCAGATTGAATGGTGGTGCAGGCTCGAAGGGCCGAATGGCCTACTCCTGCACCTATTTTCGATGTTTATTTCCATTCTTGGTGTGTGAGTGTGTTCTGCGCTGTATCTGTCCATTTCTGTTATGTGAACGTTAGCTCCACTCCATACCCGTCATTCTCCAGTATGTTAGTATTGTTTTACTGTGTACCACAAATTCCTGAGAGAGTATTGGTTTTACTTTCCAACTGTCAATTTGTGTTATGGAGGTGAGTGTTCTGCTGAATCTGTCGGTCTCTGGTAAATGAGTCTGAGTTTTACTCTGTATCTATCTTTCTCTGGTATGTGAGTGTGGTCCTTTCTCTGTATCTCTCCATTTCTGTTATGGGAGCCTGGGTTTTATTCTGTACCTGTCAAGTTCTGATCTGTGATTGTGGGCCTTACTCTATACCTGCCAGTTTCTGTTTAATTGTGAGTGGGCTTTCCTTTGTACCTGTTCGTTTCTGGAATGAAAGAGAGATCTTTACCCTGAACCTGTCAATTACTGGTTCGTGAGTCTGGGCATGTCACTGTATGTCAATTTATGTTAAGGGAATATGGATTTTAAGATGTCAGCCTCTGATATGTGAGTATGGGTTTTATACTGTATCTCTCAGTCTCTGATATGTGAGTATGGGTTTTATACTGTATCACTCAGTCTCTGATATGTGAGTATGGGTTTTATACTGTATCACTCAGTCTCTGATATGTGAGTATGGGTTTTATACTGTATCACTCAGTCTCTGAAATGTGAGTGTGGGTTTTATACTGTATCACTCAGTCTCTGATATGCAAGTGTGTGTATTTTTCTGTAATTGTCAGGTTTTGCTGTGTGTTGAGGTTTAATCTGTGCCTCTCAGTTTCTGATGTGGTAGTCTGAGTTTAATCTGTATTTTACAGTCTCTGGTAATGTGAACGTGAGAATCAATTTTAATTTTTACCTGTATTTCTCTGATATGTGAGTGAAGAGTTTGCGTTCTCCATGTCATTGTTCAGATGTGTGTGTGGGTTTTACTCTGCCCCGATCAGTTCCTGCGATGCAGGTAACAATTTTACTTACTGCCTTTCAGTTTTCCGATATGTGCACATGGGATTTACACTTCACCTGTCACTCTCTGGTATGTAAGTGGGGATTTTATTCTGTTACTGTCACTTTCATATATGTGGGTGTGTGTTGTATACTGTATCTGTCAGTCTGTGGTACGGGAATGTAGGGTTTATTCTGCACCTGTCATCTTCTGGTATGTTCGGGGGGTTTAAATACTGAATCTGTCAGATTCTGAAACATGAATATGGCTTTTCCTCTCTACCCATCAGCTTCTGATATGCGAGTGTGGTTTATACTTTCTGTTTGACATTTTTTCTGATAGATGATTGTCTTTTATTCTCTACCTGCCAGTTTCTGGCAAGTGAGTGTGGGTGTTTAATGTACCTGTCAGTGTGATCTGTTTCAATGGTGAAACAGCATGTGATTACACTGCTCCATGTGGCTGTAAGATTCACAATGTAACTCTGTCACTTCGGATCACTTTGGGACTGACAGCTTCTGCTGTCTGTGACAATAGGATTGAGGCCAGTTCTGTGTCTCTGCGCTCCATGAGTGATAAACTACTTACTGTGTGTGAGAAGGAGCTGCCTGCACTGTTCCTTGTATTCTGGGTGGAGGAAAGATCTCATTTGTTCTGGCTGGTTGAAGAATTTTGCTGTGAGAATAATAATACGAGAACATTATTAGTTCTAAGATATGGATTCGGGGGACAATACGATGTATCTGAGGGAGTGACAATGTATCTCTCGATCATCAGCAACACGGTTTTGGGGAACTCAGTTCACCGAAATATAACGCGTCTTTAAAATATCTTCTCCCACACTCCTCTCCTGGTGAAATTCCCCACATCCTCACTGTCAGACTGTGTTTCCGCTGCTCACTGTCCAAGAACAACAGACACGGTGAGATTGGAACTGAATCAGGAACATTCACTACTGATTTGGGGAAAGAAAGCAGCAATGATTTGAAAGAGCGACTGGTTTACTTTCTCTGTTACCTTACACTGTCCACACACAGCCTGAGAATGGCCTCCCCCTTCCCCCACTCACACCATTTCCCGGAACTAGTTCCTGCTCCACTCTGCCTCTTACACACAGCCCCCGAGGGAACTAAACCAGGAACGTTCACTCCTGGTTTGGAGAGAGAAAGCAGCAGATTGTAAATAGCAGATTCTGCCCATTCTGTCTCCCTTACCCTGGACACACACAGCCCGAGAATGGCCTCTCCCTTCCCCCACTCACACCACGCACTGAGACTGGTTCTTGGTCCACTCTGCCCCTTACACACAGCCCCCGACTCCCCCTGAACTCCCCCCGGACTCAATGCTGATCTCTGAGCCTTACCCCGGGGTCGTGGTGTCTCCAAGCCCGGCTGTTTTAAACCATCTTGTTCCGCTCACTGAGTGAATGGTGATCCCAGGCAGGGCTGGGGCAGGGGAGGGTGCATGTGCTATTCTGCTCACTGGGAATGACACAGGGGGCGGGGCTGAACCGCGCATGCGCAGCTCTCTGTATTAATTCAATCTGTAAAATCCAATTTCCTTTTATCAGAATCTGAGCAAAGGAACTCAGCTGTTCCTTTACCAAGATGGCCGCGCATGCGCTTTGCTGCTCACTGAACCAAGATGGCGGAGGACTGGCCCTGCCTTCCTGTACAAAGATGGCCGCCGTTACCCGGGGCCTGTGACCGGGAGAAAGCCTCGAGGCTGCAGCCGCCGATATTCCGGTTGTTATTCCGGGCTTCCGGCGGGCACCAGGTGTTTCTGAAGCCTCCCCGGCTCCCCGCTGGTCCTTTACTCCCCTCCGCCCCGCGGAGAATGGACTGTTTTGCGGAACACATTTCACCACAGCCGCTCCGCCATTACACGCACCGCGCATGCTCCAAATACCGCCAGGTCTCGCACCTGCGCACTGGGCCCCTGTAGTCTGGGCTCGGCACATTCTCCATCGCGGGGAATGCTGGGTAAATACCCAAGACCACCTCAGTGACTGGGACAGGATTTCCTGGGCTCCCATTGGGCACTGAACATGTTCATTCTGGCCCTCAGTCATTGTTCCTGCTGCTCTGTATAACCCTGTCCCTGAGCTGGACAGTAATGTTGTGTCTCAGGATTGGTCCAAACACCCTGTGTCCAATATGGGATTTCTCCATAAAAATAGACTCATTAATGTTCCCGTCCCTTCCATTCTGGGACTTTTCTTACTCTAGATTATTTCACTTCTCACGTAATTCATCTTTTCCCACATCAAATCCCAAACTTGTTTCGTTTGAGTATCCGGCTTGTGGGTGTCTCAGACTGAACCGGCGTGTCTCACTTTACACTCATTTAACGTTCCTTTTAACCAACCCTTGAAAGAACTATCTTTCGTAGGACTGTAAATCTGTTATTTCCTGTATTTAACAATTGTTGAATGCGGTTAATAGATCTTCACACATGTGATCAACTTTGAAATGTTCTGACCTTTGTAATTGCATTTGCTAATTTTGATGGGTTAGTTGATTACAATTACTTGTTACTAACATACCTTGCAGTATTTCTTGCATCAAAATAATTGTTTAAATACTTTCTTTATCAGGTCTTTAGCTTCCCCACTGATCTCTGTTTCTTCTTGTGGGGGAATCGAGAACTCGGTGGCAAAGTCTGAGCTTAAGGGTGGCCCCAATTAAAATGGAAATGAAGAGGAATTTCTTCTCTCAGAGGGTCGTGAATCTTTGAAATTCTCTACCCCAGAGAACAGTGGAGTCTGGGTCTTTGAAAATATTTAAGTTGCAGATAGAGTGATTTTTGAAAGATGGTGG
Source organism: Pristiophorus japonicus (assembly GCF_044704955.1). Classification (NCBI taxonomy): domain Eukaryota; kingdom Metazoa; phylum Chordata; class Chondrichthyes; family Pristiophoridae; genus Pristiophorus; species Pristiophorus japonicus. The sequence goes on along the minus strand of NW_027254707.1, from coordinate 939,297 downwards.
AGTCAAGGTTTATGGGGAGAGGGCAGGGAAGCGGAATTGAGGCCAAGATCAGATCAGCCAAGATCTTATTGAATTGCGGGTTGGGCTGAAGGGGCCAGATGGCTACTGCTGCCCCTATTTCTTATGTTTTTAGAGTTGGTTAGGGGCTGGGCTTAGATGTAAGTTTAGTGGTTGAGGTTTGTGGTTATTTGTTCGCATTGGGATTAGTGATTGAGATACTCAATAGGATATTCGGCTTAGGATATAATGATTAACTTAGAAAGCACTATTGGTAATATAAGTGTCACTGGATGTGCCCTTTTCCATTTCATGTTTTTAACCTCACAGACACGAGTCACAAACAGCCTCACAATAAGTTCATTCAAAGAACCTTCTTTCCTGCGCAAGCCTCGTTTCCTTCTGTCAAAAACACATCGGAATCTCTACATTTCTCATGGAAAAATAAATTAGTGACATTAGATTTGGGTATTTTGGAACAATAACAGATGGATACATTTGTTGCACTGGTTACATCGAATCATCACCCTGCCTGAAAAGGACTTCTGGCAATAATCTGTCACCAGGCCCCACCAGTCACCGTCTGATTCCTCCATCGTCTCTTCATTCATTATCCACCATTCCCCCTAACTGGAGCTGCTTTCACCGGCATGACCATTCTCCATACTGAGGCTATCTCATTACCAAGCAGAGCATAATCACCGGCATGGACTGGTTAGTCCGAGTGGCTCATTTCTGTGTAATTCTGTAATTTTGTAGTCTCAGTGTAAGTGGTCCCTGGATTTGATGATTCATTGTAACTGGTCCCTGGATTTGGTTTCTCAGTGTAAGGGGTCCACGGATTTGGTGCCTCAGTGTAAGGGGTCCCTGGATTTGATGCCTCAGTGTAAGGGGTCCCTGGATTTGGTGCCTCAGTGTAAGGGGTCCCTGGATTTGGTGCCTCAGTGTAAGGGGTCCCTGGATTTGATGCCTCAGTGTAAGGGGTCCCTGGATTTGGTGTCTCAGTGTAAGGGGTCCACGGATTTGGTGCCTCAGTGTAAGGGGTCGACGGATTTGGTGCCTCAGTGTAAGGGGTCCCTGGATTTGATGCCTCAGTGTAAGGGGTCCCTGGATTTGGTGTCTCAGTGTAAGGGGTCCCTGGATTTGATGCCTCAGTGTAAGGGGTCCCTGGATTTGGTGCCTCAGTGTAAGGGGTCCCTGGATTTGGTGCCTCAGTGTAAGGGGTCCCTGGATTTGGTGTCTCAGTGTAAGGGGTCCCTGGATTTGGTGCCTCAGTGTAAGGGTTCCATGGATTTGGTGCCTCAGTGTAAGGGGTCCCTGGATTTGGTGTCTCAGTGGAAGGGGTCCCTGGATTTGGTGCCTCAGTGTAAGGGTTCCATGGATTTGGTGCCTCAGTGTAAGGGTTCCATGGATTTGGTGCCTCAGTGTAAGGTGTCCCTGGATTTGGTGTCTCAGTGTAAGGGGTCCCTGGATTTGGTATCTCAGTGTAAGGGGTCCCTGGATTTGGTGCCTCAGTGTAAGGAGTCCCTGGATTTGGTGTCTCAGTGTAAGGGGTCCCCGGATTTGGTGTCTCAGTGAAAGGGGTCCCTGGATTTGATGCCTCAGTGTAAGGGGTCCCTGGATTTGGTGTCTCAGTGCAAGGGGTCCCTGGATTTGATGTCTAGTGTAAGGGGTCCCTGGATTTGATGTCTCAGTGTAAGGGGTCCCTGGATTTGATGTCTCAGTGTAAGGGGTCCCTGGATTTGATGTTTCAGTGTAAGGGGTTCCTGGATTTGATGCCTCAGTGTAAGTGGTCCCTGGAATTTAGTGTCTCAGTGTAGGGGGTCCCTGGATTTGGTGCCTCAGTGTAAGGGGTCCCTGGATTAGATGCCTCAGTGTAAGCGGTCCCTGGATTTGGTGTCTCAGTGTAAGGCGTCCCTGGATTTGGTGCCTCAGTGTAAGTGGTCCCTGGATTTGATGCCTCAGTGTAAGTGATCCCTGGATTTGATGCCTCATTGTAAGGGGTCCCTGGATTTGGTGCCCCATTGTAAGTGGTCCCTGGATTTGATGCCCCAGTGCAAATGGTCGCTGGATTTGATGCCCCAGTGCAATTGGTCCCTGGATTTGGAGTTACCATGCAAGTGGTTCCTGGATTTGGTGTCTTAATGTAAGTGGTCCCTGGATTTTGTCATGCATTCAACTATCATTGTAACCCATGTATAAGCTGACCTAAGTTGTACACCTTGAGAACATTGATCACAAGTGGGTGAACTTGTGGCAGACACTCCTAACCTGGACTTTCAGGTATAAAAGGGGAAGCTCCACCCACCTTCATCGCTTGAGATCTTGGTAATAAATGCAACTGGTCACAGAGTGACCTTCTCTCAAGTATGGGCCTCGTGTCCATTTATACTGTATAGTAAGGACATATCATTGGCGACGAGAAACTGGGATTTAAACCACGCGAGCATGGCCACTAGCATCTCAGAAGAGAGGTACTGTGTTGGTGATGATTGGGACGACTTTATTGAGAGACTACAGCAAAGTTTTGTCACGAAGGAAAGTTTGGGACAGGATTTGGCCCTCAAACGCAGTGCTCATCTCGACGGTTTGTGGATCCAGAATGTAGTTCCTGATGAAGGCCCTTCACCCCAGAGAAGCCGGGGACAAGACGTTCGAAGAGCTCAGGAAATTGATCGGGGAACACCTTAAACCTGCGAGCAGCATGCACAAAGCGAGACACCAGTTTTACATGAACTGGCGGTGAGAAGGTCAAAGCGTTCCTGACTTCGTGGCAGATCTCCAGCGACTGGCGAGCCTATGTAAGTTCACTGATGCAGGCAGAGCAGAGATGATGTGAGACTTATTTATTGAGGGCATCGGGCATGCTGGGGTTTTCAGGAAACTGATTGAGACCAGAGACTTGACCTTGGAAGCGGCTCTGACAGCCCAGACTTTAAAACAGGGGAGGAAGAGACCAGAATGATGTATGACAAAAATCTTGGCTCAAATGCGGCAAATGACCAGGGAGTCTACATTGTTAATGCACACACAGTTCTCTAGACAGACAAGGGCAATCGGACATGTCCCAGCATGCAGTCGAACCCAAAAGGGGAATTCAACAGAGACAATGGCTAGCTGAACGGTGAATCATGCCATTGCAATGGACAATGCGGCCAGTAATGGGGCAATCAACACCTTTTACTGGTGCACTTAAGGACAGTTGCAGAGACAGTCAGAGACGATCGACTGGTAATGGATCTTTTGTTTCCAACAACGGGTCCTCCAGCTCATGCTAGAGGTGTGGAGCCAAACACCCAGCCAGAGCCTGCAGCTATCAGCAATATACCTGCAAAAACTGCAACATCAGCGGTCATTTGGCGCATATGTGCAGGAAGCCTGCAGCCAGGTTGATGTACGAGGAGGACAGGCCCGATGTAAGCCCTACGAGGCCAAATGAATACTGGGGAAAATCACGGGAAGCTGAAGTTCAGCGAGTTCATGTGGAGCACATGTACAGTTCGTATGCCAGGACGCCACCAATAATGATGAAAGTGCTCCTCAATGGCATCCCAGTATTAATGGAGCTAGACATGGGGGCCAGCCAGTCCTTGATGAGTATCAACTAGTTTGAAAGGTTGTGGGTGTCCAAGGCCAGGAGGCCAAAATTATTGCCGATTGATGCACAGCTACAGACATATACAAAGGAGATTATTCCGGTGCTAGATTCGGAGAACAGGTTCACACTCTGGATTGTCCTGGGGGACGGTCCCACAGTACTGGGGAGGAGTTGGCTTGCTGTCATGAACTGGAAATGGGGCAATGTCAATGCATTTCTTCTGTGGAGCGAGTATCATGCTCACAGGTCCTAGAGAAATTTGACTCATTATTTCAACCCGGCATCGGCACTTTCATGGGGGCTAAGGTAGTGATTCACATAAACCCGGACGCCAGGCCAGTACACCACAAGGCCAGAGCAGTGCCATACGTGATGCGGGAAAAAATACAATGCAAATTCGACCGCCTGCTGAGGGAAGGCATCATCTTGCCAGTTGAATTCAGTGACTGGGCGAGCCCGATCATGCCGGTGCACAAAGCGGATGGGTCGGTCAGGGTATGAGGCGCTAACAAGGCGACCATCAATCAGGTCTCACTCCAAGACCAGTACCCTTTACCGAGAGTGGAGGACCTCTTTGCGACAATATCCGCTGGCAAACTTTTTTCAAAATTAGACCTAACCTCAGCTCCCATGACCCAGGAGCTGGCGAGTGATTCAAAAAGGCTGACCACCATCACGACACACAAGGGGTTGTTTGATTATCACAGATGTCCGTTCGGGATTCGTTCAGTCGCCGTGATCTTTCAGCAAAATACGGAAATCCTCCTCAAGTCGATTCCAAGGACGGTGGTTTTTCAGGACAACATCCTCATCACGGGTCGCGATGCTGAAGAACATCTCCACGACCTGGATGAGGTGCTACGCAGACTGGACCAGGTAGGGCTGCGACTGAAAAAGGCAAAGTGCATCTTCTTAGCTCCAGAGGTAGAATTCCTGGGGAGGAGGGTAGCAGCAGATGGGATCAGACCTACTGTGTCCAAAACGGAAGCGATCCGGAGAGCACCCACACCCCGTAACACGACGGAGCTGCATTAATTCCTGAACTTTTTTGGTAACTTTCTTCCCAAATTGAGCATGCTGTTAGAGCCGCTACACGTGCTCCCACGCAAAGGTCGCGATTGGGTCTGGGGGAACAACCAGGAAAGGGCTTTTGATAGAGCACGCAACTTGTTATGCTCCAACAAACTGTTAACATTACATGACCCATGCTCTACCTGCTTCTCTCTGGAAAGAGAGAAGACTGCCTGGAAGAATCCCAGACTGAGGAAATTCAGAATCACGGTCACCTTCACAGCTAGTAGCAGCACTGTCCTTATCATGGAGTGAGGCTGCAGGTTTGGTTACAAGAGGTGGCAGAGTTCTATGAGCACCTCCTTTGTAAAGAGCAGAAACCTCCCACACTGCTTCTAGCTCAGGCTGAGGTCAAACAATTGCTCTTGGAAGGCCCTAGTTTGGCAGGAAATTTGAGCTGGAGACAGATCACGAATCCCTAACGTCCCTTTTGGCCGACAACAAGGCCATAAATGTGAATGTGTCGGCCCGCATACAGAGGTGGGCACTTACGTTAGCCGCCTATGACTACACAATTCAGCACAGATCGGGCACTGAACACTCTGCCGATGCACTCAGCAGGCTCCCACTAGCCACCACTGAGGGGGCAACTGAACACGATGCTGAGATGGTCATGGCTGTTGAAGCTTTCGAAAGCGAAGGTTCACCTGTGACAGCCCATCAGCTTAAAGTCTGGACAAATAAAGACCCGCTACTGTCTTTAGTTAAGAAATGTGTCCTGAATGGGGAGTGGGTAGCCACGTACAGGGCATGCCCTGAGAAAATTAAACCGTTTCATAGGCGCAAGGATGAACTCTCCATTCAGGCCGATTGCCTACTATGGGGAAATCGAGTAGTCATGTCCCAGAGGGGCAGAGAGGTGTTTATCAGAGAATTTCACAATGAGCACCTGGGCATTGTCATGATGAAGGCAATTGCCAGGTCACACATTTGGTGGACAGGGATAGATGCAGACCTGGAACTTTGTGTTCGCAGGTGCAACACGTGTGCTCAGCTGGTCAACGCACCCAGAAAAGCCGCCCTTAGCCCTTGGTCCTGGCCCGCCAAGCCATGGTGATGCATCCATGTGGACTACGCAGGTCCTTTCATGGGAAAAGTGTATTTGGTTGTAGTAGAAGCCTACTGAAAATGGATTGAGTGTGCCATTTTAAATTCAAGCACATCCTCTGCCACGGTCGAAAATCTACGGGCAATGTTCACCGCCCATGGTCTACCGGATGTCATAGTCAGCTGCAATGGTCCGAGCTTCACAAGCATTGATTTCCAAGATTTCATGGCAGGCAATGGAATCAACCATGTCAGAACGGCACCGTTCAAGCCGGCCTCAAATGGCCAGGCAGAACGAGCAGTGCAGATAATCAAACAGGGGAATTTCAGAATCTAAGGGGGTTCCCTTTAAAGCTGCTTTATCACGCCTCCTGTAGGCCAATAGATCCAGACCACACTCGCACACAGGAATTCCACCCGCAGAGCTGCTAATGAAAAGGACGCTCAAAACCAGGTTATTCCTTATACACCCTGCTATGAAAGAAATTGTTGAGAGCAGGCGCCAGTCACAATGCGACTACCATGACAGAAATGCGAGGGCGCCATTATTGATGTCAATACACTGTTTTTGTCCTTAATTACGCTGCAGGGTCCAAATGCTTCCAGGCACTCTGATTGCCAAAGAGGGAAATTAGGGTTTTGGTAGTTCAACTTACCAATGGACAAATCTGCCGCAAACATGTGGATCAAACTAAAAGGAGGTTCAGCAACCCCATAGAAAAAGCAGAGGAAGAACACGACATAGAGTTTACTCCACCACAGGTGACTGAACACCGGAACCAAGTGGAGGAGAGCCCAGTCACTGTGGGCAGTCCAGACAGGCCTGAGGCACCGCAAACAGCAGACACTCAGGCCAGCGCCCAACAACCGGAGCCCCAACTCAGGCGCTCTACAAGGGGGTGTAAACCACCAGAGAGACTTATCCTGTGATCTTAATAAGACTTTGCGGGGAGGTGATGTCATGTGTTCAACTATCATTGTAATCCATGTATAAGCTGACCGAAGTTGTACACCGTGAGAACATTGAACACAAGGGGCTGAACCTGTGGGAGACACTCCTAACCTGAACTTTCAAGTATAAAAGGGGAAGCTCCACCCACCTTCATCACTTGAGGTCTTGGTAATAAAGGTAACTGGTCACAGAGTGACCTTCTCTCAAGTATGGGCCTCGTGTGCATTTATACGGTATAGTAAGGACATATCAGATTAGGTGTCACAATGTTTGTGGTCCCTGGATTTGGTGTCACAATGTAAGGGAATCCTGGATTTGTTGTCAGCAGCACCTCGTCATTGGGACTGTGGACAACCCCGCAGCCCAGCAACGCATTCAGCACAGAATGATCCCACTAAAATCTATTCCCAATTAACACTACCCACATTAATTCACCAGAAACAGCCCAGTGCCTGCAAGGAACTGCAGCCCCATGTCTACCTTCGGGGGAACACACAATACAAAATATTTTAAAGGAAAAATAAACCCAACAAAGGCAATTAATGGGCAGTAAATACCCCTCACTCATACACCTCCTTCACCTCTACTCTCCAATTACCCCTCCCCATCTACTCTTTCGCCCCGACCCTCCAAACCCCTCACCCCAGCTCCTCTATCACCCCATTTCTTTCAAACCCTCATCCGAACTTCTCTTTCACCCTTCTCTCCAAACCCCTCCCCCAACTCCTCTTTCACCCTTCTCTCCAAACCCCTCACCCAACTCCTCTATCACCCCATTTCTTTCAAACCCCTCACCCCAACTCCTCTTCACCCTTCTCTCCAAACCCTCCCCCAACTCCGCTTTCACCCCTACAATTTCATTTTCAACATCACTTACACAAGTCATCCACAATGGAGTTAAATCTAGGAGCGTCTGTGTGATGGTGAGGTGATCACTGGACAATAAAGTGCAGAGACTGATGGGAGGCTGCTCATTACCCTCGGTGAGATTTAATCCCCTTACCACTGAATACTGCGCACAGATGGTCACCTTGGTAAAGGAATGGTCATTGTGACATCACTTTCTAAACAAGGGCACACAGGACAATGGGTCATCAATAAATGGTAAAGGGATTAAACACTCTGCAATTACATTGTAAATAATAGGAAATAAATGCTGAAAAATAACTGGCGAAGATAATAGCTTATCTTTGTGGAATTCACGAGCAAACAATAAGAATGATGTGTTTACTTTACACACACACACTTACACATATATATGTAGCAAAGACTTTGTCTGCACACTTTTCAGTTGTTGTGCTTAAGCTGATGCAATATGTTTTATTAGGTCTTGCTGCGTCAGGATATAAAGATACCGCACGCTATTGCTCCTCCCGCTGCCTGGAGGAATGGAGCAGATATTTAAAGGGACAGGGACTCCCTTTTCTCTGCCTAGTTATACTTAAAAGAACAGTCCAGTTTATCTCGGAGTGTCGGAAGACTTCACAAGCCGAGCTCCCATTAACAGTCGCTCCCTTCTGTACTGTGCAGTGATTGTAAAGCTGTTTATTTTCAGTGACTTGAGCCTTTCTATAATGTCTCAATTGTTTTTGATATATTTGATTTGCTTTTCTAATTTGAAAGGATTTCAGAATTGTGCATTGTGACGAAGGTTTTGTATAAAGGTAGATTAAATTTTGTTTGAAAATATTTTTCCTAACACTCCCCCAACCCCACAAATTTTAGAACACTCTGCAATACTGACTGGGAAGTTCCCAAGTTCGGTCCTTGATCTGGGCTGTTAGTTGTTCTCAGTCAAGGCAGCAATTCAGGGGTTCTAATTGTCCTCACTATCACTGGCCTAAATATGAGTAAAAATTATCCAGTGCCCTTGCTCTTGATACCGATCCAGTGACATCAACTGGGAAGTGTGTGGATGTCACTTGAGAGCAGGATTGAACTCGGCTCTGATGCCTATCACAGTGGAAATTTCTATCCTTAACTTAAAGTAACAACTTTTCTAACCTCCATTTGCAGGGTATTAGAAGGGGAGGATCTGCAGCTTGGAAACGCAAATCAACCATCACGTCAAGATTTGAGGGAATCATCGGAATCATCAGGATCACCTTATCATCTGTCTTTGGAAAAACACCAATCACAGCGGGGAGAAACAGGACACATGTTCTGTGTGAGGATGCACCTTCAACCAGTCGTCTAGCTGTGAGACTCGTGTGCCCAGCTGACTCAACACTGTAAATGTGGGGACAGTGGGAATAGATGCAGATGCGCCTTGGGTGAAAACACATCAGGGAGAGGCCGTTTACCAGCTGAATGTGGAAAGAGATGCAGTCGCTTATCTCAACAACTGCTGTAGGCACATGCTAAGTCCTGTCACTGAAAATGATTAACTGACTGGATTTTGTGTTCAGTGATCTCGGGCGTGTTCGCTATCCCTAACCTGGACACCAAGGCAAAGAGAGGCACTCTGGAAGGTGTGGGGAACTGGGACTTGTCCCTGAGAGTAACCAAAGGCATGAGAACTGAAACAATCGAGAGTTAGAAGGAGAAAAGGCCCCAAATGGAGCAGTCGCTAACAGGACATCATAAGTCTCCTCTTATCATAGAGATATCAAATATTGACACATTGTGTAATTTGAAATATCAAAATATTAAACTCCAGCCCAGTTTTCAGAATGATTAACATCAGCAGAAACAAATCCCAACTGACAGAACGAACACGATTCAGTCAGAATGTGATTAACAGCAGTAATAACAGTAGAACCCAACCCCTGCAGTCACATGTGAACTCGCAATTCAGATAACTGAATGAATCTCTTCCCACACTTCTCCAGTGTTAACTCGCTGGAGTTTCAGCAGATGATGGAGTGAAACCCTACCCACACACAGAGCAGGTGAACGGCCTCTTCCCGGTGTGACTGTGACAATGAATTTCTAGATCAGACGGGGAGTGAATCCTTCCCCACAGTCTCCACATTCCCACGGTTTCTCCATGGTGTGGGTGTCCTTGTGTCTCTCCAGGTTGGACGATCAGTTGAAGATTCGCCCACACACTCTGTCGCTCTTCTCTTTTCACCGAAGGACTCCCAGTTCTGGACTCACTGCCGCCTCTGCGGGTGATCGATCGATAATCTATGAAATCCAACTTTTACAAAGATTAAGCTGGAATGTGTCCCGTTACAGAATCAGTGGAGATTGATTCCACTCATTGCAGATAGTTTGAAACGGAACCCGAATTTAATCCTGATTGTAACAGCCTGGGATTTACATGTGAAATATGGATTCAGACAAAAGGAAACAAAAAGTGTTTGGAAATATTTGGCTAATGGTGAAGTTACCAACATAATCCGCAATTTTAACAATTTTTGGCGGGATTTTTGAATTTCTAAATCATTAGAGGACCGACTGTTGAACAGTCATTTCCGCCTCGATTTCATTGGCGGACTAAACAGGCTGCGATTGGTCATCAGAAAAGACCAATGAAATTCACCACAGAGCGACCAATCACAAGTTCGCTCCCTGCATTTATCCTGAAGGTACAAGAAGGGCAAATGTGGGAGGAGTTTCTCATTCTTTCTCTGAACGTGTGCATTGTGGAAACGTGTAGAAGATGAAAAACCGGCTGTAAAGCTCGGGCCAAGGCCAAGTCTCGCTCCTCCCGGGCCGGACTGCAGTTCCCTGTGGGCCGTGTTCACAGGCTCCTGCGGAAGAGTAACTACGCTGAGCGTGTGGGTGCCGGAGCCCCGGTCTACATGGCTGCTGTGCTCGAGTATCTGACCGCTGGTCGGCCACGCGGCCCGCGACTACAGGAAGACCCGCACCATCCCCAGACACCTGCAGCTGGCCATCCGCAACGATCAGGAGCTCAACAAGCTGCTGGGAAAGGTGACCCTCGCTCAGGGCGGGGTGCTGCCTAATATCCAGGCTGTGCTACTGTCATGAACTGGAAATGGGGCAATGCCAATGCAATTTCTTCTTTGGAGCGAAGATCATGCTCACAGGCCCTGGACAAATTTGACTCATTATTTCAACCAGGCATTGGCACTTTCATGTGGACCAAGGTAGTGATTCACATCAACCCGGACGCCAGTCCAGTACACCACAAGGCCAAAGCGGTGCCGTACGTGATGCAGGAAAAGATAGAAGGCGAATTGGAATGCTTGCTGAGGGAAGGTATCATCTCGCCAGTTGAATTCAGTTACTGGGTGAGCCTGATTGTGCCGGTACTCAAGGCGGATGGGTCGGTCATGATATGTGGTGATTACAAGGCCACCATCAATCGGGTGTCACTCCAAGACCAGTACCCGCTACCGAGAGCGGAGGACCTCTTTGCGACGCTATCCGGTAGCAATTTCTTTTCAGAATTGGACCTGACCTCAGAATTGGACATGACCCAGGAGCTGGCGAGTGAGTCAAAGAAGCTGACCATCATCACGACACACAAAGGGTTGTTTGAGTACAACATAGCTCCATTTGGAATTTGCTCGGCCGCCGCGATCTTTCAACAAAATATGGAAAGCCTCCTCAATTCCAAGCACAGTGGTTTTTCAAGACGACATCCTCATCACGGGTTGCGATACTGAAGAATACCTCCGCAACCTGCAGGAGGTGCTGTGCAGTCTGTACCGGGTAGGTCTGCGACTGAAAAAGGCGAAGTGCATTTCCCTAGCTCCAGAGATAGAATTCCTGTAGATGAAGGTAGAAGCAGACGGGAATGGACCGATTGTGTCCAAAACGGAAGTGATCCAGAGAGCACCCAGACCCCGTAACACGACGAAGCAGCATTCATTCCTCGGGCTCCTGAATTATTTTGGTAACTTTCTTCCCAAATTCAGCAGGCTGTTAGAGCCGCTACACATGCTCCTGCGCAAAGGTCGTGAATGGGTCTGGGGGGACAGCAAGGAAAGGGCTTTTGATAGAGCACAAAATTTGTTATGTTCCAACAATCTGTTAATGCTACATGACCCATGTAAGACATTTGATTTAACATGCGATGCATCGTCCTATGGGGTCAGGTGTGTTTTGCAGCATGTTAATGCCAAGGGTCAGTTACAGCCGGTAGCTTATGCCTCCAGAAGTCTGTCCCAGGCAGAACAGGGCTACGGGATGGTAGAAAAGTAAGCGCTTGCATGGATATATGCTGTAAGAAAATGCACCAGTACCTGTTTGACAGGAACTTTGAGCTGGAGACGTATCACAAACCCCTAATGTCCCTTTTGGCCGACAACAAGGCCATAAATGCAAATGCATTGGCCCGCATACAGAGGTGGACACTCACGTTAGCCGCCTATGACTATACAATTCAGCACAGACCGGGCACTGAAAACTGCGCCGATACACTCAGCAGGCTCCCACTAGCCACCACCGAGGGGGCAACCGAGCATGCTGCTGAGATGGTCATGGCTGTTGAAGTTTTCGAAAGCGAAGGCTCACCTGTGACAGCCCGTCAGACAAAAATCTGTACAAATAGAGATGCGCTACTGTCTTTAGTCAGGAAATATGTCCTGAATGGGGACTGGGCAGCCACGTATGGGGCATTCCCTGAGGAATTCAAACCATTTCACAGGCGCAAGGATGAACTCTCGATTCAGGCCAATTGCCTACTATGGGGAAACCGTGTAGTCATACCCCAGATGGGCAGAGAGATGTTCATCAGAGAACTCCACAATGAGCACCTGGGCATTGTCATGATGAAGGCAATTGCCAGCTCCCACGTTTGGTGGCCAGGGATAGATGCAGACCTGGAACTTTGTTTTCACAGATGCAACACGTGTGCCCAGCTGGGCAATTCACCCAGGGAAGTCCCCACTTAGCCCCTGGTCCTGGCCCGCCAAACCATGGTCATGTATCCATGTGGACTACGCAGGTTCTTTCATGAGAAAAATGTTTTTGGTTGTAGTAGACGCCTACTCCAAATGGATCGAGTGCGACATTCTCAATTCAAGCGCATTCTCTGACATGGTAGAAAGTCTACGGGCAATGTTCGCCGCTCATGGTCTAACAGACGTCTTGGTCAGCGACAATGGCCCGTGCTTTACAAGCATTGAATTCCAAGACTTCATGGCAGGAAACGGTATCAACCATGTCAGAACGGCACCATTCAAGCCGGCCTCAAATGGTCAGGTGGAACGAGCAGTGCAGATAATCAAACAGGCGATGCTCAGAATCCAAGGGGGTTCCCTACAAAGCCACTTATCATGTCTCCTGTTGGCCAATAGATCCCGACCACACTCGCTCACAGGGGTTCCACCAGCAGAGCTGCTGATGAAAAGGACGCTCAAAACCAGGTTATGCCTTATACACCCCACCATGAAAGAAATTGTTGAGAGCAGGCGCCAGTCACAGTGTGACTACCATGACGGGAATGCGAGGGCGCGATGTATTGATGTCAATGACCCTGTCTTTGTCCTCAACTACGCTGCAGGGCCCAAATGGCTCGCAGGCATTGTGATTGCCAAAGAGGGGAATAGGATTCTGATCGTTAAACTTACCAATAGACAAATCTGCCGCAAACACGTGGATCAAATAAAAAGGATGTTCAGCAACCCCATAGAAGAAGCAGAGGAAGAACACAATATAGAGTTCACTCCTCCACAGGTGACTGAACACCGAAACCAAGCAGAGCAGAGCCCAGTCACTGTGGGCAGTCTGGACAGACCTGAGGCACGCAAGCAGCAGACACTCAGGCCAACGCCCAACAACTGGAGCCCCAACTCAGGCGCTCTACAAGGGAGCGTAAACCAGCAGAGAGACTTAACCTGTGATCCAATTAAGACTTTGGGGAGAGGTGATGTCATGTATTCAACTGTCATTGTAACCCATGTATAAACTGACATAAGTTGTACACCGTGAGAACATTGACCACAAGGGGGAGAACTTGTGGGAGACATTCCTAACCTGGACTTTCAGGTATAAAAGGGTAAGCTCCACCCACCTTCATCACTTCAGTGCTGGCTAATAAATGTTACTGGTCACAGTGACCTTCTCTTAAGTATGGGCCTCGTGTGCATTTATAATCTGTAGTAAGGACATATTAGACAGAGTGTTCAAACTGCCCCGGTTCTGGTCTCTGTAAGAACTCCCATTCCGGATTATTATATTGCGGGGAGTGTCGGGTTAATAAACGGACTGACACAACAGGAATTGAAAAATAAACTTGATAATTACTTGCGAGAGAGAATGTGTGACTGAAATCTGAGTCTCAGCCCCTAAACATGCTTTTAATTCGGCAGGCGGTTTCAATGAACAGGTCTGAGAGTGAAGCTGCTTATCTGAGAATTAAAAACTAAATCTACAGCTGGAACTCCAAAGTTTCTCACACAAATCTTCAGGAAATAATTAGTGATTTAAGTTTAAAGGGAGATGCGTTTGTGCAGCTGTTTCAGAGAGGTTGTGGGTGGCTCTTAAAAGAGCCGTTGTGTTTGGGTTTGATCTCTCAGGACAGCGTGCAGTTTTACTTGGAGCTGGTGTACTTGGGCACCGCCTTTGTCCCTTCCGACACGGCGCTTGGCCAGCTCCCCGGGCAGCAGCAGGTGCACGGTGGTCTGGATCTCCCGGGAGCTGATGGTGCGGCGCTTGTTGTAATGGACCAGGCGGGAAGCCTCACCCGCGATGCGCTCCAAAATATCCTTCACAACCGAGTTCATGATGTCCATGGACTTGGAGGAGATGCCGGTGTCGGGGTGAACCTGCTTCATCACTTTGTAGATGTAAATGGAGTAACTCTCCTTCCTCGACTTTCTGCGCTTCTTGCCGCCCTTCGGTGGTGCTTTAGTGACCGTTTTCTTGGTGCCTTTCTTGGCAGTAACTGTTTTCCCCAGTGGTGGGAGCGTGCTCAGCGGCCGCCATATTGGTCAGGGCGGTCTCACGGCGCATGCACGGTCCTTTGTGCAGGGAGAAAGGGTGGGCGGGGCTTCAGGATGTCTGTCAGTTTGATTGGCCACATGTTTATGTCCAGCTCCGTGGCCCCTGAAAGGGAGCCTTGTTGTTCTGATCGTTGTTTGGTGATCCTGGGCCAGCACGCCTCACCCTATTGGGCCAGCCCAGCCCAAGCTAACCCTATTGAGCCAGCCCAGGCTCATCCTATTGGGCCAACACAGTCTCATCCCATTGGGTCATCCCGGGCTCACATTATTGGGCCAGACCGGGTTCAACCTATTGGGCCAGCTCAAAAGGCCCAGTGATCAGCAGAGAAAATCAGTAGCTCATTGATTTTATTCTCACTTTGCGTACTTACCCAACCATGTTAGCTGGAAATGATGGATACCATCGGCCTTTGAATGTGGCAGGAGAAACATTTTTCTGTTCTGTCTGTGGGGAAATATTTCAAACATCAGTGTGACTAGAAAAGCACCGAGACAACCATACCCTATCCATGTGACAATGTTCCAGTTCACTGACTGTGGAAAGAGAACCGACAGCCTGAAAAACATCGCACCATTCACAGCGGGGAAGAAACTACACGTGTTCTGTGTGTGGACGAAACTTCAACTGATCGTCCAACCTGGAGAGAGACAAGGACACCTGCTCCATGGAGAAATCATGGAAATGTGGGGACTGTGGGAAGGGATTCAGTTCCCCGTCTGATCTAGAAATCCATCATCACAGTCACACTGGGGCGAGACCATTCACCTGCTCTTTGTGTGGCCAAGGTTTCACTCAGTCATCTGATCTGCTGAAACTCCAGCGAGTTCACACTGGGGAAGTGTGGGAGGGATTTACTCAGTCATTTGAATTTCGAGTTCGCAAGTTACTGCAGAGGTTGGGTTCTACTGTTATTACTGCTGTTAATCACATCCTGACTGAATCGTGTTCATTCTGTGAGTTGGGATTTATATTTGCTGATGTTAATCACCCATAAAACTGGGCTGGAGTTTACTATTTTGATATTTCAAATAACACAGTGTGTCGATACTTGAGGTCTCCATGATAAGAGGAAACAAATTGATGTCTTGTTATCCACTGCTACATTTTGCGCCTTTACTGCTTTCTAACTGTAGATTGTTTCAGTCCTCAGACCTTTGGTTACTCTCAGGACAAGTCCCAGTTCCCCATACCGTCCACAGTGCCTTGATGTTCAGGGTAGGGATGGCTAACATGCCCGGGATCAGTAAACACAAAATCCAGTCTGTTAATCACTTACACATACTGGAATTTTCATGTGCCCACAGCATCTCTCTCACCTTCATAGTGTGAATAGAGTATCACACCTGCAAAGCTGGTTTCAATTTAAATTTGATTCCACTCAATAAATGTATTTTTAAAAATATCTACAAGTAAACCAATCACATCAACTAATTGGCAAAGGTTTACAGTCAACTAGATGAACAAGTAAAAACATCATGGCCCAATAACACAGCTCTATATTCACTGGAGAAACTCTGTTATCTAAGTCCTCGAATGTCAGTTGGTGAGATGAGAGACTGAATCTCTTTCCACACTCAGCTGGTAAACGGTCTCCCCACATTTACAGTGTTTAATCAGCTGGGCACATGAGTCTCAGAGGTTGATGAATGGTTGAAGTTCTATCCACATATAGAACATGTGTACTGTTTCTCACCACTGTGATTGCTGTTTTTCCAAAGGCTGATGAGAAGGTGATCCTGATGAATCTGGTGAATTTCTCAAATCTTGACGTGATGTTTGGTTTGAGTTACCAAGCTGCAGATTCTCCCATTCTATTATCCTGCAAATGTAGGTTACAAAAGTTGTTACTTTCAGTACAGGATAAAAATTCAGAACAGTCAAGTCTAGATTCTATTGGACATTCTGTCCACTCCTGTCCCTCCAAAGCTGTAAAAGCCTTAATCTAGACAATCTCACTCCATCCTTACTGTCTGAAATCAACTGCGAGTGACTTTCTGCAGGAAGTGTTGAATCTGGCTGGGTGCAATTCCACAGAAATTTGTTAACCTCTGGTGTTTCACCATCAGTCGACTCAGTGAGTGTCAGCAGGATTTCCACTGTGGTAGGCATCAGAGCCGAATCCAATCCTACCCCAAATGACATCCATGCACTTCCCAATTGATGTCACTGGATCAGTGTCAAGAGCAAGGGCAGTGGCTAATTTTTACTTATATTTAGCGTATTGGTAATGAGGACAATTATAACCCCTGATCTGCTGCCTTGGCTGAGATCAACTAACAGCCGAGATCAAGGACCGAACTTGGGAACTTCCCACTCAGTAATGCAGAGTGTTCTAAAATTTGGGGGGTTGAGGGAGGGTTGGAAAGAATATTTTGAAACAAATTTTACTCCACCTTTAAACAAAACCTTCGTCACACTGCACAATTCTGAAATTTTTCAAAATCAAACAAACAAGTTAAATGGATTATAAAAACAATGTGCCATTTTAGAAAGGCTCAAGTCACTGAAATAGACAGCTTTACAATCACAGCACAGTACAGAAGGAATTGAATGTGAATGGGAGCTCGGTTCGTGAAGTCCGCCGACACTCTGAGATAAACTGGACTGTACCTTTAGATATAAATAGGCAGAGAAAAGAGAGTCCCTGTCCCTTTAAATAGCTGCCCCAATCCCCCGGGCAGTGGGAGGAGCAACGGCGCGCTGTCTCCTGAGATACTGACACAGCAAACACCGCCGGATGGCTTCCCGCAGGTTCCTAAAGTCCTGAGATATAAAATTGCATCAGGTTAAGTAGAACAACTGAAAAGAATGCACACTGAGTCGTTGCTATGTGCGTGTGTGTAAACAAAACACATCATTCTTAATGTTTGCTAGAGATAAGCTATTAACTGCACCAGTTATTACCCAGCATTTTATTTCCTATTATTTACAATGTAATTGCAGAGTGTTTAATTCATTTACCATTTATTGATGACCCATTGCCTTGTGTGCTATTGTTTAGAAAGTGATGTCAGAATGACCATTCCGTTACCAAGGTGACCGTCGGCCCGCAGTATTCAGTGTGAGGGGATTAAATCTTTGCTCTGGTATTTGGACACAGTGGGAACATCGGCGCAAAATCACACGTTTTAATGTGAAATATGTCTGTTTCCTCACATGTCGACCGGCTGTGAGGAATGGAACCTTGAGTAAAAAATGGCGAGCCTCGTCCGCTATTTGGACTCAGTACCTCTCGCATCTCAAATGTGATCATCCCTAAGTGAGAATCATACCCCCAGACCAACGAGCCACCGACAGTGAAAAGCGCAGCTCTCAGATTCTGACAGTAGTGAGAAAAGGCATTCGGCCCATCGTGCTTGTGTTATCCCTCAGAGACCTATCTAATTAGCCCCCCTCGCCATAGTCCTGCAAATGTTATCTTTTTGAAGAATATATTATTAATTTGAGACATGACATGAGCAAAGTGCAGCATCCTTGACAGTAAAAGGAGAATTTGGCGATGAGGTTAAATGTGAATGAAAAAACAACCAGGGGGATCAAAGCTGTAAGACAACGACGACGAGGATGAGATTCGAACCCATGCGTGCAGAGCACAGTAGAATAGCAGTCCATCGCTTTAACTTCTCGGCCACCTCGTCTCTTCTGTAGCGCATCGTCAGCCATTCAATCTCCTGCTTTGTGTATCCAAACAGAAATAATGCACAAGAAAGTCCACTTCACAGCTTCTCTGCCGTGCATGCAGATCGACAATGATGAAAACGTGCCGTTAGATTCTTTAAGCAAACAGCCTTCCTTCACTTCAGGTGAGTGACTGGAAGAGATGGTTGGTTTCTCGGCAGAATCACAACAAAGAATATAAGATTTCACGCAGCGAGCTAAATTGACCGCGGCAGGACTCGAACCTGCAATTTTCTGATAACTTCTTGGTTGCAATCGAAGTCAGACGCCTTATCCATTAAGCGGAGTGGCCTCTGCCATCAGTATAGATTGTGTTGTTGTGTATATTGGGAGAAAATTCGGGTAACTGCTATATCAAGGAGTGGATTATGGAAAATATGAGCATATTTCGAGTAAATGAACAGATGCACTGCGATCTGTGTGCGCACCGGCGCAAGCAACCCCAATGTAACTTGGAACACAACAGTTTAACAATTCAGTCATTGCAGCTGAAATCATACTCCTTCTCACACTGTACAGGATGACCCGGGTTTATGAGAAAACCCGTTTTAAAGGGAAAGATTATGAATCGGAACTGACAACCAGCCCGTTTAAACAGACACAGAATGATGCGGAACTGCAAGGACATCCCTTTTACCCAGATACAGAAAGACCCTTGACTGACAGCAGTTCCCTTTTTAAAAGAATAAAGTGAAATTGCTGTAATCACTGAAGGCAATTGTGCAGTGGGGCTCAGGACCACGCGGGGCAGAGACGGTTATTGAAGCCACAGGCAGGAAGGAAGAAGGGGCATAAAACGAGCCCAAACAAAAAGCTTATTTACAAATATATATATATATTTAACTTTTTAAGAAAATAAATATATTTAAATTTTATTAGAAAAAAAATTGAATTTGATTTGTTTTAAATAAATAAATAATTGATTCATAATCTATATATTTTTTTATTGAACGAAGGCTGTGTGACTGGAACAATTCCATTGGAAATGAGGGGTGCAGTCAATAAATACCCAAACACAGTAAGCCCATGGTGGAAGACAAGCCACGAGGGAAAATGTGGGCTACAAAAGCGATCTTTTAAAGTCGCGTGTGTCTTTCTGCTGGATCTGACAGTAGCTCCTTGTGCTGTGAAAAAGGCCAAATTTAATAGAGCCCGGTGCAGGCAGAACAGAAAAAGCATATTCATTTTGGAAGTTAAAATGTTGGGATTGTATATAAATATGCATATATGGGATTGTATATAAAGATACATGTATAAACAAAGTCAAAAGGCAGCTTCTCACATCTTTTCAGCTCTAGAGAAACAGGACGCACTCATATTTGGGGCAGAGGTGGTGATTGACGCTGAATGTATGCTTATCCCGATTGAGGTGAGCTTATGCGTACAGACAGGAAGATAGACTGATCAAGTGTTGGCCGGAACCAAACAAGGGTTTAGGTTATCCAGCGAGTCACAGAGCCGAGTACCTCTGAGATACTTTAACTTTACTCAGTTGGGTGACTTTCACTTTGCTCTGGGATTTGGACGCTGTGGGAACATCGGCGCAAAATCACACGTTTTAATGTGAAATATGTCTGTTTTCTCACATGTGGAGCGGCTGTGAGAAATGGAACTTTGAGTAAAAAGTGGCGGGGCTCGTCCGGGATTTGGCCCGAGACCTCTCGCATTTCAAATGTGATCATCTCTAAGCGAAAATCAAAGCCCGAGACCAATGAGCCCCCGACAGTGAAAAGTGCAGCTCTCAGATTATGACGGTAGTGAGAAAAGATATTCGGCCCATCGTGCTTGTGCTGTCCCTCAGAGACCAATCTAATAAATCCCCCTCGCCATAGTTCTGCAAATGTTATCCTTTTGAAGAATATATTATTAATTTGAGACATGACATGAACAAAGTAAGCATCCTTGTCAGTAAAAGGGGAATTTGACGACGAGGTTAATGTGATTGACAACACGACCAGGTAAGTCAAAGCTGTATCACAACAACGACGATGACGATGGGATTCGAACCCATGCGTTCAGAGTACAATGGATTAGCAGTCCTGTGTCCTGAATGGGGACTGGGCAGCCACGTATGCGGCATTCCCTGAGGAATTCAAACCATTTCACAGGCGCAAGGATGAACTCTCGATTCACGCCGATTGCCGACTATGGGGAAACCGTGCAGTCATGCCCCAGATAGGCAGAGAGATGTTCATCCGAGAACTCCACAATGAGCACCTGGGCATTGTCATGATGACGGCAATTGCCAGGTCACACGTTTGGCGGCCAGGGACAGATGCAGACCTGGAACTTTGTGTTCACAAATGCAACACGTGTGCCCAGCTGGGCAATGCGCTCAGGTAAGCCCCCCCTTAGCCCCATGTCCTGGGCCGCCAAACCTTGGTCACGCATCCATGTGGACTACGCAGGTCGTTTCATGAGAAAAATGTTTTTGGTTGTAGTAGACGTCTACTCCAAATGGATCGAGTGTGACATTCTCAATTCAAGCACATCCTCTGCCACTGCAGAAAGTCTACCTGCAATGTTCGCCGCCCACGGTCTACCGGACGTCTTGTTTAGCGACAATGGCCCGTGCTTTACTAGCATTGAATTCCAGGACTTCATGGCAGGAAATGGTATCAATGATGTCAGAACGGCACCGTTCAAGCCGACCTCAAATGTCCAGGCGGAACGAGCAGTGCAGATAATCAAACAGGGGATGCTCAGAATCCAAGCGACTTCCCTACAAAGCCACTTATCATACCTCCTGTTGGTCAATAGATACAGACCACACTCGCTCACAGGGGTACCACCCGCAGAGCTGCTAATGAAAAGGACGCTCAAAACCAGGTTATCCCATATACACGCCACCATGAAAGAAATTGTTGAGAGCAGGCGCCAGTCACAATGTAACTACCATGACGGGAATGCGAGGGCGCGATGTATTGATGTCAATGACCCTGTCTTTGTCCTCAACTACGCTGCAGGGCCCAAATGGCTCGCAGGCACTGTGGTTGCCAAAGAGGTGAATAGGATTCTGATATTTAAACTTACCAATGGACAAATCTGCCGCAAACACGTGGATCAAACAAAAAGGAGGTTTAGCAACCCCATAGAAGAAGCAGAGGAAGAACACGACGTAGAGTTCACTCCTCCACAGGTGACTGAAAACCGGAACCAAGCGGAGGAGAGCCCAGTCACTGTGGGCAGTCCGGACAGGCCTGAGGCACCGCAAACAGCAGACACTCAGGCCACCACCAACAACTGGAGCCCCAACTCAGGCGCTCTACAAGGGAGCGGATACCACCAGAGACTTAACCTGTGATCGCAATAAGACTTTGGGGAGAGGTGATGTCATGTATTCAACTGTCAGTGTAACCCATGTATAAACAGACCTAAGTTGTACACCGTGAGAACATTGACCACAAGGGGGTGAACTTGTGGGAGACACTCCTAACCTGGACTTTCAGGTATAAAAGGGGAAGCTCCACCCACCTTCATCACTTCAGTGCTGGCTAATAATTGTTACTGGTCACAGAGTGACCTTCTCTTAAGTATGGGCCTCGTCTGCATTTATACTGTATAGTAAGGACATATTAGACAGAGTGATCAAACTGCACCGGTTCTGGTCTCTGTAAGAACTCCCATTCTGGATTGTTCCATTGCGGGGAGTGTCGGGTTAATAAACGGACTGACGCAACAGGAATTGAAAAATAAACTTGATAATTACTTGCGAGAGAGAATGTGTGACTGAAATCTGAGTCTCAGCCCCTAAACATGCTTTTAATTCGGCAGGCGGTGTAAATGAACAGGTCTGAGAGTGAAGCTGCTTATCAGAGAATTAAAAACTAAATCTACAGCTGGAACTCCAAAGGTTCTCACACAATTGTTGAGGAAATAATTAGTGATTTAAGTTTAAAGAGAGATGGGTTTGTGCAGCTGTTTCAGAGAGGTTGTGGGTGGCTCTTAAAAGAGCCGTTGTGTTTGGGTTTGACCTCTCAGGACAGCGTGCAGTTTTACTTGGAGCTGGTGTACTTGGTCACCGCCTTTGTCCCTTCCGACACGGCGCGCTTGGCCAGTTCCCCGGGCAGCAGCAGGCGCACGGTGGTCTGGATCTCCCGGGAGCTGATGGTGCGGCGCTTGTTGTAATGGACCAGGCGGGAAGCCTCACCCGCGATGCGCTCCAAAATATCCTTCACAACCGAGTTCATGATGCCCATGGCCTTGGAGGATAAGCCAGTGTCAGGGTGAACCTGCTTCATCACTTTGTAGATATAAATGGAATAACTCTCCTTCCTTGACTGTCTGCGCTTCTTGCCGCTCTTCGGTGTTGTGTTAGTGACCGTTTTCTTGGCGCCTTTCTTGGCAGTAACTGGTGTTGGGAGCGTGCTCAGCGGCCGCCATATTGGTCAGAGCGGTCTCACGGCGCATGCACGGTCCTTTGTGCAGTGACAAAGGATGGGAGGGGCTTCAGGATGTCTGTCAGTTTCATTGGTCACATGTTTATGTCAGCTTCGTGGCCCCTGAAAGGGAGCCTTGTTGTTCTGATAGTTGTCTGGTGACCTTGGGCCATCACGCCTCACCGTATTGGGCCAGCCCAGCCCAAGCTAACCCTATTGGGCCAGCCCAGGCTCACCCTATTGGGCCAGCCCGGGTTCACACTATTGGGCCAGCACAAAAGGCCCAGTGACCAGCAGAGAAAATCAGCAGCTCATTGATTTTATTCTCACTCTGCGCACTGTATCCAACCATGTTAGCTGGAAATGATGAATACCATCGGCCTTTGAATGTGGAAGGAGAAATATTTTTCTTTTCTGTCTGTAGGAAAATATTTCAAACATCAGTTTGACTGGAAAAGCACCGAGGCACACATACCCTATCCGAGTGACAATGTTCCAGTGTACTGACTGTGGAAAGAGCTTCAACCAGTTACACAGCCTGAAAAACATCGCACCATTCACAGCGGTGAGAAACTACACGTGTTCTGTGTGTGGACGAAACTTCAACTGATCGTCCAACCTGGAGAGACACAAGGACACCTGCTCCATGGAGAAATCATGGAAATGTAGAGACTGTGGGAAGGGATTCAGTTCCCAGTCAGATCTAGAAATCCATCATCGCAGTCACACTGGGGAGAGACCATTCACCTGCTCTGTGTGTGGCCAAGGTTTCACTCAATCATCTGATCTGCTGAAACTCCAGAGAGTTCACACTGGGGAAGTGTGGGAGGGATTTACTCAGTCATTTGAATTGCTAGTTTGCAAGTCACTGCAGGGGTTGGGTTCTACTGTTATTACTGCTGTTACTCACATCCTGATTGAATCGTGTTCATTCTGTGAGTTGGGATTTGTTTCTGCTGATGTTAGTCACCCATAAAACTGGGCTGGAGTTTACTACTTTGATATTTCAAATAACACAGTGTGTCGATACTTGAGGTCTCCATGATAAGAGGAGACAAAGTGATGTCTTGTTATCGACTGCTTCATTTTGCACCTTTACTTCTTTCTAACTGTAGATTGTTTCAGTTCTCAGACCTTTGGTTACTCTCAGGACAAGTCCCAGTTCCCCATACCGTCCAGAGTGTCTTGATGTCCAGGGTAGGGATAGCTAACACACCCTGGATCATTAAACACAAAATCCAGTCTGTTAATCACTTACACATAGTGGAATGTTCGTGTGTCCACAGCATCTCTCTCACCTTCAATGTGTGAATAGAGTATCACATCTGGAAAGCTGGTTTCAATTTAAATTTGAATCCACTCAGTAAATGTATTTTTTAAAAATATCTACAAGTAAACCGATCACATCAACTAATTGGCAAAGGTTTACAGTCAACTAGATGAACAAGTAAAAACATCACGGCCCAATAACCCAGCTCTATATTCACAGGAGAAAATCTATTATCTAAGTCCTCGAATGTCAGTTGGTGAGATGAGAGACTGAATCTCTTTCCACAGTCAGCTGGTAAATGACCTCTCCACCCGATGTTTTTCCATCCGACGCCCATCTGCATCCATTCCCACTGTCCCCACATTTACAGTGTTTAGTCAGCTGGGCACACGAGTCTCACAGGTTGACGAATGGTTGAAGGTGCATCCACACACAGAACATGTGTCCTGTTTCTCACCACTGTGATTGGTGTTTTTCCAAAGGCTGATGATAAGGTGATCCTGATGAATCCAGTGAATCTCTCAAATCTTGACATGATGTTTGGTTTGAGTTACCAAGCTGCGGATCCTCCCCTTCTAATACCCTGCAAATGTAGGTTACAAACATTGTTACTTTAAGTACAGGATAGAAATTCAGAACAGACAAGTCTAGATTCTATAGGACATTCTGTCCCCTCCTGTCCCTGAAAAGAATGCACACAGAGTCGTTGATATGTGTGCGTGTGTGTGGGTAAACAAAACACATCATTCTTAATGTTTGCTTGTCAATTCCACAGAGATAAGCTATTATCTTCACCAGTTATTTTCCAGCATTTTATTTCCTATTATTTACACTGTAATTGCAGTTTTTTTAAATCCCTTTACCATTTATTGATAACCCATTGTCTTGTGTGCCCTTGTTTAGAAAGTGATGTCACAATGACCATTCCGTTGCCAAGGTGACCGTCTGTCCGCAGTATTCAGTGGGAAAGGAGATCAAATCTCACCGAGGGAAATGAGCAACCACCCATCTGTCACTGCACTTTATTGTCCAGTGATCACCTCACCATCACACAGAAGATCCTAGATTTACCTCCAGTGTGGATGACTTGTGTAAGTGATGTTAAAAGTGAAATTGTAGGGGTAAAAGAGGAGTTGGGTGAGTGGTGTTTGGGGAGTAGGGGTGAAAGAGGAGTTGGGGGGAGGCGTTTGGAGAGTAGGGTTGAAAGAGGAATTGGTGAGAGAGAAATGGGGTGATTGAGGATTTGGGGTGAGGGGTTGGAGAGTAGGGGTGAAGGTGGTGTATAAGTGAGGGGGATTTACTGCCCATTACTTGCCTCTGTTGAACTATGATGAGGTGTGTCTTTCCTTTAAAATGTTTTGTATAGTGTGTTTCACTGAAGTTAGACTTGGAACTGCAGTTCCTTGTAGACACGGAACTGTTTCTGTTGAATTAATGCGGGCAGTGGGAATAGATTTGAGTGGGAACATTCTGTGCTGAATGCGATGCTGGGCTGTAGGTTTTCCCTCAGTCCCAGTGACGAGGTGCTGTTGACACCAAATCCAGGGACCGCCTTCAGTGTGACACCAAATCCACGGACCACATACATTGTGACTTTAAATCCAGGGACTACTTACATTGAGACATCAAATCCAAGGACGACTTACACTGATGCATCAAATCCAGGGAATCCTTACACTGAGGGACCAGTAACAATGAGACATCAAATCCAAGATGAATTACAACGTGAAAACAAATGGAGGGATTACTAATACCGTGACAAAAAATCCAGGGAACACATACACTGAGACATCAAATCCAGGGACCACTTACACTGAGACATCAAATCCAGGGACCACTTACACAGACATCAAATCCAGGGACCACTTACACTGAGACATCAAATCCAGGGACCACTTACACTGAGACATCAAATCCAGGGACCACTTACACAGACATCAAATCCAGGGACCAATTACACTGAGACTACCACATTACATACGATATACGGCACAGAAATGGACCATTCGGACTAACCAGTCCATGCAGTTGTTTTAGCTCTGTTCGGGAATTAGAGAGCCTCAGTATGGGGAATGGTCTTGCAGGTGAAACCAGCTCTCGTTAGGGTGAAAGGTGGGTAATGAATGAAGATATGATGGTGGAATCAGACGGTGACTGGTGAGGCCTGGTGACAGATTATTGTCAGAAGCCCTTTTCAGGCAGGCTGATGATTAGATGTAACCAGCACAACAATTGTATTCGTCTGTTATTGTATAAAAATCCCCAAATCTAATGTCACTGATATATTTTTCTGTGAGAAATGTAGAGATGTGAAAGAAGGGAAGAAATAAGGCTTGCACAGGAAAGAAGGATCCTTGAATGAACACATTGTGAGTCTCTTATTCTGGAGAAATGAAATATTGGACACAGGGTGTTTGAAACAATCCTGAGACAGAACATTACTGTCCAGCTCAGGGACAGGGTTATACAGAGCAGCAGGAACAAAGTCTCAGTACCAGAATGAACATGGTTCAGTGCCCAATGGGAGCACAGTAATTCCTGTCCCAGTCACTGAAGTGGTCTTGGGTATTTACCCAGCATTCCCCGCGACGGGGGCCGTGTCGAGCCCAGACTTCAGGGGCACAGTGCGCATGCGCAGCGACTGGCTGTGTCTGGAGCATGCGCAGTGCGTGTAATGGCGGAGCGGACATGGTGAGCACTGCTCCACAAAAGTCATCACTTTCAGCGGGGCGGAGGTGAGTAATGGACCAGCGGGTGATGCTTCGAAAACAACTGATGCCCGCCGGAAGCCCGGAATAATAACCGGAATATCGGCGACTGCAGCCTCGAGGCTTTCTCCCGGTCACAGGCCCCGGGTAACGGCGGCCATCTTTGTACAGGACGGTAAATTAAGCCTTCTGCCATCTTCATTCACGGAGCAGCAAAGCGCATGCGTGGCCATCTTGGTAAAGGACGGTAAATTAAGCCTTCTGCCATCTTCATTCACGGAGCAGCAAAGCGCATGCGTGGCCATCTTGGTAAAGGAACAACTAAGTTAATCTCGCTCTTCACACCTCGGATTTCTCACCATCGCCTAAAGGCGCTGCTCAGTGCGAAACTTCTGGTTACATCCCAGACAATTGTTACAGGAAAGCCCCAGAGCTGTTGAGTCCCAGGGTTAGAGTCCCCATGTACAGTCCCAGGGTTAGAGTCCCCATGTACAGTCCCAGGGTTAGAGTCCCCATGTACAGTCCAAGGGTTAGAGTCCCCAGGTACAGTCCCAGGGTTAGAGTCCCCATGTACAGTCCCAGGGTTAGAGTCCCCATGTACAGTCCCCATGTACAGTCCCAGGGTTAGAGTCCCCATGTACAGTCCCAGGGTTAGAGTCCCCATGTACAGTCCCAGGGTTAGAGTCCCCAGGTACAGTCCCAGGGTTAGAGTCCCCAGGTACAGTCCCAGGGTTAGAGTCCCCAGGTACAGTCCCAGGGTTAGAGTCCCCATGTACAGTCCCAGGGTTAGAGTCCCCAGGTACAGTCCCAGGGTTAGAGTCCCCAGGTACAGTCCCAGGGTTAGAGTCCCCATGTACAGTCCCAGGGTTAGAGTCCCCATGTACAGTCCCAGGGTTAGAGTCCCCATGTACAGTCCCAGGGTTAGAGTCCCCATGTACAGTCCCAGGGTTAGAGTCCCCATGTACACTCCCAGGGTTATTATCTCATAAGAACATAATAACATAAGAAATAGGAGAGGAAGTGGATCATTTGGCCCTTGGATCCTGCTCTGCCATTCAGTAAGATCATGGACTCAGCTCCACTTCCCATAACCCTTTCTCCCTTATCGCTGAAAAATCTGTCTATCTCTGCCTTAACTATTTTCATGACCCAGCCTCCACAGCTCTCTGGGGCAGAGAATTCCATAGATTTACCCTCTGAGCGAAGACATTTCTCATTTCAGTTTTAAATGGGTGACCCCTTATTTTGAGATGATGCTAGTTTCAGTTTAACCTATGAGTGGAAATATCCTTTCTGGATCCACCTTGTCGAATCCCCTCGTTATCATATGTTTCAATAAAATTACATCTCATTCTTTTGAACTCCAATGTGTATCGGCCCAACCTACTCAACCTATCCTCATCAGACAACCCCCTCATCGCTGGAATCAACCTCTGAATAGCCTCCAATGCCAGTATATCCTTCCTTAAATACGCAGACCAAAACTGCATGCAGTATTCCAAGTGTGATCTCACCAATACCCTGTACAGTTGTAGCAGGAATTCTCTGCTTTTATACTCTATCCCCCTTGCAATAAAGGCCAATATTACATTTGCCTTCCTGATTACTTGCTGTACCTGCATACTTGTGTTTTATGCAAAAACACCCTCAGGTCTCTCTGTCCTGTAGCACTTTTCAATTTTTCTCCATTTAACTTATAATTTGCTTTTTTATGATTTCTGCCAAAGTGGATAACCTCACATTTTCCCAGATCAAACTATGTCTGACAAATTTTTGCCCACTCATTGAGCCTGTCTATATCCCTTTGCAGATTTTTTGTGGTCCTCAATTTGCTTTCTCACCCACTTTTGTATCATCAGCAAACTAGGCTATATTACACTCGGTCCTTTTATCCAAGTCATTAATATAGATTGTAAATAGTTGAGGACCTAGCACCGATTCCTGCGGCACCCCACTAGTCACCATTTGCCAAGCAGAAAAAGACCCATTTATCCCGACTCTCTGTTTTCTGTCAGTTAACCTATCCTCTATCTATGCTAATATACTGCCCCCAACCCAGTGAGCTTTTATCTTGTGCAGTAACCTCTTATGTGCCACCTTATCAAAAGCCTTCTGGAAATCCAAGTACACCACATCCACTGGTTCCCCCTTATCCATCCTACTCATTACATCCTCAAAAAACTCCAGCAAATTTGTCAAACATGATTTCCCTTTCATAAAGCCATACTGACTCTGTTTGATTGAATCAAGCTTTTCCAAATGTCCCACTGCTGCTTCCTTAATAATGGTCTCCAGCATTTTCCCAATTACAGATATTAGGCTAACTGGTCTTTCATTACCTGCTGTTTGTCTGCCTCCTTTTTTAAATAGATGCGTTACATTTTTGGTTTCCAATCTGGTGGGACCGCCCCAGAATCAAGGGAATTTTGGTAGATTACAACTAATGTGTCCACTATCGCTGCAGCCTTAAGATCCTAGGATGTAAGCCATCAGGGCAAGGTGACTTGTCTGCTTTTAGTCCCATTATTTTACCGAGTACTACTTCATTATGAATAGTGATTGTATTAAGTTCCTGCCTCACTATAGCCGTTTTATTATCCAGTTCGGTATTACTCTCAGTGACCGAGTGTTTTACTCTAATTAAACTGATTTCGGACTGTTTCTGTCAGATACTAACTCCTGCACGGAGCCAGCAAACACTCCCACTCCCTCGTCACTCCGATGTTTCTGCAGAATTGCTTTGTGAAGACGGGCTCATGGAGAGAAACACTCTGCATGGAATGATCCCAAATTGAGAATATCCAAGGAACAACACTCCCAGCTTTAATCATTCTCTGTTCTCTGTCCTTTCCCCCCAGGCCTCATTACTTTGCTCAGATTCTGATAAAAATAAATTGGGAAAAGTGCACTTTGATTTTTACAGGCTGAATTATTGCAGAGAGCTGCGCATGCGCGGTTCAGCCCCACCCCCTGTGTCGATTCCCAGTGAGCTG
The DNA here is from genome assembly GCF_044704955.1 of Pristiophorus japonicus. Classification (NCBI taxonomy): domain Eukaryota; kingdom Metazoa; phylum Chordata; class Chondrichthyes; family Pristiophoridae; genus Pristiophorus; species Pristiophorus japonicus. Next base: position 909,741 of record NW_027254707.1, on the reverse strand, counting down.
AAGAGCGCATGCACCCTCCCCTCCCCCAGCACTGCCTGTAATCGACATTCAATCAGTGAGCGGTAGAAGATGGTTGTACAGGACTTTGGTGAGGCCCCACATGGAATATTGTGTTCAGTTTTGGTCTCCTAATCTGAGGAAGGACGTTCTGGCTATTGAGGGATTGCAGTGAAGGTTCACCAGACTGATTCCAGGGATGGCTGGGCTGTCATATGAGGAGAGACTGGATCAACGGGGCCTTTATTCACTGGAGTTTAGAAGGATGAGAGGGGATCTCATAGAATCATATAAGATTCTGACTGGACTAGACAGGCTAGATGCAGGAAGAATGTTCCCGATGTTGAGGAAGTCCAGAACCAGGGGACACAGTCTTAGGATAAGACCATTTAGGACTGAGATGAGGAGAAACTTCTTCACTCAGAGTTGTTAACCTGCGGAATTCCCTGCCGCAGAGAGTTGTTGATGCCAGTTCATTGGATATATTCAAGAGGGAGTGAGATATGGCCCTTACGGTTAAGGGGATCAATGGGTCTGGAGAGAAAGCAGGAAAGGGGTACTGAAGGAATGATCAACCATGATCTTATTGAATAGCAGTGCAGGCTGGAAGGGCCAAGGGCCTACTCCTGCACCTATTTTCTATGTTTCTATGTTTCTAAAACAGCCAGGAATGGAGACACCGTGGCCCCGGGGTAAGGCAGCGAGCAGCAGCCTCCTTACAGCAGTGCAGCGCTTTGGGAGCGTGTCCGCAGATGGGCTCAGAGATCGGCACCAAGTCCGGGGGGAGTTCAGGGGGAGTCGGGGCTGTGTGTAAGAGGCAGAGTGGAGCAAGAACCAGTCTCAGTGTGTGGTGTGAGTGGGGGAAGGGAGTGGCCATTCTCGGGCTGTGTGTGGATAGTGTGTGTCGAGGAGAACATAGAAAAAAGGTGCAGGAACAGGCCATTCAGGCCTTCTAGCCTGCACCACCATTCAATGAGTTCATGGCTGAACATGAAACTTCAGTACCCCCTTCCTGCTTTCTCGCCATACCCCTTGACCCCTGAGTAGTAAGGACTTCATCTAACTCCCTTTTGAATATATTTAGTGAATTGGCCTAAACTACATTCTGTGGTAGAGAATTCCACAGGTTCACCACTCTCTGGGTGAAGAAGTTTCTCCTCATCTCGGTCCTAAATGGCTTACCACTTATGCTTAGACTGTGACCCCTGGTTCTGGACTTCCCCAACATTGGGAACATTCTTCCTAGATCAAACCTGTCTAAACCCATCAGAATTTTAAACGTTTCTATGAGGTCCCCGCTCATTCTTCTGAACTCCAGTGAATACATGCCCAGTTGATCCAGTCTTTCTTTATAGGTCAGTCCCACCATCCCGGGAATCAGTCTGGTGAATCTTCGCTGCACTTCCACAACAGCAAGAATGTCCTTCCTCAAATTAGGAGACCAAAACTGTACACAATACTGCAGGTGTGGCCTCACCAAGGCCCTGTACAACTGTAGCAACACCTCCCTGCCACTGTACTCAAATCCCCTCGCTATGAAGGCCAACATGCCATTTGCTTTCTTAACCGCCTGCTGTACCTGCATGCCAACCTTCAATGACTGATGTACCATGACACCCAGGTCTCGTTGCACCTTCCATTTTCCTAATCTGTCACCATTCAGATAATAGTCTGTCTCTCTGTTTTTACCACCAAAGTGGATAACCTGACATTTATCCACATTATACTTCATCTGCCATGCATTTGCCCACTCACCTAACCTATCCAAGTCACTCTGCAGCCTCATAGCATCCTCCTCGCAGCTCACACTGCCACCCAACTTCGTGTCATCCGCAAATTTGGAGATACTACATTTAATCCCCTCGTCTAAATCATTAATGTACAGTGTAAACAGCTGGGGCCCCAGCACAGAACCTTGTGGTACCCCACTAGTCACTGCCTGCCATTCTGAAAAGTATCCATTTACTCCTACTCTTTGTAAGGGAGACAGAATGGGCAGAATCAGCTATTTACAATCTGCTGCTTTCTCTCTCCAAATCAGTAGTGAACATTCCTGGTTTAGTTCCATTGGGGCCTGTGTGTAAGAGGCAGAGTGCAGCAGGAACTAGTTCCTGAACATGATGTGAGTGGGGGAAGGGAGATACCATTCTCGGGCTGTGTGTGGACATTGTAAGGTAACAGAGAAAGTAAACCACCTCGCTCTTTCAAATCATTGCTGCTTTCTTTCCCCAAATCAGCAGTGAATGTTCCTGATTCAGTTCCAATCTCACCGTATCTGTAGTTCTTGGACAGTGAGCAGCGGAAACACAGCCTGACAGTGAGGGTGTGGGGAGTTTCACAAAGTGCATCTATTGCAGGTACCAGGAGAGGAGTGTGGGAGAAGATATTTTAAAGACCAGTTATATTGTTTCGGTGAGCTGACTTCTGCAGAACCGCGTTGCTGATGATCGAGAGATACATTGTCACTCCCTCAGATACATCGTATTGTCCCCCGCATCCATATCTTAGAACTAATAATGTTCTCGTATTATAATTCTCAGAGCAAAATTCTTCAACCAGCCAGAACAAATGTGATCATTCCTCCACCCGGAACACAAGGAACAGTGCAGACAGCTCCTCCTCACACACAGTAAATAGATGATCACTCACAGAGCGCAGAGACTCAGAACTGGCCTCAATCCTATTGTCACAGACAGCAGAAGCAGTCAGTCCCACAGTGATCCAAAGTGGCAGAGTTACATTGTGAATCTTACAGCCACATGGAGCAGTAGAATCACATGCTGTTTCACCATTGAAAAAGATCACACTGACAGGTACAATAAACACCCACACTCACTTACCAGAAACTGGCAGGTAGAGAATAAAAGACAATCAACTATCAGAAAAAATGTCAATAGAACGTATAAACCACACTCGCAGATCAGAAGCTGATGGGTACAGAGCAAAAGCCATATTCATGTTTCAAATTCTGACGGATTCAGTGTTTAACCCCTGAACATACCAGAGGATGACAGGTGCAGAATAAAACCCACATTACCGTACCATAGACTGACAGATACAGAATACAACACACACCCACATATATGAAAGTGAAAGTAACAGAATAAAATCCCCACTTGCATACCAGAGAGTGACAGGTGAAGTGTAAATCCCATGTGCACATATCGGAAAACTGAAAGGCAGTAAGTAAAATTGTTACTTGCATCGCAGGAACTGATAGGGTCAGAGTAAAACCCACACCCACACACATCAGAAAAATGACACGGAGAAGGCATCATTTTCATTCAGATATCAGAGAAATACAGGAAAAAAGTAAAATTCATTCTCACGTTCACATACCAGAGACTAGCCGATACAGAATAAATTATACACTCACATAGCAGGAAATGACAGGTACAGTCTAAAACAGACAATCAAGTAGCAGGAACAAATATGTACAGTGCAACATAGAAGACACTGAGAGGCACAGATTAAACCTCAACATACACCAAAATCTGACAGTTACAGAAAAATACACACACTTGCATATCAGAGACTGAGAGATACAGTATAAAACCCATACTCACATATCAGAGACTGAGAGATACAATATAAGACCCATACTCACATATCAGAGACTGAGAGATACAATATAAAACCCATACTCACATATTAGAGACTGAGAGATATAGTATAAAACACATACTCACATATCAGACACTGAGAGATACAGTATAAAACCCATACTCACATATCAGAGACTGAGAGATACAGTATAAAACCCATACTCACATATCAGAGACTGAGAGATATAGTATAAAACCCACACTGACATATCAGAGACTGAGAGATATAGTATAAAACCCATACTCACATATCAGAGACTGAGAGATACAGTATAAAACCCACACTCACATATCAGATGCTGAGAGATACAGTATAAAACCCATACTCACATATCAGAGACTGAGAGATATAGTATAAAACCCACACTGACATATCAGAGACTGAGAGATATAGTATAAAACCCATACTCACATATCAGAGACTGAGAGATATAGTATAAAACCCACACTCACATATCAGAGGCTGAGAGATTCAGTATAAAACCCACACTCACATATCAGAGACTGAGAGATACAGTATAAAACCCATAATCACATATCAGAGATAGAGATATAGTATAAAATCCATACTGACATATCAGAGACTGAGAGATACAGTATAAAACCCACACTCACATATCAGAGACTGAGAGATACAGTATAAAACCCATACTCACATATCAGAGACTGAGAGATACAGTATAAAACCCACACTCACATATCAGAAACTGAGAGATATAGTATAAAACCGATACTCACATATCAGAGACTGAGAGATACAGTATAAAACCCATACTCACATATCAGAGACTGAGAGATACAGTATAAAACCCACACTCACATATCAGAGACTGAGTGATACAGTATAAAACCGATACTCACATATCAGAGACAGAGATACAGTATAAAACGCACACTCACATATCAGAGACTGAGATACAGTATAAAAGCCACACTCACATATCAGAGACTGAGAGATACAGTATAAAACCCATACTCACATATCAGAGACTGAGGTATACAGTAAAATACCCACACTCACATATCAGAGACTGAGAGATACAGTATAAAACCCATACTCACATATCAGAGACTGAGAGATATCGTATAAAACCCATACTCACATATCAGAGACTGCGAGATACAGTATAAAACCCATACTCACATCCGAGGCTGATAGATATAGTATAAAACCCATACTCACATATCAGAGACTGAGAGATATAGTATAAAACCCACACTCACATATCAGAGACTGAGATACAGTATAAAACCCACACTGACATATCAGAGACTGAGAGATATCGTATAAAACCCATACTCACATATCAGAGACTGAGAGATACAGTATAAAACCCACACTCACATATCAGATGCTGAGAGATACAGTATAAAACCCACACTCACATATCAGAGACTGAGAGATACAGTATAAAACCCATACTCACATATCAGAGACGGAGTGATACAGTATAAAACCCATACTCACATATCAGAGACTGAGAGATATCGTATAAAACCCATACTCACATATCAGAGACTGAGAGATACAGTATAAAACCCATACTCACATCCGAAGCTGAGAGATATAGTATAAAACCCATACTCACATATCAGAGACTGAGAGATACAGTATAAAACCCATACTCACATCCGAGGCTGAGAGATATAGTATAAAACCCATACTCACATATCAGAGACAGAGAGATACAGTATAAAACCCACACTCACATATCAGAGACTGTGTGATAAAGTATAAAACCCATACTCACATATCAGAGACTGAGAGATACAGTATAAAATTCATACTCACATATCAGAGACTGAGAGATATAGTATAAAACCCATACTCACATATCAGAGACTGAGAGAAATAGTATAAAACCCACACTCACATATCAGAGACTGAGAGATACAGTATAAAACCAACACTGACATATCAGAGTCTGAGAGATATCGTATAAAACCCATACTCACATATCAGAGACTGAGAGATACAGTATAAAACCCATACTCACATATCAGAGACTGAGAGATATAGTATAAAACCCATACTCACATAACAGAGACTGAGAGATACAGTATAAAATCCACACTCACATATCAGAGACTGAGAGATAAAGTATAAAACCCATACTCACATGTCAGAGACTGAGAGATAAAGTATAAAACCCATACTCACATATCAGAGAATGAGAGATACAGTATAAAACCCACACTCACATATCAGAGACTGAGAGATACAGTATAAAACCCACACTCACATATCAGAGACTGAGTGATAAAGTATAAAACCCATGCTCACATATCAGAGACTGAGAGATAAAGTATAAAACCCATACTCACATATCAGAGAATGAGAGATACAGTATAAAACCCACACTCACATATCAGAGACTGAGTGATAAAGTATAAAACCCATGCTCACATATCAGAGACTGAGAGATACAGTATAAAACCCATACTCACATCCGAGGCTGAGAGATATAGTATAAAACCCATACTCACATATCAGAGACTGAGAGATACAGTATAAAACCCATACTCACATATCAGAGACTGAGTGATACAGTATAAAACCCATACTCACATATCAGAGACTGAGAGATATCGTATAAAACCCATACTCACATATCAGAGACTGAGAGATACAGTATAAAACCCATACTCACATCCGAGCCAGAGAGATATAGTATAAAACCCATACTCACATATCAGAGACTGAGAGATATAGTATAAAACCCATACTCACATATCAGAGACTGAGAGATACAGTATAAAACCTACACTCACATATCAGAGACTGAGAGATACATTATAAAACCCACACTCACATATCAGAGACTGAGTGATAAATTATAAAACCCATGCTCACATATCAGAGACTGAGAGATACAGTATAAAACCCATACTCACATCCGAGGCTGAGAGATATAGTATAAAACCCATACTCACATATCAGAGACTGAGAGATACAGTATAAAACCCACACTCACATATCAGAGACTGAGTGATAAAGTATAAAACCCATACTCACATATCAGAGACTGAGAGATACAGTATAAAATTCATACTCACATATCAGAGACTGAGAGATATAGTATAAAACCCATACTCACATATCAGAGACTGAGAGAAATAGTATAAAACCCACACTCACATATCAGAGACTGAGAGATACAGTATAAAACCAACACTGACATATCAGAGACTGAGAGATATCGTATAAAACCCATACTCACATATCAGAGACTGAGAGATACAGTATAAAACCCACACTCACATATCAGATGCTGAGAGATACAATATAAAACCCACACTCACATATCAGAGACTGAGAGATACAGTATAAAATTCATACTCACATATCAGAGACTGAGAGATATAGTATAAAACCCATACTCACATATCAGAGACTGAGAGAAATAGTATAAAACCCACACTCACATATCAGAGACTAAGAGATACAGTATAAAACCCACACTCACATATCAGAGACTGAGAGATACAGTATTAAACCCACACTCACATATCAGAGACTGAGTGATAAAGTATAAAACCCATACTCACATATCAGAGACTGAGAGATACAGTATAAAACCCACACTCATATATCAGAGACTGAGAGATATAGTATAAAACCCATACTCACATATCAGAGACTGAGAGATATAGTATAAAACCCATACTCACATAACAGAGACTGAGAGATACAGTATAAAATCCACACTCACATATCAGAGACTGAGAGATAAAGTATAAAACCAATACTCACATATCAGAGACTGAGAGATAAAGTATAAAACCCATACTCACATATCAGAGAATGAGAGATACAGTATAAAACCCACACTCACATATCAGAGACTGAGAGATACAGTATAAAACCCACACTCACATATCAGAGACTGAGTGATAAAGTATAAAACCCATGCTCACATATCAGAGACTGAGAGATACAGTATAAAACCCACACTCACATATCAGAGACAGAGAGATATAGTATAAAACCCATACTCACATATCAGAGACTGAGAGATATAGTATAAAACCCATACTCACATATCAGAGACTGAGAGATACAGTATAAAACCCACACTCACATATCAGAGACTGAGAGATATAGTATAAAACCCATACTCACATATCAAAGACTGAGAGATACAGTATAAAACCCATACTCACATATCAGAGACTGAGAGATATAGTATAAAACCCATACTCATATATCAGAGACTGAGTGATCGTCTAAAACCCATACTCACATATCAGAGACTGAGTGATACAGTATAAAACCCACACTCACATATCAGAGACTGAGAGATATAGCATAAAACCCATACTCACATATCAGAGACTGAGAGATACAGTATAAAACCCATACTCTCATATCAGAGACTGAGAGATATAGTATAAAACCCATACTCACATAACAGAGACTGAGAGATATAGTATAAAACCCATACTCACATAACAGAGACTGAGAGATATAGTATAAAACCCATACTCACATATCAGAGACTGAGAGAAATAGTATAAAACCCACACTCACATATCAGAGACTAAGAGATACAGTATAAAACCCACACTCACATATCAGAGACTGAGAGATACAGTATTAAACCCACACTCACATATCAGAGACTGAGTGATAAAGTATAAAACCCATACTCACATATCAGAGACTGAGAGATACAGTATAAAACCCACACTCATATATCAGAGACTGAGAGATATAGTATAAAACCCATACTCACATATCAGAGACTGAGAGATATAGTATAAAACCCATACTCACATAACAGAGACTGAGAGATACAGTATAAAATCCACACTCACATATCAGAGACTGAGAGATAAAGTATAAAACCAATACTCACATATCAGAGACTGAGAGATAAAGTATAAAACCCATACTCACATATCAGAGAATGAGAGATACAGTATAAAACCCACACTCACATATCAGAGACTGAGAGATACAGTATAAAACCCATACTCACATATCAGAGACTGAGAGATACAGTATAAAACCCATACTCACATATCAGAGACTGAGAGATATAGTATAAAACCCATACTCATATATCAGAGACTGAGTGATCGTCTAAAACCCATACTCACATATCAGAGACTGAGTGATACAGTATAAAACCCACACTCACATATCAGAGACTGAGAGATATAGCATAAAACCCATACTCACATATCAGAGACTGAGAGATACAGTATAAAACCCATACTCTCATATCAGAGACTGAAAGATATAGTATAAAACCCATACTCACATATCAGAGACTGAGAGATACAGTATAAAACCCATACTCACATATCAGAGACTGAGAGATACAGTATAAAACTCATACTCACATATCAGAGACTGAGAGATATAGTATAAAACCCATACTCACATAACAGAAATGGAGAGATACAGAGAAAGGCCCACACTCACATAACAGAGACAGATATATACAGAATAAAACTCAGACTCATTTACAAGAGACCGACAGATTCAGCATAAAACTCACCTCCATATCACAAATTAACAGAGTATTCGTTTTATTTTCTAACTATCAGGAATTGGGGTACAGAGTAAAACAATACTAACATACTGGAGAATGCCGGGTATGGAGTAGAGCTCACATTGACATAACAGAGATGGACAGATGCAGCGCAAAATACACATCACACACCAGGAATGGAAATATACATAGAAACATAGAAAATAGGTGCAGGAGGAGGCCATTCGGCCCTTCGAGCCTGCACCACCATTCAATGTGATCATGGCTGATTATGCAACTTCAGTACCCCACTCCCGCTTTCTCTCCATAACTTCTGATCTCCTTAGCCGTAAATACCACATCTAACTCCCTCTTGAATATATCCAACGAACTGGACTCCACAACTTTCTGTGGTAGAGAATTGCACAGGTTTAACACTCTCTGGGTGAAAAAGTTTCTCCTCATATCAGTCCTATATGGCTTATCCCTTATCGTTAGAGTGCTACTCCAGGTTCTGGACTTTCCCAACATCGGGAACATTCTTCCTGCATCTAATTTGTCCAGTCCCGTCATAATTTTACATGTTTCTATGAGATCCCCTCTCATTCTTCTAAATTCCAGTGAGTATAAGCCTAGCCGATCCAGTCTTTCCTCATATGTCAGTCCTGCATCCCGGGAATCAGTCTGGTGAACCTTCGCTGCACCCCCTCAATAGCAAGCACTTCCTTGCTCAGATTAAGAGACCAAAACTGCACAGAATACTCAAGGTGTGGTCTCACCAAGGCCCTGTACAACTGCAGTAAGACCTCCCTGCTCCTATACTCAAATCTCCTCGCTATGAAGCCCAGCATGCCATTTGCATTCTTTGCTGCCTCCCGTACCTGCATGCCTACTTTCAGTGATTTGATGTACCATGACACCCATGTTTCTTTGCACCACCCATTTTACTAATCTGTCACCATTCAGATAATAATCTGCCTTCCTGTTTTTGCCACCAATGTGGATAACCTCACATTTCTCCACACTATACTGCATCAGCCATGCAATTGCCCACTCACCTAACCTGCCCAAGTCACCCTGCAGCTTCTTAGCACCTCCTCACAGTTCACACCGTCATCCAGCTTAGTGTCATCTGCAAACTTGGAGATATTACACTCAATTCCTTCATCTAAATCATTGATGTATATTGCAAATAGCTGGGGTCCCAGCACTGAACCTTGCAGCACCCCACTAGTCACTGCCTGTCATTCTGAAAAGGACCCATTTATTCCCCCTCTTTGCTTCCTGTCTGCCAACCAGTTCTCTCACCACGTCAATACATTACCCCAATACTATGTGCTTTAATTTTGCAGACTAATCTCTTGTGTGGGACCTTGTCAAAAGCCTTTTGAAATTCCAAATACACCACATCCACTGGTTCTCCCTTATCCACTCTATTGGTTACATTCTCAAAAAACTCGAAGATTTGTCAAGCATGATTTCCCTTTCATAAATCCATGCTGACTTGGACCGATCCTGTCACTGCTTTCCAAATGCTGTGCTATTACATCTTTAAGAATGGATTCTAGCATTTTCCCAACCACCAATGTCAGGCTAACCGGTCTATAATTCCCTGTTTTCTCTCTCCATCCTTTTTTAAAAAGTGGGGTTACATTAGCTACCCTCCAATCCATAGGTACTGATCCAGAGTCCATGGAATTCTGGAAAATGACCACCAATGCATCAACTATTTCTCCGGCCACTTCTTTAACTACTCTGGGATGCAGACTTCCAGGCCCTGGGGATTTATTGGGCTGCAGTCCCTTCAATTTCCCTAACACCATTTCCTGACTAATAAGGATTTCCCTCAGTTCCTCCTTCCCGCGAGATCCTCAGCCCCCTCGTATTTTCGGGAGGTTATTTGTATCTTCCTTAGTGAAGACAGAACCAAAGTATTTGTTCAATTGGTCTGCCATTTCCTTGTTCCCCATGATGAATTCACCTGATTCTGACGGCAAGGGGCCGACATGAGACTTTACATATATTTTTCTCTTCACATATCTATAGAAGCTTTTGCAATCAGTTTGTTATGTTCCCTGCAAGCTTACTCTCATATTCTATTTTCCTCCTCGTAATTACATGCTTAGTCCTCCTCTGATGAATTCTAAATTTCTCCCAGTCCTCAGGTTTTCTGCTTTTTCTGGCCAATTTATATGCCTCTTCCTTGGATTTAACCCTGTCCCTAATTTCCCTTGTTAGCTACGGTTGAGCCACCTTTCCTGTTTTATTATTCCGCCAGACAGGGATGTACAATAGTTGTAATTTACCCATGTGATCTTTAATTGTCTGCCATTGCCTATCCACCGTCAACCCTTTAAGTATCATTCGCCAGTTTATCCTATCCAAATCACGTCTCATACCATTGAAGTTTCCTTTAAGTTCAGGACCCTAGTCTCTGAGTTAACTGTGTCGCTCTCCATCTTAATGAAGCATTCTACCATATTATGGTCACTCTTCCCCAAGGGGCCATGCACGACTAGATTTCTAATTAATCCTCTCTCGGTCCACCCAGTCTAGGATGGCCTGCTCTCTAGTTGGTTCCTCGACATATTGGTCTCAAAATCCATCCCTTATACACTCCAGGAAATCCTCCTCCACAATATTGCTACCAGTTTGGTTAGCTCAATCAATATCGAGTTAAAAGTTATCCATGTTAACTGCTGTTCCCTTATTGCACACATCCCTAATTTCCTGTTTGATGCCATCCCCAACCTCCCTACTACTGTTTAGTGGTCTGTGCACAACCCCAACTAACGTTTTCTGCACTTTGGTGTTTCGCAGCTCTACCCATATAGATTCCACATCATCCCAGCTAATGTCCTTCCTTACTATTGCATTAACCTCCTCTTTAACTATTAACACTACCCCACCTCTTTTTCCTTTCTGGCTATCTTTCCTGAATATTGAATACCACTGGATGTTTTGTTTCCAGCCTTGGTTACCCTGGAGCCATGTCCCAGTAATCCCAATTACATCATATAGCTATCTGTGCAGTTAATTCGTCCACCTTATTACGAATGCTTCTCGCTTTGAGACTCAGAGCTTTCAGGCTTGTTTTTTTTAACACTCTCTGTCTTTTTAGAATTATGTTGTAATGTGGCCCTTTTAATGCAGAATGAAACCCACAGGCAATTACCAGAAATTGACAGGAACAGGATAAAATCCATGCTTTCGTGTCAGAAACTAACATACACAGTAAAACCCTCATCCACATACCAGAGATGGACAGATTAGAGTAAAATCCACACTCCCATACCAGACACCCACTATATAAGAAAATAAGAACTTAAGAAATAGGAGCAGGAGTAGGCATACGGCCCCTCGAGCCTGCTCCACCATTTAATACGATCATGGCTGATCGGATCATGGACTCAGGTCCACTTCCCTGCCCACTCCCCATAACCGCTGATTCCCTTATTGGTTAAGAAACTGTCGATCTCTGTCTTAAATATATTCAATGTCCCAGCTTCCACAGCTTTCTGAGGCAGCGAATTCCACAGGTTTACAACCCTCTGAGAGAAGAAATTCCTCCTCACCACAGTTTTAAATGGAGGCCCCCTTAATCTAAAATCCTGCCCCCCAGTTCTAGTCTCCCCAATCAGTGAAAACATCCTCTCTGCTACCACCTTGTCAAGCCCCCTCATAATCTTATACATTTCAATAAATCACCTCTCATTCATTCTTCTGAATTCAATGAGTAGAGGCCCAACCCCCTCAACCTTTTCTAATAAGTCAACCCCTCATCTCTGGAATCAACCCAGTGAACCTTCTCTCAACTTCCACCAAAGCAAGTATATCCCTTCATAAATATGGAAACCAAAACTGCATGCAGTAATCCAGGTGTGGCCTCACCAATAACTTGTATAACTGTAGCTAGACCTCCCTGCTTTTATACTCCAACCCCTTTGCAATAAAGGCCAAGATTGCATTGGCCTTCCTGATCACTTGCTGTACCTGCATACTAACCCCTTGTGTTTCATGCACAAGTACCCCAGGTCCCGCTGTACTGCAGCACTTTTCAATCTTCTCCATTTAAATAATAACTTGCTCTTTGATTTTTTTTCTGCCATAGTGCATGACCTCACACTTTCCTACATTATACTCCATCTGCCAAATTTTTGCCCACTCACTTAATCTATCTGTGTCCTTTTGCAGATTATGTGTGTCCTCCTCACACATTGCTTTCCCTCCCATCTTTATATTGCCAGCAAACTTGGCTACATTACAGTCGGACCCATCTTCCAAGTCGTTAATACAGATTGTAAATAGTTGGGGTCCCAGCACTGATCCCTGTGGCACCCCACGAGTTACTGATTGCCAACCCGAGAATGAACCATTTACCCCAACTCTCTGTTTTCTGTCAGTTAGCCAATTCTTTATCCATGCTAATATATTACCCCCAGCCCCGTGAAATTTTATCTTTACAGTAACCTTTTATATGGCACCTTGTCAAATGCCTTCTGGGAGTCCAAATACACCACACCCACTTTATCCACCTTGTTCGTTACATGCTCAAAGAATTCCAGGAAATTTGTCAAACATGAATTCCCCTTCATAAATCCATGCTGACTCTGCCTGACCGAATTATGCTTTTCCAAATGTCGTGCTACTGCTTCTTTAAGAATGAACTCTTCAACATTTTCCTATCCACAGATGTTAGGTTAACTGGTCTATAGTTTCCTACTTTTTGTCTGCCTCCTTTTTAACCGAGTGCGGCTCTCAGTCCCCGGGCAACACCGAGTGTGGCTCTCAGTCCCCGGGCAACACCGAGTGTGGCTCTCGGTCCCCGGGCAGCACCGAGTGAGGCTCTCGGTCCCCGGGCAACACCGAGTGTGGCTCTCGGTCCCCGGGAAACACCGAGTGTGGCTCTCAGTCCCCGGGCAACACCGAGTGCGGCTCTCAGTCCCCGGGCAACACCGAGTGTGGCTCTCAGTCCCCGGGCAACACCGAGTGTGGCTCTCAGTCCCCGGGCAACACCGAGTGTGGCTCTCAGTCCCCGGGCAACACCGAGTGTGGCTCTCGGTCCCCGGGCAACACCGAGTGTGGCTCTTGGTCCCCGGGCAACACCGAGTGCGGCTCTCGGTCCCCGGGCAACACCGAGTGTGGCTCTCGGTCCCCGGGCAACACCGAGTGCGGCTCTCGGTCCCCGGGCAACACAGAGTGTGGCTCTCGGTCCACGGTCAACGCCGAGTGCAGCTCTCGATCCCTGGGCAACACCGAGTGCGGCTCTCATTCCCCGGGCAACACCGAGTGCAGCTCTCCGGCGCCGGGCAACACCGAGTGCGGCTCTCGGGCCATGAGTCAGAGCAACTGGGCCCGGCAGCAGCTCCCCGACACCAGGAAAAAACAACTTACATTTATACAGCAGGCCCAGCAGTTCCCAGCCGCTCTGTATCAGGTGGGCGCTGGATGTGGAAGTCACTCACTGGCCATCTGTGCGGGTCTGTTTGTTACACCAGTTTGAGCTGGATGGAGAGGGGGAGAAGTTGCTGGGTTTCACCCCCAGTACTTCTGGGCCCAGTGGGACCAACAATTTCCCATGTGGGCCTGTCGAGGGAGATGTGTTCCATTCCCTGAAGGACAGTACTGACCCAGATGTGTTTTTATGACAATCCGGCAGCTTTCATGGTCACTTTTTTCTCGTGCCGGCCCCACAAGTGACCAGATTCATTAAGCTCAATTTCACAACCTGCCTTTGTGTTTTTGTGGGTTCTCTCTCACACTCCCTTTTTCCTGTTTGAAATTCACTTTACAGGGTGTTAAAAGGGAAGGATTTGTAGACTGGAAGCTCAAACCAAATATCACCTCAAGATCTGACAGTCACTCGGTACATCGGGACTGGAATATCATCAGCTTTTGACCATGGAAGCAGAAGGCACCGTTCACAGTGGGGAGAAACGGTACACGTGCTCTGTGTGTGGACAAGGCTTCAGCCGATCATCCAAACGAGAAAGACACAAGTGCAGTCACACTGCGGAGAAACCGTGTAAATGTGGGGATTGTGAGAAATGATTCAACTCCCCGTCCCAGCTGGAAACACATCTGCGAGTTCACACTGGGGAGAGATCGTTCACCTGCTCCAACTGTGGGAAGTGATTAATTCAATCATCCGACCTGCTGACACACCAGCGAGTTCACACTGGGGAGAGGCCGTTCACCTGCTCCGACTGTGGGAAGGGATTCTCTCTGTCAGGCAACCTGCTGAGACACCAGCGAGTTCACAAGTGACTGCATGGCTTGGATTCTGTTGTTAATCGCATCCTGGACTGCATTGTCTTCATTTTGATAGTTGATGTTTATAATTCCTGTAACGCTGATGTTAATAACTCCTGTAACTGGACTGGAGTTTAATATTTGGGATACAGACACATAAATTAGTGTTGCTTCCAACACATTGCTGTGGATTTTTGTCTTTCACACCTGAGGGTTTAGCATCACCGGGCTGGAGCTGAAAAAGGACAATCTGTGGGGAGGATCTTACACGGGGAACAGAACTTCAGCCTGGACACAGTCCTTCAGGGCCACACTGAGATCACCACATTCTTCTGAACTCCAATGTGTATAGGCCCAACCTACTCAACCTATCGTCATAAGTCAACCCCCTCATCTCCGGAATCAACTCTGGAATCTGCAGCTGACATGAACAAGGACCTGAGGCTTATTAAAAGACACATATTTCATTACAGACAAGGTTACACTGGGTGAAATGTTCAATTAGAACATGAGAATATAAGAAATAGGAGCTGGAGTAGGCCATTTGGCCCCTCGGGCCTGCTCCGCCATTCAATAAGATCATGGCTGATCTGATCATGGATTCATTTCCACTTCCCTGCCCACTCCCCATAATCCTTTACTCCCTTATCGCTCAAAAATCTGTCTATCTCCGCCTTAAATATATTCAAAGACCCAGCCTCCATAGCTCTCCTGGGCAGAGAATTCCACAGATTTACAACCCACAGAGAAGAAATTCCTCATCTCAGTTTTAATTGGGTGGCCCCTTATTCTAAGACTATGTCCCCTAGTTTTAGTTTCCCATATAAGTGGAAATATCCTCTCTGCATCCACCTTGTCAAGCCCCCTCATTATCTTATGTTTCGATAAAATCATCTCTCATTCTTCTGAACTCCAATGTGTTTAGGCCCAGCCTACTCACGCTATATTCATAAGTAAATCCCCTCATCTCCGGAATCAACTGAGTGAACCTTCTCTGAGCTGCCTCCAATACAAGTATATCCTTCCTTATATACGGAGACCAAAATACGGTGTCCTTTACAGGCAAAATGCCAAGCAAACCAGCAGCACACTGGCACCTTAACAGTGTGTCATTGGCCTTCAGGCTTTTCTTAAATAGATTTGCTGAGTGGATATAAACTTAAACCAGTTTTGCAGGCGTGATGCTCTATTCACATATTGAAGGTAGAAGAGATGCTGTGAGACACATGCTCAGTCCAGTAGCTGAAAGTGATTAACAGACTGGTTTTGTGTTTAGTGACCCCAGGCGTGTTACCAATACCAGCAAAATCGAAGCCCATGGAATAACAGGGACAGTGGCAGCATGGATATGAAAGTGGCTAAGTGACACACACAGGAGTATGGTTTTGTTTTCAGACTGGAGGAAGTGAAAATTAACATAGAAAAGTTTAAAAGTGATTCATTTTGGGAGGAAGAAAGAGGAGAGTAAATATAAACTAAAGGGGGGCGTGAACAGAGAGACCCAGGAGTATATGTGCACCAATCACTGAAGGTGGCAGCACTGGTTGAGAAAGTGGTTACAAAAACTTAAGGGACCCTAGGCTTCATGAATAGAGGTATAGAGTACAGAAGTGTGGATATTATGTTGAATCTGCATAAAACTCTGGTTCGGCCTCAACTGGAGTATTGTGTGCAGTTCTGGGTCATCATCATCATAGGCAGTCCCTCGGATCGAGGAAGACATGTTTCCACTCTAAAAATTAGTCCTTAGGTGGCTGAACAGTCCAAAACGAGAGCCACAGTCCCTGTCACAGGTGGGACAGATAGTCGTTGAGGGAAGGGGTGGGTGGGACAGGTTTGCCGCACATTCTTTCTGATGCCTGCGGTTGATTTCTGCATGCTCTCGGCGATGAATCTCGAGGTGCTCAGCGCCCTCCCGGATGCTCTTCCTCCACTTAGTGTGGTCTTTAGCCAGGTGTCAGTGGCGATGTTGCACTTTATCAGGGAGGCTTTGAGGGTGTCCTTGTAACGTTTCCTCTGCCACACCTTTAGCTCGTTTGCTGTGAAGGAGTTCTGAGTAGAGTGCTTGCTTTGGGAGTCTCATGTCTGGCATGCGAAAAATGTGGCCTGTGCAGTGGAGATGATCAAATGTGGTCCGTGCTTCTATGCTGGGGATGTTGGCCTGGCTGACGACACCAACATTGGTGCATCTGTCCTCCCAGGGAATTTGTTGGATCTTGCGTTGGTGTTATTTCTCCAGCAACTTGAGGTGTCTACTGTACACAGTCCATCTCTCTGAGGGTGGGTATTACGACAGCCCTGTAGACCATGAGCTTAGTGGTAGATTTGAGGGTGTGGTCTTCAAACACTCTTTTCCTCAAGCGTCCGAACGCTGCACTGGAGGCGGTGTTGACTCTTGTCGTCAATGTCTGGTCTTGTTGATAAGAGGTTCCAGAGGTATGGAAAATGGTCCACGTTGTCCAGGGCCACGCCATGGATTTTTATGACTGCGGGGTGGGGGGTGAGTGGAGGGAGTGCTGTGCGGCGAGGACAGGCTGGTGGAGGACCTCGGACTTACAGATGTTTAGTGTAAAGCCCATGCTTTGCTACGCCTCAGTAAATACGTCGACTATGACTGGGAGTTGAGCCTCTGTATTTTCACAGACACAGGTATTGTCCGTGTATGGTAGCTCAACGACAGAGATTGGGGTGGTCTTGGAGCTGGCCTGGAGACGACGAAGGTTGAACAGGTTCCCACTGGTTCTGTAGTTTAGTTCGACTCCAGCAGAGAGCTTGTTGACTGAGCTGGAGCAATTCTGGCTTCCGCATTTTAGTAAGTATGCGAAGGCCTTTTGAGAGCGTGCAGAAAAGATTTACGAGAATGATTCCAGGGATGTGGGACTTCAGTTACGTGGATAGTCTGGAGAAGTTGGGATGTTCTCAAAAAAAATAAGTTTGAGAGGGGATTTGACAGAGGTGTTCAAAATCATGAGAGGTCTGGACAGAGTAGCGAGAGTGGGATTAGTCGAAGCACTTGCAGATAGCCGGCATGGGCTCGACGGGCCAAATGGCCTCCTTCCATGTTGTAACCAGTCTCTGATTCTAAGATGATGAAAAATGTGTTGTCCAGGATGCTCCATCTCCCGGGCACTGGGACCCAGTTGGGAACAGAGAACCTGAAGCCCCACCCACTCTCTGTTCCTGAACCAAGATGGCCGTGCATGCGCCCTGATCCCGCCATGTTCAAGATGGTGGCCAGTGACCCAGCTCACCCGGGCCAGTCACCACGGGGCCTGTGGGCTCTAATTCGGGGCCTGAGCTTTACTCTGAATCTAAGCCGTGCTGTACCTGCTCTGGTATTGTTCGATGGGACAGTGCAGAGGAAACGTTTTAATACATACGAAAAATGACAGACAGGTAAAGACCATCTGGTCCATCAAGCCTGTCCCACACAATTGCGGTATATCACAGCATATACACTCCACTCCACCCGAGTCCATGTGATCACCTGGGAGAGGCAAAAAAAACAGATTTAAAAAAAACCTAGGACAATTTGGGAAAATAAAATCTGGGAAATTCCTCACCAACCCATCTCAGCGATGGAAACTAGTCCAGGAGATCACTCTGGCCATTAAATACCCTGCAGTACCTACCTTCTGTAAGTGTTAATCTCCGCCGCAGCCAGAAACAAATCCAGCTTTTACTTGAAGGAATTCAGTGAGTCTGCATCCACCACATGAGAGGGCAGCTTGTTCCAGAGGTCTACTGTTCTCTGGGAAAAGAACCACCTCCTGATGTCTAACCTAGATCTAAGCTTGTACAACTGAAATTTGTATCCCTGGTCCTGTCTAACCTACTTAATTGTAATAAACGGTCAGCTGGAACACTCTCTTTCACCTTCATTATCTTATAAACCTCAATCATATCGCCCTAAGTCTACGCTGCTCTAAGGTAAAGAGTCCCAACTCTTTTAACCTATCTTCATAATTAAGATGCTTTGGACTTGGAATTAGTCGAGTGGCCCTTTCCAGAACCTCAATATCACCCACCATGTGAGGAGACCAAAACTGGACACAGTATTCCAAGTGTGGCCTGACTAAGGTCTTGTATAAGGACAAAACAGTATTCCTCGTCTTATACTCAATTGTCCTTTCGATACAACCCAACACCCTATTTGCTCTAACTGTCGCTACACTGCATTGCTCGTGTACCTTTAAGGATGTATTCACTAGAATGTCTAAATCTCTTTCTATCTCCACCATCTTTAATGCCTTTCCCTGGAGGGTGTATGAATGTTGAGCATTCGCCCTGCCCACATACATAACACTCAACTTATCTAAGTTATACATCATTTTCCAGTCATGAGGCCAGTGTCCCCACACTTTAAGATCTGCCTGAATCAGACGAGCCTCTTGTATAGTTCGAGCACTCGCACAGATCTTGGTATCATTTCAAATTTGTGCCCCGACCCCAAAATCCAGATCATTAATAAAAATAGTAAAAAGCAATAGTCCCAACACTGATCCCTGCAGGACACCACTGGTGACCAGTCTCCAAACAGATCCAAATCCATCTTTTACTGCTCTTTACTGACATCATGCCAGACAGTTCTGTATCCAGCTCAATATATTTCACTAATACCAGAGGCTCCGATCTTATAGAGAAGCCTTTTGTGTGGTACCTTGTCAAAAGGTTTTTGGAAATTTAAATAGACAATGTCGACTGGGCTTCCCTCATCCACTAACATTGTAACTTCTTCAAAAAATACAATTAGGATTGTGAGACATGAACTTTTTTTTAAATGAAGCCATGTTGGCTTTCCCTAATATATCCCTCCCTATCCAAGTATTCATATATTGCATCCCTTATGATTCTTTCCAGCATCTTACCTATTGCTAATATTAAGCTGATGGGCCTATAGTTACCCAGGTCTGCCTTGTCACGTTGTTTTAAAAATGGGGACGACTCTAGCCTCCTTCTTATCTGTAGGAACCATTCCAGAGTGCAGTGAGCTATTAATCATACATGCCAGAGGCTCACACAGCACATGTCCCATCTCCCGGAGGACCCTCACACAGCACATGTCCCAGCTCCCGGAGGACCCTCACACAGCACATGTCCCATCTCCCGGAGGACCCTCACACAGCACATGTCCCATCTCCCGGAGGACCCTCACACAGCACGTGTCACATCTCCCAGAGGACCCTCACACAGCACATGTCCCATCTCCCGGAGGACCCTCACACAGCACATGTCCCATCTCCCGGAGGACCCTCACATAGCACATGTCCCATCTCCCGGAGGACCCTCACACAGCACATGTCCCAGCTCCCGGAGGATCCTCACACAACACATGTCCCATCTCCCGGAGGACCCTCACACAGCACATGTCCCATCTCCCGGAGGATTCTCACACAACACATGTCCCATCTCCCGGAGGACCCTCGGGTGGCTGCTCTATATATTTTTAAGTTCTTAATTTTTTCTTAAACAATATTCATATCTATGTTAATGTTACTGAGAAAAACTAGTATTATTAAATCTAATATTTGAGCATGATCTTCAAGGTAAAGACTGATGCAAGGTACTCACTAATATTCCCGCCATACTCAGTGAGTACTTTGTAAACTGTCCTTGAACACCCTTCAGTGTCCCAAAACAGTCATTAATAGTTCTGTGACTCTTTACATAAATAAAAAAGGCTTTTCCCATGACTGCCACAGTTGCCTACAATTCTTTTTTCAAAATAACCTTTTTGCCGATCGAATAGCAGCTTCCGTTTTCTTTAGTTCTTTGTATTCAACGCTATTTATTTGAGTGTTAAATTTCTTTAATTTATAGAGACATTTCTGTTTACATGTTATTTGTCTTTGTACAGAGCCAGTCAGCCACCTTGGCTTTTTCTTACCACATTTGCATCTTTAGATTTTGGCTACGTTAGTTTTCCACATTTTAAATCTGAAATACGTTCCATTTGTATTCAACATCGGTCACATCACCACCGAGTAGGGTTGGCCAATTTACCTGTTGCAAGTCCTCTGCCATTTTGGAGAAGTTTGCCCTTCTGAAATGCGGTGCGAGTTGCAGGTTCTCAGTCACTTTGGTTCTTCTGGCCAATTGGGACCCTACAATGTGATTACTGTTGCCCAGATGTTCCCCCACACGGAGGCCTGATAGGAGGTCAGGCTCACTACTAAACACCACATCCAATATATAATTTTCCAAGTTCCTTCATTAACATGTTGAGTCAGGAAACATTCCTGTATATTTTCAATAAATAAGAACATAAGAAATAGGAGCAGGAGTAGGCCATAAGGCCCCTTGATCCTGCTCCGCCGATCAATAAGATCATGGCTGATCCGATCATGGACTCAGCTCCACTTCCCTGCCCGCTCCCCATAACCCCTTATCCCCTTAACGTTTAAATACATTTAAGACAGAAATAGACAGTTTCTTAATGTCCCAACTTCCACAGCTCTCTGAGGCAATGAATTCCACAGATTCACAACACTTTGAGAGCAGAAATTTCTCGTCTTCTCAGTTCTAAATGGGCGGCCCCTTATTCTAAGATCAAGCCATCTAGTTATAGTCTCCCCCATCAGTGGAAACATCCTCTCTGCATCCACCTTGTCAAGCCCTGTCATAATCTTATATGTTTCTGTAAGATCACCTCTCATTCATAGAAACATAGAAAATTGGTGAAGGATTAGGCCATTCCGCCCTTCGAGCCTGCACCACCCTTCAATCAGATCATGGCGGATCACTCCCTCAGTACCCCTTTCCTGGTTTCTCTCCATACGCCTTGGTCCCTTTAGCCGTAAGGACCATATCTAACTCCCTCTTGAATATATCCAATGAACTGGCATCAACAACTCTCTGCGGTAGGGAATTCCACAGGTTAACAACTCACTGAGTGAAAAAGTTTCTCCTCATCTCAGTCCTAAATGGCCTACCCCTTATCCTAAGACTGTGTCCTCTGGTTCTGGACTTCCCCAACATTGTGAACATTCTATCCGCATCTATCCTGTCCTGTCAGAATATTATATGTTTCTATGAGATCCCCTCTCATCTTTCTAAATTCCAATGTATAAAGGCCCAGGTGATCCAATGTCTCCTCATATGTCAGTCCTGCCATCCCGGCAATCAGTCTGGTGAATCTTAGCTGCACTCCCGCAATAGCAAGCACACCCTTCCTCAGATTAGGAGACCAAAGCTGAACACAATATTCCAGGTGAGACCTCACCAAGGGCCTGTATAACTGCAGTAAGACCTCCCTGCTCCTATACTCAAATCCCCTAGCTATGAAGGCCAACATATCATTTGCCTTCTTCATCGCCTGCTGAACCTGCATGCCAACTTTCAATGACTGATGAACCATGACACCCAGGTCTCGTTGCACCTCCACTTTTCCTAATCTGCCATCATTCAGATAATATTCTGTCTTCGCGATATTGCCCCCAAAATGGATAACCTCATATACCATTATACTGCATCTGCCATGCATTGGCCCACTCACCTAACCTGTCCAAGTCAACCTGCAGTCTTTTAGCGTCCCTCTTACCGCTCACGCTGCCACCCACTTTAGTGTCATCTGCAAACTTGGAGATATTACACTCAATTCCTGAATCTAAATCATTAATGTATATTGTAAAGAGCTGGTGTCCCAGCACTGAGCCCTGCGGCACTCCACTGGTCACTGCCTGCCATTTAGAAAAGGACCCGTTTATCCCGACTCTCTGCTTCCGGTCTGCCAACCAGTTCTCTATCCACGTCAGTATATTACCCCCAATACCATGTGCTTTGATTTTGCACACCAATCTCTTGTGTGGGGCCTTGTCAAAAGCCTTTTTAAAATCCAAATACATGATTTCCACTGCTTCTCCTTGTCCACTCTAGTAGTTACATCCTCAAAAAATTACAGAAGATTTGTCAAGCATGATTTCCCCTTCATAAATCCATGCTGACTTGGACTGATCCTGTCACTGCGTTCCAAATGCGCTGCTATTTCATCTTTAATAATTGATTCCAACAATTTCCCCACTACTGATGTCAGGCTAACCCGTCTATAATTACCCACTTTCCCTCTCCCTCCCTTTTTAAAAAATGGTGTTACATTAGCTGCCCTCCAGTCCATAGGAACTGATCCAGAGTCGATAGACTATTGGGAAATGATCACCAATGCATCTACTATTTCTAGGGACACTTCCTTAAATACTCTGGGATATAGACTATCAGGCCCTAGGGATTATCGGACTTCAATCCCATCAATTTCCCTAACACAATGTCCAACCCAATATGGATATCCTTCAGTTCCTCCTTCTCACGAGGCACTCTGTCCACTAGTACTTCCAGAAGGGTATTTGTGTCTTCCTTCGTGAAGACAGAACTGAAGTATTTGTTCAATTGGTTTGCCATTTCTTTGTTCCCCATTATAAATTCACCTGAATCCGACTGCAAGGGACCTACGTTTGTCTTCACTAATCTTTTTATCTTCACCTATCTATATAAGCTTTTGCAGTCAGTTTTTAATGTTCCCGGCAAGCTCAATTTCCCCCCCCCCCACCTTAATTATACCCTTTGTCCTCCTCTGCTGAATTCTAATGTTCTCCCAGTCCTCAGGTTTGCTGCTTTTTCTGGCCAATTTATATGCCGCTTCCTTGGATTTAACACTATCGTTAATTTCCTTTGTTAGCCACGGTTGAGCCACCTTCCCCGTTTTATTTTTACTCCAGACAGGGATGTACAATTGCTGGAGTTCATCCATGTGATCTTTAAATGTTTACCATTGCTTATCCACCGTCAAACCTTTAAGTAGTCTATTTGAACCAATTCACGCATCAAAGCATCGAAGTTACCTTTCCTTAAGTTCGGGACCTTAGTTTCTGAATTAGGTGTGTCACTCTCCATCATAATAAAGAATTCTACCATATTATGATCACTCTTCCCGAAGGGGCCTCGCACAACAAGATTGTTAATTAGTCCTTTCTCATTACATATCACCCAGTCTAGGATGGCCAGCTCCCTAGTTGGTTCCTCAACATATTGGTCTCGAAAACCATTCCTAATATACTCCAGGAAATCCTCCTCCACCGCATTGCTACCAGTTTGGTTAGCCGAATCGATATTTAGATTAATGTCGCCCATGATAACTGCTGTACCTTTATTGCATGCATCCCTAACTTCTTGTTTGATGCTGTCCCCAACCTCACTACTATTGTTTGGCGGTCTGTACACAACTCCCACTAGCGTTTTCTGCCTTTTGGTATTCCGTAGCTCCACCCATACCGATTCCACATCATCGAAGCAAATGTCCTTTCTTACTGTTGCTTTAATTTCTTCTTTATCTAACAATGCCGCCCTGCCTCTTTTTCCTTTCTGTCTACCCTTCCTAAATGTGAACACCCCTGGATGTTGAGTTCCCAGCCTTGGTCACCCTGGAGCCATGTCTCCGTGATGCCAATTACATCATACCAGTTAATTGCTATCTGCGCAGTTAATTCGTCCAACTTATTCCGAATACTCCTCGCATTGAGGCACAGAGCTTTCAGGCTTGTCTTTCTAACACACTTTGCCCCTTTAGAATTTTGCTGTAATGTGGCCCTTTTTTCCTTCAGTTTCTCTGCCCTCCACTTTTACTTTTCTTCTTTCTATCTATCTTTTGCTTCTGCCCCCATTCTACTTCTCTCTGTCTCCCTGCATAGGTTCCCATCTCCCTGCCATATTAGTTGAACTCCTTCCCAACAGCACGAGCAAACACTTCCCCTATAACATTGGTTTCAGCCGTGCCCAGGTGCAAACCGTCCAGTTTGTACTGGTCCCACCTCCTCCAGAACCGGTTCCAATGTCCCAGGAATTTGATTCCCTCCCTTTTGTATCACTCCTCAAGCCACGTATTCATCTGAGCTATCCTGAGATTCCTACTCTGACGAGCATGTGGCACTGGTAGCAAACCTGAGATTACTACTTTTCAGGGAGCATTATTCTGTATTTAACCCATGTTGTCCCTGTACTGGGAGTGTTTGATGGGTTATTGAAGAGGGAGCCTTACTATTTATGTAACCCATGTGGTAGGTGTCCCGAGATTGTTTAATGGGGCATTGTAGAGGGAGCTTCACTCAGCATGTAACCTCTGCTGTATGTGTTTGGGAATGTTTGATGGGACAGTATAACGGGAGCTTTACTCTGCACCTAACCCGTGCTGTACCTGCCCTGGGAGTGTTTGATGGGACAGTGTAGAGGGAGCTTGACTCTGTATCCAACCCGAGCTGTATTTGCCCCTGAGTGTGTTTAGTGGGACAGTGCAGAAGTAGCTTTGCTCTATATCCAACGTGTGATGTACCTGCCTGAGTGTTTGATGGGGCAGTATAGAGGGAGCTTTACTCTGTATCTAACCCAGGCTGCAACTATCCTGGGGTTGTTTGGTTTGACAGCATTGAATGAGCTTTACCCTATATCTAACCCGTGCTGTACCTGCCTGGGAGTGTTTGATGGGACATTGTAGAGAGAGCTTTACTCTGTATCGAACACGTGCTGTACTTGCCCTGGGAGTGTTTAATGGGACACTGTAGAGGGAACTTTACTCCGTATCCAACAGGTGCTGCACCTGCCCTGAGACTGTTTTATGGGACAGTGTAGAGGGAGCTTTATTCTCTTCCTAACCCGTGCTGTAGCTGTCCTGGGAATGTTTGATGGGAAAGTTTAGAGGGAACTTTACTCGGTATCTAACCCATGCTGTACCTGCCCTGGGAGTTTTTGATGGGAACGTTTAGAGGGAGCTTTATTCTGTATCTAACCCATGTTGTACCTGTACTGGCAGTTTTTGATGCGACAGTGCAGATAGAGCCTTACTATGTATGTAACCCATGTGTCAGCTGCCCTGGCTGTGTCTGATGGGACAGTATAAAGGGAGCTTTAATCTCTATCTAACCCGTGCTGCATCTGCCTGGGAGTGTTTGATGGGACAGTGTTCAGGGAGCTATACTCTGTATCTAACTCATGCTGTACCTGCTCTAGGAGTGTTTGATGGGACAGTATAGAGCGAACTTTACTCTGTATGTAACCTGTGCTGTACATGCCTGGGGGTGTTTGATGAGACAGTGTAGAGGGAACTTTACTCTGTATCTACCCCTGACTGTACCTGTACCTGGAATTGGACTGTGTAGAGGGAGCT
Organism: Pristiophorus japonicus; assembly: GCF_044704955.1. Taxonomy (NCBI): domain Eukaryota; kingdom Metazoa; phylum Chordata; class Chondrichthyes; family Pristiophoridae; genus Pristiophorus; species Pristiophorus japonicus. The sequence continues at coordinate 883,258 of NW_027254707.1, read as the reverse complement.
TCACTCTGTATCTAACCCCGTGCTATATTTGCCCCTGGGAGTGATTGATGAAACTGTGCAGAAGGAGCTTTACTCTGTATCTAACCCAGGCTGCAACTACCCTGTGGTTGGTTGGTTTGACAGCATTGAGTGAGCTTTACCCTATATCTAACCCGTGCTGTACCTGCCCTGGGGTTGTTTGATGCAACAGTGCAGAGGGAGCTTTACTCCGCATTTAACCAATGTTGCACCTGTCCTCGGAATGTTTGATGGGACAGCGTAGAGGGTGCTTTACTCTATATCTAACCCGTGCTGTTCCTGTGCTGAGCGTATCTAATGGCCTACTGTAGACAGAGCTATCTGTATATGACCCGTGCTGTATCTGCCCTGGGAGTGTTTGATGGGACAGTGTAGAGGGAGCTTTAATCTGTATGTAACCCGTGCTGTACCTGCCCTGGGAGTGTTTGATGGGACAGTGTAGAGGGAGCTTTACTCTGTATCTTACCCGTGCTGTACCTGCTCTGGTAGTGTTTGATGGGACAGTGTAGAGGGAGCTTTACTCTGTATCTAACCCGTACTGTACCTGCTCTGGTAGTGTTTGATGGGACAGTGCAGAGGGAGCTTTTCTCTGTATCTAACCCGTGCTGTACCTGCTCTGGTAGTGTTTGATGGGACAGTGCAGAGGGAGCTAGTCTCCGTAGCTAACCCGTGCTGTACCTGCTCTGGGAATGTTTGATGGGACAGCGTAGAGTGAGCTTTACTCCGTATATAACCCGTGCTGTACCTGCTCTGGGAGTGTTTGATGAGACAGTGCAGAGGGAGCTTTACTCCATATATAACCTGTGATGTACCAGCTCTGGGAGTGGTGATGTGAACCGAGCTGTGTCCATTCTCATTCTTGTTGAAGATGTTGGATCTTCTCCCCTGTTTGGACCTTCAGCCATGGTGGTGACAGGCGTTCCCTGGTTTTTATGCTCTGTAATAAATATAATATTAATAGGAGGGTTAGAGGGAAATATTAAAATGGGAAGGAGGACATTGCCTTGTTAAACATGATACTCAGTCCCTCCTCCCCCACCAGTACAACAGCGGTTAGCTCTGGGATCGAGCATTTCCCAAGTGTTACGATGAACTCTCCACATCAGGTGTGACACAGACAGCTGCCCAGTAAATCCAGTGAGTCCCACTGATCTCCACAACCCAGTTCCAGACGGGCTCCCGTTGGCCGAGACTCCGCACTGGGAGCGCCCATTGGTGAGATTTATTCACAGTGTAGGCCCAAACCATTATTGCCGAGGTAGGGAATATTCAGCAGGGAAATGTGGAGCGGGTGATCATTGATGGATTAAATGATCCTTTACTCAGTTTTACATAGTCTGGCATACGAACATAAGAAATAAGAGGAGTAGGCCATCTGGCCCTCAAGCCTGCTCCGCCATTTAATGGTGGTATGGTATTATTTTTATTCACAGATGTGTGTTTAATATTTTTGAGTTGGGATATTGATTTATGGCATTTTATGAATATTATATCTATCCACATACTCAACATATAGCTGGGTGTAATTCCTCTGGTCTCTATGGGCAGTGATATTGTCCGTGTGTTCAGGGAGATGTGAACTGGTTGCTGCTTCTATTTGAATATATTGACCATATCTCATGGTGTCAGCACCTGACTAATGAACTCCACTGGGCGAGCCACATTGTTCACATGCCTGACACAAGACTCCCAAAGCAAGCGCTCTGCTCGGAACTCCTTCACGGCAAACAAGCCCAAGGTGGACGGAGGAAACGTTTGAAGGACATCCTCAAAGCGTCCTTGATGAAATACAACATCACCACCGACACCTGGGAGTCCCTGGCCAGAGACCACCCTAAGTGAAGGAAGTGAATCCGGGAGGGCGTTGAGCACCTCGAGTCTCGTTGCTAAGAGCATGCAGAAATCAAGCTCAGGTAGCGGAAGGAGCGTGCGGCAAACCAGCGCCACCCACCCTTTCCCTCAACCACTGTCTGTCCCACCTGTGACAGAGATTGTGGTTCTCGTATTGGACTCACTTTTAGAGTGGAAGCAAGTTTTCCTCGATTCTGACGGACTGCCTGCGATGATGAAGAATGAGCACTTTAGGGGGTGAGGACATTTCCCACTGTCCCACTGATAACATAATGTAGAATGAATTGTGTACCTTCACAGTCAGGGGATATATAACATTGATTTGTTAAATTATCTTTAGGTGTCTTACAATCTCAAGACACCATAAATATATCATTGGTAGAGTTAGCTGATGTTTTACTATCACAATTCTCCACTTGTGCGTGTGCAGACACACGCTCATGCACGTTAACTCTCAGCATCCTTTCCTTTCCCCACTGGGGAAATGCAAGCGATTCAGTCTCGGATCAGGAATTTCTCCAAACAGGTGTTGAAGTTATTCTCTGGCATTAATTTGTGAGGAGTTAGGAAATGAGCAACAGGGTTTTGGATGAGTGCAAGTTTACGGGGGGTGTAAGAAGGGACACTGGCCAGGAGAATGATGGGATATTCAAGTCTAGAGGTAGCAAAGGCAGAGATAAGCTTTTCAGCAATAGATGGTTCACCTGCTGTTGTTCCTCAGTCTGCAACACCTGTTCACTTCCAGCTGTGGACCTTTCTCTATCACTCCATCATTTACCCGAGATCGAATTATGCAAGACAGAAAATTAGATAAATATTGATAAAGTGACGTAGATTGGAACTCTCTCTGACCTTTCTCCCCAGTCCCCCAGGACCAGTGTGTATCTGAGTCAATGGGACTCTCTCTGACCTTTCCCCCCAGTCCCCCAGGACCAGTGTGTATCTGAGTCAATGGAACTCTCTCTGACCTTTCTCCCCAGACCCCCAGGACCAGTGTGTATCTGAGTCAATGGGACTCTCTGACCTTTCTCCCCAGTCTATCCCCAGGACCAGTGTTTATCTGAGTCAATGGGACTCTCTGACCTTTCTCCCCAGTCTATCCCCAGGACCAGTGTGTATCTGAGTCAATGGGACTCTCTGACCTTTCTCCCCAGTCTATCCCCAGGACCAGTGTGTATCTGAGTCAATGGGACTCTCTGACCTTTCTCCCCAGTCCCCCAGGACCAGTATGTAACTGAGTCAATGGGACTCTCTCTGACTTTTCCCCCCAGTCCCCCAGGACCAGTGTGTATCTGAGTCAATGGGACTCTCTCTGACCTTTCTCCCCAGTCCATCCCCAGGACCAGTGTGTATCTGAGTCAATGGGACTCTCTCTGACCTTTCTCCCCAGTCTATCCCCAGGACCAGTGTGTATCTGAGTCAATGGGACTCTCTCTGACCTTTCTCCCCAGTCCATCCCCAGGACCAGGTTGTATCTGAATCAATGGGACTCTTGCTTACCTTTCGCCCCTATCGATGTATGGAAGCTATTTGAATCAATAGTTTTCTCTGTTTAGTGCTCGCACAATCCTGGGCTGGTTCACCTGGTGTTGTTCCTCAGTCTACAATCCCTGTTAGGTCCACAGCTGGAATTTTCTCAAGCACTGCTACATTCACCGGGATATCTAATCGGGACAGAAAATGGGAACAATATTATCGGTGTGAAATAGAGTGCGATGTTAACCTACCTTGTAGTTACTGGTCGAAACAAAACATTCAAGTAAAAATAATTCCATATTCCGCGGTTAGAGACTCCTCATATACCGGCCGTGCATTTTCCAGGAGTAGGTCACATATTAAAGATACAAACATAGAAAATAGGTGCAGGAGCAGGCCATTCGGCCGTACTAGCCTGCACAGCCATTCAATAAGATCATGGCTGATCATTGAACCACAGTACCCCACCCCTGCCTTCTCTCCATACCCATTGATCCCTTTAGCCTAAAGGACCACATCTATCTCCCTTTTGAATATATCCAATGAAGTGGCCTCAACAACTTTCTGTGGCAGAGAATTCCACAGGTTCACAATTCTCTGAGTGAAGAAGTTTCTCTTCATCTCGGTCCTAATTGGCTTAACCCTTATCCTAAGTCTATGTCCCCTGGTTCTGGACTTCCCCAACATCGGGAACATTCTTCCTGCATCTAACCTGTCCAGTCCCGTCAGAATTTTATATGTTTCTATGAGATCGCCTCTCATTCTTCTAAATTCCAGTGAGTTTCAGGCTAGCCGATCCAGTCTTTCCTCATATGTCAATCCTGCCATCCCTGGACTCAGTCTGGTGAACCTTCGCTGCACTCCCTCAATAGCAAGAATGTCCTTCCTCAGATGTGGAGACTAAAACTGCACACAATACTCCAGGCGTGGTCTCACCAAGGCCCTGTACAATAGCAGTGAGACCTTCCTACTCCTATACTCAAATCCTCTCGCTATGAAGGACAGCATGCTTTCTCCGCTATCTACAATCACTGCCCATTCCTTTATATTCCTGGCTGAAGCCCATCCAGGACACACACGCCTCATCTCCACCTGTCTGTCTTTCCCCCGTGTTTTGCTTTCTCTCAGGGACACCTCAGGCAGAGAGAGAGCTGACAGACAATATATTCAGCTCACACAACTCAGCAACTTCCCTGGAGCGTTGGCCAGCTTTAATGACACTGATTAACAAGGGCTTTCTCCCTCCCACTGTCTGGGGCTCTCTCTGTGTCCGGAGAGACAACAATGAAGCTCTCAATTCCTGTCTGAGTATCCGCCACATCTGGAGAAGGACCGCCCACCGTGCGTGAGTTCACAGCCCCGCCCACTCAACGCGCGGGTCATGGTTCCGCCCACCGTGAGAGAGGTCGGGGCCCCGCCCACACAGCCCCTGAGCCCAGCAATGTGAGAGAATAAAGAGAGAAGGTGCTGGGAACAGTCAGACTGAGAGCTCAGGCAGTGTGTGTGGGGGGACAGAGAGAGAGAGAATGGAGCTGAGGGAAGATCATTGTCATTGGCCTGACATTCAGGGCCACGGGCCTTTACCTGCTGCTGAGGGCAGTGCAGCTGAAAGATTGAGTGACAATACACAGCACTGTTTCCTGACACAACATGTTAATGCAGTAACTGGGGAAAACCAGAGATTGGATCTGGTGTTTAGTAGTGAGCCTGACCTGGGATCAGGCCTCCGTGTGGGGAACATCTGGGCAACACTGATCACATTATACCGTCCCGATTGGCCGGGAGAACCAAAGGGACTGAGACCCTGCGACACGGACAGCATTTCAGGGCAAACTTCTCCAAACTGGCAGAGGATTGTAACAGGTAAATTGGTCAACCCTCCTCGGTGGTGATGTGACCGATGTTGGATATCAATGGAAAAGTTTTAGAAACAAGTTTAAAAATGTGGTAAACAAACGTAGTCAAAATTAAAAGATAGAAATGTGGTAAGAAAAAGCCGAGGTGGCCGACTGGCTCTGTACAAAGATGTAAACAGAAATGTTTCCATAAATTAAATAATTTAACCCTCAAATAAATAGGGTGAATACAAGGAACAATGAAAGAAAACGAAGGCTGCTATTTGATCAGGAAAAAGTCTCTGGGAATAAAAGGATTGTAGACAACTGGCCGTCATGGGCTGAGCTTTTTCAGTTATGTGGAGAGTCCGAGAACTATCAAAGTCTGTATTGAGCCACTGAAGGGTGTTCAAGGACAGGTTACACAGGACTCACTGAGTATGGTGGGAATATTAGTGATTACTGTGCATCAGTCTTCACCCTTTAACATGATCCCAATTATTAGAATTTATTAATAATAATAGTTTTATCAGTAACATTAACATAGATAAACATATTGTTTTAGAAAACATTCAGAACTTAAAAATAGATAGAGCAGCCGGGCCGGAGGATATCCATCCAAGTGTCCTCCAGGAGAAGGGACATGTGCTGTGTGAGCCCCTCCGGGAGATGGGACATGTACTGTGCGAGGGTCCTCCGGGAGATGGGACATGTGCTGTGTGAGCCCCTCCGGGAGATGGACATGTGCTGTGCGAGGGTCCTCCGGGACATGTGCTGTGTGAGGGTGCTCCGGGAGATGGGACATGTGCTGTGTGAGCCCCTCCGGGAGATGGGACATGTGCTATGTGAGAGTCCTCCGGGAGATGGACATGTGCTGTGTGAGGGTCCTCCGGGAGATGGGAACGTGCTGTGTGAGGGTCCTCCGGGAGATGGACATGTGCTGTGTGAGGGTCCTCCGGGAGATGGACATGTACTGTGTGAGGGTCCTCCGGAAGATGGGACATGTGCTGTGAGAGTCCTCCGGGAGATGGACATGTGCTGTATGAGGGTCCTCCGGGAGATGGATATGTGCTGCGTGAGGGTCCTCCGGGAGATGGACATGTGCTGTGTGAGGGTCCTCCGGTAGATGGGACATGTGCTGTGAGAGTCCTCCGGGAGATGGACATGTGCTGTGTGAGGGTCCTCCGGGAGATGGACATGTGCTGTGTGAGGGTCCTCCGGGAGATGGACATGTGCTGTGTGAGGGTCCTCCGGGAGATGGACATGTGCTGTGCGAGGGTCCTCCGGGACATGTGCTGTGTGAGGGTGCTCCGGGAGATGGGACATGTGCTGTGTGAGCCCCTCCGGGAGATGGGACATGTGCTATGTGAGAGTCCTCCGGGAGATGGACATGTGCTGTGTGAGGGTCCTCCGGGAGATGGGAACGTGCTGTGTGAGGGTCCTCCGGGAGATGGACATGTGCTGTGTGAGGGTCCTCCGGGAGATGGACATGTGCTGTGTGAGGGTCCTCCGGAAGATGGGACATGTGCTGTGAGAGTCCTCCGGGAGATGGACATGTGCTGTATGAGGGTCCTCCGGGAGATGGATATGTGCTGCGTGAGGGTCCTCCGGGAGATGGACATGTGCTGTGTGAGGGTCCTCCGGTAGATGGGACATGTGCTGTGAGAGTCGTCCGGGAGATGGACATGTGCTGTGTGAGGGTCCTCCGGGAGATGGACATGTGCTGTGTGAGGGTCCTCCGGGAGATGGACATGTGCTGTGTGAGGGTCCTCCGGGAGATGGACATGTGCTGTGTGAGGGTCCTCCGGAAGATGGGACATGTGCTGTGAGAGTCCTCCGGGAGATGGACATGTGCTGTGTGAGGGTCCTCCGGGAGATGGATATGTGCTGTGTGAGGGTCCTCCGGGAGATGGACATGTGCTGTGTGAGGGTCCTCCGCGAGATGGACATGTGCTGTGTGAGGGTCCTCCGGGAGATGGACATGTGCTGTGTGAGCCCCTTCGGGAGATGGGACATGTGCTGTGTGAGGATCCTCCGGGAGATGGACATGTGCTGTGTGAGGGTCCTCCGGGAGATGGACATGTGCTGTGTGAGGGTCCTCCGGGAGATGGACATGTGCTGTTTGAGCCCCCTCGGGAGATGGGACATGTGCTGTGTGAGGGTCCTCTGGGCGATGGGACTTGTGTTGTGCGAGCCCCTGGCATGTATGTTTAATAGCTCACTCTGAAATAGTTCCTACAGATTGGAAGGAGGCTAATGAAGTCCCCATTTTAATAAAAATGTGACAAGGCAGACCCGGGTAACCAGAGGCCCATCAGATTAATATCAGTAATAGGTAAGATGATTGAAAGAATCATAAGGGATGCAATATCTAAATACTTGGATAGGGAGGGACATATTAGGGACACCACAACCCATTATAAAGAGTTCTTGTCTCACAACTCCAATTATATTTTTTGAAGAAGGTACAGTGTACCACACAAGAGGCTTCTCTATAAGATCGGAGCCTCTGGTACTGATAATATATTGAGCTGGATACAGAACTGGCTGCAGGATGCAGGTAAAGAGCAGTTGTAGATGGATTTGGATCTGTTTGGAGACCGGTCACCAGTGGTGTCCTGCAGGGATCAGTTTTGGGACCGTTGTTTTTCACTATTTTTATTTATGATCTGGATTTTGGGGTTGGGGGCACAATTTGCAAATTTTGAAATGATACCAAGATCTGTGCGAGTGCTCGAACTGTAGAAGAGGCTCGTCTGATTCAGGCAGATCTTAATGTGTTGGGACACTGGCCTCATGACTGGAAAATGATGTATAACTTCGATAAGTTCAGTGTTATGCATATGGGCAGGGCAAATGCTCAACATTCATACACCCTCCAGGGAAAGGCATTAAAGATAGTGGAGATAGAAAGAGATTTAGACATTCTAGTGAATACATCCTTAAAGGTACACGAGCAATGCAGTGTAGTGACAGTTAGAGCAAATAGGGTGTTGGGGTGTATCCATAGGACAATTGAGTAAAAGACGAGGAGTACTGTTTTGTCCGAGTACAAGACCTTAGTCAGGCCACACTTGGAATACTGTGTCCAGTTTTGGTCTCCTCACATGGTGGGTGATATTGAGGTTCTGGAAAGGGTCACTAGACTAATTCCAAGTCTAAAGCATCTTAGTTATCAAGACAGGTTAAAAGAGTTGGGACTCTTTATCATAGAGCAGCGTAGACTTGGGGCGATATGATTGCGGTTTATAAGATAATGAAGGTGAAAGAGAGTGTTCCAGCTGACCGTTTATTTCAATTAAGTAGGTTAGACAGGACCAGGGACACAAATTTCAGTTGTACAGGCCTAGATCTAGGTTAGACATCAGGAGGTGGTTCTTTTCCCAGAGAACAGTAGACCTCTGGAACAAGCTGCCCTCTCATGTGGTGGATGCAGACTCACTGAATTCCTTCAAGTAAAAGCTGGATTTGTTTCTGGCTGCGGCGGAGATTAACACTTACAGAAGGTAGGTACTGCAGGGAGTTTCATGGCACGAGTGCTCTCCTGGAATAGTTTCGATCACTTAGATGGCTTGGAGAGGAATTTCATTGATTTTGTTTTCCCAAATTGTCCGAGGTGTTTTTTTAAATCTGTATTTTTGCCTCTCCCAGGAGATGACATGGACTCGGGTGGAGTGGAGTGTATACGCTGTGATATATCGCAATTGTGTGGGACAGGCTTGATGGACCAGATTGTCTTTACCTGTCCGTCATTTATCGTATGTATTAAAACGTTTCCCCTCCACTGTCCTGTCGAACACGACCAGAGCAGGTACAGCACTGATTAGATTCAGAGTAAAGCTCCCTCTAGACTTTCTCGTCAAACAATCCCAGAGCAGGTACAGCACGGCTTAGATACAGAATAAATCTCAGGCTCTGAATTAGAGCCCACAGGCCCCGTGCTGACAGGCCCGGGTGAGCGGGGTCACTGGCCGCCATCTTGCACATGGCAGGATCAGGGTACATCTTGGTTTGGGGACAGAGAGTGGGCGGGGCTTCAGTATCTCTGTTCCCAACTGGGTGCCAGTGCCCGGGAGATGGAGCATCCTGGGCAACACATTTTTAATCATCATAGAAACAGAGACTGGTTACAACATGGAAGGAGGCCATTTGGCCCGTCGAGCCCATGCCGGCTATCTGCAAGAGGTTTCACTAATCCCACTCTCGCTACTCTATCCAGACCCCTCATGATTTTGAACACCTCTGTCAAATCCCCTCTCAATCTTCTCTGTTCTGAGAACAACCCCAACCTCTCCAGACTATCCACGTAACTGAAGTCCCTCATCCGTGGAATATTTCTGCACGCTCTCAAAAGGCCTTTGTATACTTACTAAAATGCGGAAGCCAGAATTGCTCCAGCTCAGTCAACAATCTCCCCGCTGGAGTGGAACTAAACTACAGAACCAGTGGGAACCTGTCCAACCTTCATCGTCTCGAGGCCAGGTCCAAGACCACCCCAATCTCTGTCGTTGAGCTTCCGTACGCGGACAATACTTGCGTCTGCGAACACACAGAGGCTGAACTCCAAGCCATAGTCAACGTATTTACTGAGCCGTACTAAAGCATGGGAATTTACACTAAACATCTGAAAGTCTGAGGTCCTCCACCAGCCTGTCCTCGCCGCACAGCACTCCCTCCACTCACCCCCCGCAGTCATCAAGATCCATGGCACGGCCCTGGACAACGTGGACCATATCCCATACCTCGGGAACCTCTTATCAACAAGACCAGACATTGACGACAAGATTCAACACCGCTTCCAGTGCAGCCTTCGGCCTCTTGAGGAAAAGAGTGTTTGAGGACCACGCCCTCAAATCTACCACTAAGCTCATGGTCTACAGGGCTGTAGTAATACCCACCCTCAGAGACATGAACTATGTACAGTTGACACCTCAAGTTTCTGGAGAAATAACACCAACGAGGTCTCCGCAAGATCCTACAAATTCCCTGGGAGGACAGACACACCAATGTTGGCGTCGGCGGCCAGGCCAACATCCCCAGCATAGAAGCACGGACCACATTTGATTAGCTCTGCTGGGCAGGCCACATTTTTCGCATGCCAGACACGAGACTCCCAAAGCAAGCACTCTACTCAGAACTTCTTCACAGCAAACGAGCCAAAGGTGTGGCAGAGGAAACGTTACAGGGACACCCTCAAAGCCTCCCTGATAAAGTACAACATCCCCACCGACACCTGGGAGTCCCTGGCTAAAGACTGCCCTAAGTGGAGGAAGAACATCCGGGAGGGCGCTGAGCACCTCGAGTCTCATCGCTGAGAGCATGCAGAAATCAACCGCAGGCATCAGAAAGAACATGCGGCAAACCTGTTCCACCCACCCCTTCCCTCAACGACAATCTGTCCCACCTGTGACAGGGACTGTGGCTTCGTATTGGACTGTTCAGCCACCCAAGGACTCATTTTTAGAGTGGAAGCAAGTCTTCCTCGATCCGAGGGACTGCCTATGATGATGATGATGACCCAGAATTGGACACAATACTCCAGTTGAGGCCGAATCAGAGTTTTACGTGGGTTCAACATAATATCCACACTTCTGTACTCGATACCTCTATTCATGAAGCCTAGGGTCCTGTAAATCTTTGTAACCACTTTCTCAACCTGTGCTGCCACCTTCAGTGATTGGTGCACATATACTCCTGGGTCTCTCTGTTCACGCACCCCTTTACAATTGTACCCTTTAGTTTATATTTCCTCTCCTCTTTCTTCCTCCCAAAATGTATCACTTTTAAACTTTTCTACGTTAAGTTTCATCTGCCAAATGTCTGCCCATTCCACCAGCCTGTCAGACTTTCTGAAGTCTATCACTACCTCCTCACTGTTCACTGTACTTCCAAGTTTTGTGTGAGCTGTAGATTTGGAAATTGTGCCCTGTACATCCAAGTCTAGGTCATTAATATAGATCAAAAAAAGCAGTGGCCCCAATACCGACCCCTGGGGAACACCACTTCCTCCAGTCTGAAAAACAATGTTCACCACTACTCTGTGTGTGTCACTTAGCCACTTTTATATCCATGCTGCCACTGTCCCCGTTATTCCATGGGCTACGATTTTGCTGGTATTGGTAACACGCCCGGGATCACTAAACACAAAACCCAGTCTGTTAATCACTTTCAGCTACTGGACTTAGCATGTGTCTCACAGCATCTCTTCTACCTTCAATATGTGAATAGAGCATCACGCCTGTAAACCTGGTTTAAGTTAATATCCACTCAGCAAATCTATTTAAGAAAAGCCTGTCAGCCAATGAGACACTGTTAAGGTGCCAGTGTGCTGCTGACTTAATTGGCATTTTGCCTGTAATGAACTCCGTATTTTGGTCTCCGTATTTAAGGAAGGATATACTTGTATGGGAGGCAGTTCAGAGAAGGTTCACGAGGTTGATTCCGGAGATGAGGGGATTTACTTATGAAGATATCTTGAGTAAGTTGGGCCTAAACACATTGGAGTTCAGAAGAATGAGAGGTGATTTTATCGAAATATAAGATAATGAGGGGATTCAACAAGGTGGATGCAGAGAGGATATTTCCACTTACACGGGAAACTAAAACTAGGGGACATAGTCTTAGAATAAGCGGCCACCCAATTAAAACTGAGAGGAGGAATTTATTCTCTGAGGGTTGTAAATCTGTGGAATTCTCTGCCCCGGAGAGCTGTGGAGGCTGGGTCTTCGAATATATTTAAGGCGGAAATAGACAGATCTTTGAGCGATAAGTGAGTAAAGGATTATGGGGAGCGGGCAGGATGTGGAACTGAGTCCATGATCAGATCAGCCATGATCTTATTGAATGGCGGAGCAGGCCTGAGTGTTCAAATGACCTACTCCAGCCCCTATTTATTATGTTCTAACTGAACATTTCTCCCAGTGTAACCTTGTCTGTAATGAAATATGTGTCATTTAATTAGCCTCAGGTCCTTGCTCATGTCTGCTGCAGATTCCAGAGTTGATTCCGGAGATGAGGGGATTGACTTATGGTTGAGTAGGTTGGACTAAACATATTGGAGTTCAAAAGAATGAGGTGATCTTACTGTGGCCCTGAAGGTCAGTGTCCAGGCTGAAATTCTGATCCCCCTGTAAGATCCTCCCCACAGAATGTCCTTTCTCAGCTCCAGCCAGGTGATGCTAAACACTCAGGTGAGAAAGACAAAAATCCACAGCAATGTGTTGAAAGCAACACTAATTTATATGTCTATATCACAAATATTAAACTCCAGTCGATTTCAGGAGTTATTACCATCAGTGTTACAGGAGTTATAAACCCCAACTGTCAGAATGAACACGATTCAGTCCGGGATGTGAATAACAGCAGAATCCAACCCCTGCAGTCACTTGTGAACTCGCTGATGTCTCAGCAGGTTGCCTGACAGAGTGAATCCCTTGCCACATTCAGAGCAGGTGAACGGCCTCTCCCCAGTGTGAACTCGCTGGTGTGTCAGCAGGTTGGATGATGTAGTGAATCCCTTCCCACAGTCGGAGCAGGTGAATGGCCTCTCCCCAGTGTGAACTCGCTGGTGTATCAGCAGGTCGGATGATGTAGTGAATCCCTTCCCACAGTCGGAGCAGCTGAACGGTCTCTCCCCAGTGTGAACTCATCGATGTGTTTCCAGCTGGGACGGGTAGTTGAATCGTTTCCCACAATCCCCACATTTACACAGTTTCTCCCCAGTGTGACTGCACTTGTGTCTCTCCAGGTTGGACGATTGACTGAAGCCTTGTCCACACACAGAGCACGTGTACCATTTCTCCCCACTGTGAACGGTGCCTTCTGCTTCCATGGTCAACAGCTGATGATATTCCAGTCCCGATGTACCGAGTGACCGTCAGATCTTGAGGTGATGTTTGGTTTGAGCTTCCAGTCTACAAATCCTCCCCTTTTAACACCCTGTAAAGTGAATTTCAAACAGGAAAAAGGGAGTGTGAGAGAACCCACAAAAACACAAAGGCAGGTTGTGAAATTGAGCTTAATGAATCTGGTCACTTGTGGGGCCGGCACTAGAAACAAGTGACGATGAAAGCTGCCGGATTGTCGTAATAACACATCTGGGTCACTGCTGTCCTTCAGGGAAGGGAACCCACCTCCCTCGACAGGCCCACATGGGAAATTGTTGTTCCCACTGGACCCAGAATTACTGGGGGTGATACCCAGCAGCTTCTCCCCCTCTCCATCCATCTCAAACTGGTGTAACAAACAGACCCACCCAGGAGGCCAGTGAGTAACTTCCACATCCAGTGCCCACCTGATACAGAGCGGCTGGGAACTGCTGGGCCTGCTGTATAAATGAAAGTTGTTGTATTCCTGGTGTGGGGGAGGTGCTGCCCCCGGGGGTTGCTGGTGCTGGGCCCGGTGGCTCTGACTCGGGGACCGAGAGCCGCACTCGGTGTTGCCCGGGGACCGGGTGCCGCGCTCGGTGTTGACCGGGGACCGAGAGCCGCACTCGGTGTTGCCCGGGGACCGAGAGCCGCACTCGGTGTTGCCCGGGGACCGAGAGCCACACTCGGTGTCGCCCGGGGACTGAGAGCCACACTCGGTGTTGCCCGGGGACTGAGAGCCACACTCGGTGTTGCCCGGGGACCGAGAGCCGCACTCGGTGTTGCCCGGGGACCGAGAGCCGCACTCGGTGTTGCCCGGGGACCGAGAGCCGCACTCGGTGTTGCCCGGGGACCGAGAGCCACATTCGGTGTTGCCCGGGGCCCCGAGAGCCGCACTCGGTGTTGCCCGGGGACTGAGAGCCGCACTCGGTGTTGCCCGGGGACCGAGAGCCGCACTCGGTGTTGCCCGGGGACCGAGAACCGCACTCGGTGTTGCCCGGCGACCGAGAGCCACACTCGGTGTCGCCCGGGGACTGAGAGCCACACTCGGTGTTGCCCGGGGACTGAGAGCCACACTCGGTGTTGCCCGTGGACTGAGAGCCGCACTCGGTGTTGCCCGGGGACTGAGAGCCACACTCGGTGTTGCCCGGGAACTGAGAGCCACATTCGGTGTTGCCCGGTGACTGAGAGCCACACTCGGTGTTGCCCGGGGACCGAGAGCCGCACTCGGTGTTGCCCGGGGACTGAGAGCCACACTCGGTGTTGCCCGGGGACTGAGAGCCACACTCGGTGTTGCCCGGGGACTGAGAGCCACACTCGGTGTTGCCCGGGGACCGAGAGCCACACTCGGTATTACCCGGGGACTGAGAGCCACACTCGGTTAAAAAGGAGGCAGACAAAACGCAGGAAACTATAGCCCAGTTAGCCTAACATCTGTGGTTGGGAAAATGTTGAAGAGTTCATTCTTAAAGAAGCATTACAATGACATTTTGAAAAACATAATTCGGTCAGGCAGTGTCAGCATGGATTTATGAAATGGAAGTTAAGTTTGACAAATTTGCTGGAACTGTTTCAGCATGTAACGAACATAGAAACATAGAAAAATAGGTGCAAAAGGCCATTCGGCCCTTCGAGCCTGCACCACCATTCAATATCATGGCTGATCATTCCTTCAGTACCCCTTTCCTGCTTTCTCTCCATACCTCTTGATCCCCTTAACCATAAGAGCCATATCTAACTCCCTCTTGAATATATCCAGTGAACTGGCCTCAACAACTCTCTGCGGCAGGGAATTCCACAGGTTAACAACTCTCTTGAGTGAAGAAGTTTCTCCTCATCTCAGTCCTAAATGGCCTACCCCTTATCCTAAATGCAATGATTATTTTCATTTTTGGTGTTATTCAAAACAGGTGGAAATACACAGCAAATCAAAACTTAAAAAAATTAGAAGAAAATATGCAATAGTAGCCAACTAAATCAGTTCTCGATTAGGCAATGGCATACGTCATCAAACTCCTTCGCTGCTTGTACCATGTTGAAAAAAATTCTGAAATGAAATATTTTTGTCCTCAAATATCAGTCTATTTTTAAACAGTTTGCGAAAGTTATAATTTTATCTCATCTCAAAATCACTAATCCATCATTCAGACCAGGCCTGGACATTTGGAAGAAATGCATTTTTTCTATTTTTGTCTTGTACAATACCAAACATTCAGGAATTCATTTTTCACATTTGTTCGGTCATTTTCTCCACAACACTGTCAGAGGTGCTTTCGATGAATTATGTTCCACTTCACATCATGGGCCAGGGTGGATAAAGTGGGTGTGGTGTATTTGGACTTCCAGAAGGCATTTGACAAGGTGCCACATAAAAGGTTACTGCACAAGATAAAAGTTCACGGGACTGGGGGTAATATATTAGCATGGATAGAGGATTAGCTAACTAACAGACAACAGAGAGTCTGGGTAAATGGATCATTCTCGGGTTGGCAATCAGTAATGAGTGGGGTGCCGCAGGGATCAGTGCTGGGACCTCAACTATTTACAATCTATATTAACGACTTGGAAGAAGGGACCGAGGGGCCACTGTACAGCAAAATTCTAAAAGGACAAAGGGTGTTAAAAAAACAAGCCTGAAGGCTTTGTGTCTTAATGCAAGGAGTATCCATAATAAGGTGGATGAATTAACTGTGCAAATAGATGTTAACAGATATGATGTGATTGGGATTACAGAGACGTGGCTCCAGGATGATCAGGGCTGGGAACTCAACATCCATGGGTATGCAACATTCAGGAAGGATAGAATAAAAGGAAAAGGAGGTGGGGTAGCATTGCCGGTTAAAGAGGAGATTAATGCAACAGTTATGAAGGTCATCAGCTTGGATGATGTGGAATCTATATGGGTAGAGCTGCAGAACACCAAAAGGCAAAAAACTTTAGTGGGTGTTATGTACAGACCTCCAAACAGTAGTAATGATGTTGGGGAGGGCATCAAACAGGAAATTAGGGGTGCATGCAATAAAGGTGCAGCAGTTATAATGGGTGACTTTAATATGCACATAGATTGGGCGAGTCAAACTGCAAGAAATACGGTGGAGGAAGATTTCCTGGAGTGCAGAAGGGATGGTTTTCTAGACCAATATGTCAAGGAACCAACTAGGGGGGAGGCCATCTTAGACTGGATGTTGTGTAATGAGAGAGGATTAATTAGGAATCTCGTTGTGCGAGGCCCCTTGGGGAAGAGTGACCATAATATGGTGGAATTCTGCATTGGGATGGAGAATGAAACCGTTAATTTAGAGACCATGGTCCAGAACTTAAAGAAGGGTAACTTTGAAGGTATGAGGCGTGAATTGGCTTGGATAGATTGGCGAATGATACTTAAGGGGTTGACTGTGGATGGACAATGGCAGACATTTAGAGACCGCATGGATGAACTTCAACAATTGTACATTCCTGTCTGGCGGAAAAAGAAAAAAAGGGAAGGTGGCTCAACCGTGGCTATCAAGGGAAATCAGGGATAGTATTAAAGCCAAGGAAGTGGCATACAAATTGGCCAGAAATAGCAGCGAACCCGGGGACTGGGAGAAATTTAGAACTCAGCAGAGGAGGACAAAGGGTTTGATTAGGGCAGGGAAAATGAAGTACGAGAAGAAGCTTGCAGGGAACAATAAGGCGGATTGCAAAAGTTTCTATAGATATGTAAAGAGATAAAGGTTAGTAGAGATAAAGGTTAGTAAAGACAAACGTAGGTCCCCTGCAGTCAGAATCAGGGGAAGTCATAACGGGGAACAAAGAAATGTCACACCAATTGAACAAGTACTTTGGTTCGGTATTCATGAAGGAGGACACAAACAGTCTTCCGGATATAAAAGGGGTCAGAGGGTCTAGTAAGAAGGAGGAACTGAGGGAAATCCTTATTAGTCGGGAAATTGTGTTGGAGAAATTGATGGGATTGAAGGCCGATAAATCCCCAGGGCCTGATGGACTGCATCCCAGAGTACTTAAGGAGGTGGCCCTGGAAATAGCGGATGCATTGACAGTCATTTTCCAACATTCCATAGACTCTGGATCAGTGGAGGGTCGCCAATGTAACACCACTTTTTAAAAAAGGAGGGAGAGAGAAAACAGTGAATTATAGAATGGTCAGCCTGACATCAGTAGTGGGTAAAATGATGGAATCAATTATTAAGGATGTCATAGCAGCGCATTTGGAAAGAGGTGACATGATAAGTCCAAGTCAGCATGGATTTGTGAAAGGGAAATCATGCTTGACAAATCTTCTGGAATTTTTTGAGGATGTTTCCAGTAGAGTGGACAAGGGAGAACCAGTTGATGTGGTATATTTGGACTTTCAGAAGGGTTTCGACAAGGTCCCACACAAGAGATTAATGTGCAAAGGTAAAGCACATGGGATTGGGGATAGTGTGCTGACATGGATTGAGAACTGGTTGTCAGACAGGAAGCAAAGAGTAGGAGTAAATGGGTACATTTCAGAATGGTAGGCAGTGACTAGTGGGGTACTGCAAGGTTCTGTGCTGGGGCCCTAGCTGTTTACACTGTACATTAATGATTTAGAGGGGATTAAATGTAGTATCTCCAAATTTGCGGATGACACTAAGTTGGGTGGCAGTGTGAGCTGCGAGGAGGATGCTATGAGGCTGCAGAGCAACTTGGATAGGTTTGGTGAGTGGGCAAATGCATGGCAGATGAAGTATAATGTGGATAAATGTGAGGTTATCCACTTTGTTGTTAAAAACAGAGAGACAGACTATTATATGAATGGTGACAGATTAGGAAAAGGGGAGGTGCAACGAGACCCGAGTGTCATGGTACATCAGTCATTGAAGGTTGGCATGCAGGTACAGCAGGCGGTTAAGAAAGCAAATGGCATGTTGGCCTTCATAGCAAGGGGATTTGAGTACAGGGGCAAAGAGGTGTTGCTACAGTTGTACAGGGCCTTGGTGAGGCCACACCTGGAGTATTGTGTGCAGTTTTGGTCTCCTAACTTGAGGAAGGACATTCTTGCTATTGAGGGAGTGCAGCGAAGGTTCACCAGACTGATTCCCTGGATGGTGGGACTGACCTATTAAGAAAGACTGGATCAACTGGGCTTGTATTCACTGGAGTTCAGAAGAATGAGAGGGGACCTCATAGAAATGTTTAAAATTCTGATGGGTTTAGACAGGTTAGATGCAGGAAGATTGTTCCCAATGGTGGGGATGTCCAGAACCAGGGGTCACAGTCTAAGGATAAGGGGTAAGCCATTTAGGACTGAGATGAGGAGAAACTTCTTCACCCAGAGAGTGGTGAACCTGTGGAATTCTCTCCCACAGAAAGTTATTGAGGCCAGTTCACTAAATATATTCAAAAAGGAGTTAGATGAAGTCCTTACTACTAGGGGAATCAAGGGGTTTGGCGAGAAAGCAGGAATGGGGTACTGAAGTTGCATGTTCAGCCATGAACGCATTGAATGGTGATGCTGGCTAGAAGGGCCGAATGGCCTACTCCTGCACCTATTTTCTTTGTTTCTATGTAAGTAGCCAAGTTTGCTAATGATACAAAGATGGGAGGAAAAGCAATGTGTGAGGAGGACACAAAAAATCTGCCAAAGGACACAGATAGGCTCATTAAGTGGGCAATAATTTGGCAGATGGAGTATAATGTTGGAAAGTGTGAAGTGATGCACTATGGCTGAAAAAAAATCAAAGATCAAGTTATTATTTGAATGGAGAAAGATTGCAAAGTGCTGCAGTCCAACGGGACTTGGGGGTACTTGTGCATGAAACACAAAAGGTTAGAATGCAGGTACAGCACGTGATCAGGAAGGCCAATGCAATCTTTTCCTTTATTGCAAAGGGGCTGGAGTATAAAAGCAGGGAGGTCTTGCTACATTTACACAGGGTATTGGTGAGGCCACACCTGGAATACTGCGTGCAGTTTTGGTTTCCATATTTATGAAAGGATATACTTGCTTTGGAGGAAGTTGAGAGAGGGTTCACTAGGTTGATTCCAGAGATGAGGGGCTTGACTTATGAGAAAATGTTGAGGAGGTTGGGCCTCTACTCATTGAATTCAGAAGAATGAATGAAAGGTGATTTCTCGAAACGTATAAGATTATGAGGGGGCTTGACAACGTAGTCGCAGAGAGGATGTTTTCACTGATAGGGGAGACTAGAACTAGGGGGCATAAACTTAGAATAAGGGCCCCCCCCATTTAAAACTGAGAGGAGGAGGAATTTTTTTCTCTCAGAGGGTTGTAAACCTGTGGAATTCGCTGCCTCAGAGAGCTGTAGAAGCTGGGACATTGAATATATTTAAGACAGAGATAGACAGTGTCTTAACCGATAAGGGAAGAAGGGGTTATGGGGAGCGGGCAGGGAAGTGGTCCGGAATCCATGATCGGATCAGCCATGATCGTATTAAATGGTGGAGCAGGCTCGAGGGGCCGTATGGCCTACTCCTGATCCTACTTCTTATGTTCTTATTTTCTTATATAGTGGTGTCTGGTATGGGAGTGTGGATTTGACTCTATCTGTCCACCTCTGGTATGTGGATGAGGGTTTTACTCTGTATGTTAGTTTCTGATACGAGAGGTGGATTTTATCCTGTACCATTCAATTTCTGGTAATTGCCTGTGGGTTTCATTCTCTATCAAAAAGGGCCACATTACAACATAATTCTAAAAGGACAAAGAGTGTTAAAAAAACAAGCCTGAAGGCTCTGAGTCTCAAAGCGAGAAGCATTTGTAATAAGGTGGATGAATTAACTGCGCAGATAGCTGTTAACGGATATGATGTCATTGGGATTACAGAGACATGGCTTCAGAGTAACCAAAGCTGGGAACATAACATCCAGGGGTATTCAATATTCAGGAAGAATAGCCAGAAAGGAAAAGGAGGTGGTGTAGTGTTTATGGTTAAAGAGGAGGTTAATGCAATAGTAAGGAAGGACATTGGCTGGGATAATGTGGAATCTATATGGGTAGAGCTGCGAAACATCAAAGGGCAAAAAATGTTAGTTGGGGTTATGTACAGACCACCAAACAGTAGTAGGGAGGTTGGGGATTGCATCAAACAGGAAATTAAGGACGCGTGCAATAAGGGTACAGCAGTTATCATGGGTGACTTTAACCTACATATTGATTGGGCTAACCAAACTTGTAGCAATACTGTGGTGGAAAATTTCCTAGAGTGTATAAGGGATGGTTTTCTAGACCAATATGTCGAGGAACCTATGAGAGAGCAGGCCATCCTAGACTGGGTTTTGTGTAACGAGAGAGGATTAATGAGCAATCTGGTCTTGCATGGCTCCTTGGGGAAGAGTGACCATAATATGGTAGAATTCTTCATTAAGATGGAGAGCAACCCAGTTAACTCAGAGGCTAGGGTCCTGAACTTAAAGGAAACTTCAATGGTATGAGACGTGATTTGGATAGGATAAACTGGCGAATGATACTTAAAGGGTTGACGGTGGATAGGCAATGGCAGACATTTAAAGATCACATGGATGAATTACAACTATTGTACATCGCTGTCTAGCGTAAAAAATAAAACAGGAAAGGTGGCTCAACCGTGGCTAACAAGGGAAATTAGGGACAGTGTTAAATCCAAGGAAGAGGCATAGAAATTGGCCTGAAAAAGCAGCAAACCTGAGGACTGGGAGAAATTTAGAATTCAGCAGAGGAGGACTAAGGGTGTAATTAGGAGGGGGAAAATAGAATATGAGAGTAAGCTTGCAGGGAACATAAAAACTGACTGCAAAAGCTTCTATAGATATGTGAAGAGAAAAAGATTAGTGAAGTCTAATGTCGGCCCCTTGCAGTCAGAATCAGGCGAATTCATAATGGGGAACAAGGAAATGGCAGACCAACTGAACAAATACTTTGGTTCTGTCTTCAGTAAGGAAGACACGAATAACCTCCCAAAAATACTAGAGGACCGAGGGTCTAGCGGGAAGGAGGAACTGAGGGAAATCCTTATTAGTCAGGAAATGCTTGGAGGGAAACTGATGGGATTGAAGGCCAATAAATCCCCAGGGTCTGACAGTCTGCATCCGAGAGTAGTTAAAGAAGTGGCCCTAGAAATAATGGATGCATTGGTGGTCATTTTTCAAAATTCCATGGACTCTGGATCAGTACCTATGGATTGGAGGGTAGCTAATGTAACCCCACTTTTTAAAAAAGGAGGGAGAGAGAAAACAGGGAATTATAGACCGGTTAGCCTGACATCGGTGGTGGGGAAAATGCTGGAATCAATTATTAAAGATGTAATAGCAGAGCATTTGGAAAGCAGTGACAGGATCGGTCCAAGTCAGCATGGATTTATGAAAGGGAAATCATGCTTGACAAATCTTCTAGAGGTTTTTGAGGATGTAACTCGTAGAGTGGATAAGGGAGAACCAGTGGATTTGGTGTATTTGGAATTTCAAAAGGCTTTTGACAAGGTCCCACGCCAGAGATTAGTGTGCAAAATTAAAGCACATGGGATTGGGTGTAATGTACTGACGTGGAGGCAGAACTGGTTGGCAGACAGGACGCAAAGAGTGGGAATAAACAGATCCTTTTCAGAATGGCAGGCAGTGACTAGTGGGGTGCCACAAGGTTCAGTGCTGGGACCCCAGCTATTTACAATATATATTAATGATTTAGACGATGGAATTGAAAGTAATATCTCCAAGTTTGCAGATGACACGAAGCTGGGTGGCAGTGTGAGCTGTGAGGAGGATGCGAAGAGGCTGCAGGGTGAATTGGACAGGTTAGGTGAGTGGGCAATTGCATGGCAGATGCAGGAAAATGTGGATAAATGTGAGGTTATTCACTTTGGTGGCAAAAACAGGAAGGCAGATTACCTGAATGGTGACAGATTAGTAAAAGGGGAGGTTCAAAGATACCTGGGTGTCATGGTACATCAGTCACTGAAGGTAGGCATGCAGGTCCAGCAGGCAGTAAAGAAAGCAACTGGCATGCTGGCCTTCATAGCGAGAGGATTTGAGTGTAGGAGCAGGGAGGTGTTACTGCAGTTGTGCAGGACCTTGGTGAGACCACACCTTGAGTATGATGTGCAGTTTTGGTCTCTTAATCTGAGCAAGGACGTACTTGCTATTGAGGGAGTGCAGTGAAGGTTCACCAGACTAATTTCCGGCATGGCAGGACTGACATATGAAGAAAGACTGGATCGGCTAGGCTTACACTCACTGGAATTTAGAAGAATGAGAGGGGATCTCATAGAAACATATAAAATTATGACAGGACTGGACAGGTTAGATGCAGGAAGAATGTTCCTGATGTTGGGAAAGTCCAGAACCAGGGGTCACAGTCTAAGGATAAGGGGTAAGTCATGTCGGACTGAAATGAGGAGAAACTTTTTCACCCAGAGAGTGGTAAACCTGTGCAATTCTCTATCACAGAAAGTTGTGGAGTCCAGTTCGTTGGATATATTCAAGAGGGAGTTAGATGTGGCCCTTACGGCTAAGGGGATCAAGGGATAGGGAGAGAAAGCGGGAGTGGGGTATTGAAGTTGCATGATCAACCATGATTATATTGAATGGCGGTGCAGGCTCGAAGGGCCAAATGACCTGCTCCTGCACCTATTTTCTATGTTTCTTTCCATTCTTGGTGTGTGATGTGTATTTTGCGCTGTATCTATCCATCTGTTATGTGAATGTGAGCTCCACTCCATACCCGTCATTCTCCAGTATGTTAGTATTGTTTTACTGTGTACCACCAATTCCTGATAGAGTATTAGTTTTACTTTTTAACTGTCAATTTGTGTTATGGAGGTGAGTGTTTATGTTGACTCGGTCGGTCTCTGGTAAATGAGTCTGAGTTTTACTCTATATCTATCTGTCTCTGCTATGAGTGTGGTCCTTTCTCTGTATCTCTCCATTTCTGTTATGGGAATCTGGGTTTTATTCTGTACCTGTCACGTTCTGACATGTGATTGTGGGCCTCACTCTATAACTGCCAGTTTCTGCTTAATTGTGAGTGGACTTTCCTTTGTCCCTGTCAGTTTCTGGAATGAAAGAGAGATCTTTACCCTGTACCTGTCAATTACTGGAACGTGAGTCTGGGCATGTCACTGTATGTCACTGTATGTTAAGGGAATATGGACTGTAATATGTCAGCCTCTGATATGTGAGTGTGGGATTTATACCGTATCACTCAGTCTCTGATATGTGAGTGTGGGTTTTATACCGTATCACTCAGTCTCTGATATGTGAGTGTGGGTTTTATACCGTATCACTCAGTCTCTGATATGCAAGTGTGTGTATTTTTCTGTAACTGTCAGGTTTTGTTATGTGTTCAGGTATAATCTGTGCTTCTCAGTTTCTGCTATGTTTGACTGTACCTATTTGTTCCTGCTACTTGATTGTGTTTTAGACAGTACCTGTCAGTTCCTGCTATGTGAGTGTGGAATTTACTCTGTATCAGCTAGTCTCTAGTATGTGAACGTGAGAATTAATTTTACTTTTAACCTGTATTTCTCTGATATGTGAATAAAGATTTTGCCTTCTCTGTGTCATTTTTTCTGATGTGTGTGTGTGGGTTTTATTCTGCCCCGATCAGTTTCTGAGATGCAAGTAACAATTTTACTTACTGCCTTTCAGTTTTCCGACATGTGCACATGGGATTTACACTTTACCTGTCAATCTCTGGTATGCAAGTGGGGATTTTATTCTGTTACTGTCACTTTCATATATGTGGGTGTGTGTTGTATACTGTATCTGTCAGTCTATGCTACGGGAATGTGGGTTTTAATCTGCATCTTCTGGTATGTTCGGGGGGTTTAAATACTGAATCCGTCAGATTCTGAAACATGAATATGGCTTTTGCTCTGTACCCATCAGCTTCTGATATGCGAGTGTGGTTTATACATTCTATTGGACATTTTTTCTGATAGATGATTGTCTTTTATTCTCTACCTGCCAGTTTCTGGCAAGTGAGTGTGTGTGTTTAATGTACCTGTCAGCATGATCTGTTTCAATGGTGAAACAACATGTGATTCTACTGCTCCATGTGGCTGTAAGATTCACAATGTAACTCTGTCACTTCGGATCACTGTGGGACTGACAGCTTCTGCTGTCTGTGACAATAGGATTGAGGCCAGTTCTGAGTCTCTGCGCTCTGTGAGTGATAATCTACTTACTGTGTGTGAGAAGGAGCTGCCTGCACTGTTCCTTGTGTTCCGGGTGGAGGAAAGCTCACATTTGTTCTGGCTGGTTGAAGAATTTTGCTCTGAGAATAATAATACGAGAACATTATTAGTTCTAAGAGATGGATGCGGGGGAGAATATGAGGGAGCGACAATGTATCTCTCAACCACCAGCAACATGGTTCTGGAGAACTCAGCTCACCGAAATAATATAACTGGTCTTTAAAATATCTTCTCCCACACTCCTCTCCTGGTGCCTGCAATAGATGCACTTTGCGAAACTCCCCACATCCTCACTGACAGGTGTGTTTCCACTGCTCACTGTCCAAGAACTACAGACACGGTGAGATTGGAACTGAATCAGGAACATTCACTACTGATTTGGGGAAAGAAAGCAGCAATGATTTGAAAGAGCGAGGTGATTTACTTTCTCTGTTACCTTACATTGTCCACACACAGCCCGAGAATGGCCTCCCCCTTCCCCCACTCACATCATGTCCCGGAACTAGTTCCTGATCCACTCTGCCCCTTACACACAGCCCCCGAGGGAACTAAACCAGGAACGTTCACTCCTGGTTTGGAGAGAAAGCAGCAGATTGTAAATAGCAGATTCTGCCCATTCTGTCTCCCTTACCCTGGACACACACTGTCCACACACAGCCCGAGAATGGCCTCTCCCTTCCCCCACTCACACCACGCACTGACACTGATTCTTGGTCCACTCTGCCTCTTACACACAGCCCCCGACTCCCCCTGAACTCCCCCCGGACTCAATGCCGATCTCTGAGCCCATCTGCGGACACACTCCCAAAGCGCTGTGCTGCTTTAAGGAGGCTGCTGCTCGCTGCCTTACCCTGGGGCCGCGGTGCCTCCATTCCTGGCTGTTTTAAACCATCTTCTTCTACTCACTGAGTGAATGGCGATCACAGGCAGGGCTGGGGGAGGGGAGGGCACATGTGCTCTTCTGCTCACTGGGAATGACACAGAGGGTGGGGCTGAACCGCGCATGCGCAGCTCTCTGCAAAAATTCAATCTGTAAAAATCAAAGTGCACTTTTCCCAATTTACTTTTATCAGAATATGAGCAAAGGAACTGGGCCTGGGGGGAAAGGACAGAGAATGATTAAAGCTGCAAGCCTTGTCCCTTGGAGATGCTCAATTTGGGATCATTCCGTGCAGGGTGTTTCTCTCCATGAGCCCGTCTTCACAAAGCAATTCTGCAGAAACATCAGAGGGACGAGGGAGTGGGAGTGTTTGCTGGAACTGTGCCGGAGTTAATATCTGACAGAAACAGTCCAAGATTAGTTTAATTACAGTAAAACACTCAGTCACTGAGAGTAATACCAAAGTGGATAATCAAGGGGCTATAGTGAGGGAAGAACTTAATACAATAACGATTCATAATGAAGTAGTACTCGGTAAAATAATGGGACTAAAGGCAGACAAGTCACCTTGCCCTGATGGTTTACATCGTAGGATCTTAAGAGAAGTGGCTGCAGAGATAGTGGACACATTAGTTGTAATCTACCAAAATTCCCTGGATTCTGGGGCAGTCCCAACAGATTGGAAAACCGAAAATGTAACGCCTATATTTAAAAAAGGAGGCAGACAAAAAGCAGGAAACTAAAGATCAGTTAGCCTAACATCTGTCATTGGGAAAGTGCTGGAGACCATTATTAAGGAAGCAGTAGTGGGACATTTGGAAAAGCATGATTCAATCAAGCAGAGTCACTATGGCTTCATGAAAGGGAAATCATGTTTGACAAATTTGCTGGAGTTCTTTGAGGATATAATGAGTAGGATGGATAAGGCGGAACCAGTGGATGTGGTGTATTTAGATTCCCAGAAGGCATTTGATAAGGTGGGACATAAAAGGTTACTGCACAAGATAAAAGCTCACTGGGTTGGGAGCAGTATATTAGCATGGATAGAGGATAGGCTAACTAACAGAAAACAGAGAGTCGGGATAAATAGGTCTTTTTCTGGTTGGCAAATGGTGACTAGTGGGGTGCCGCAGGAATCGGTGCTAGGTCCTCAACTATTTAAAATCTATATTAATGACTTGGAGGAAGGGACCGAGTGTGATATAGTCAAGTTTGCTGATGATACAAAGATAGGTGGGAAAGCAAATTGAGGACAAACAAAATTTGCAAAGGGATATAGACAGGGTAAATGAGTGGGCAAAAATTTGTCACATGGAGTATAATATGGGAAAATGTGAGGTTATCCACGTTGGCAGAAATAATAGAAAAGCAAATTATAATTTAAATGGGGAAAAATTGCAAAGTGCTACAGGACAGAGAGACCTGAGGGTGTTTGTGCATAAAACACAAAAAGTCAGTCTGCAGGTTCAGGAAGTAGTCAGGAAGGTAAATGTAATGTTGGCCTTTATTGTCAGGGGGATAGAATAAAAAGCAGAGAAGTCCTGCTCCAAGTGTACAGGGTGTTGGTGAGACCACACCTGGAACACTGTGTGTTTAAGCAGAGAAGTCCTGCTCCAAGTGTACAGGGTGTTGGTGAGACCACACCTGGAACAGTGTGTGTTTAAGCAGAGAAGTCCTGCTCCAAGTGTACAGGGTGTTGGTGGGACCACACCTGGAACACTGTGTGTTTAAGCAGAGAAGTCCTGCTCCAAGTGTACAGGGAATTGGTGGGACCACACCTGGAACACTGTGTGTTTAAGCAGAGAAGTCCTGCTCCAAGTGTACAGGGTGTTGGTGAGACCACACCTGGAACACTGTGTGTTTAAGCAGAGAAGTCCTGCTCCAAGTGTACAGGGTGTTGGTGGGACCACACCTGGAACACTGTGTATTTAAGCAGAGAAGTCCTGCTCCAAGTGTACAGGGTATTGGTGGGACCACACCTGGAACACTGTGTGTTTAAGCAGAGAAGTCCTGCTCCAAGTGTACAGGGTGTTGGTGAGACCACACCTGGAACACTGTGTGTTTAAGCAGAGAAGTCCTGCTCCAAGTGTACAGGGTATTGGTGGGACCACACCTGGAATACTGTGTGTTTAAGCAGAGAAGTCCTGCTCCAAGTGTGCAGGGTATTGGTGGGACCACACCTGGAATACTGTGTGTTTAAGCAGAGAAGTCCTGCTCCAAGTGTACAGGGTATTGGTGGGACCACACCTGGAATACTGTGTGTTTAAGCAGAGAAGTCCTGCTCCAAGTGTGCAGGGTATTGGTGGGACCACACCTGGAACACTGTGTGTTTAAGCAGAGAAGTCCTGCTCCAAGTGTACAGGGTGTTGGTGAGACCACACCTGGAATACTGTGTGTTTAAGCAGAGAAGTCCTGCTCCAAGTGTACAGGGTATTGGTGGGACCACACCTGGAATACTGTGTGTTTAAGCAGAGAAGTCCTGCTCCAAGTGTGCAGGGTATTGGTGGGACCACACCTGGAACACTGTGTGTTTAAGCAGAGAAGTCCTGCTCCAAGTGTACAGGGTATTGGTGGGACCACACCTGGAACACTGTGTGTTTAAGCAGAGAAGTCCTGCTCCAAGTGTACAGGGTGTTGGTGAGACCACACCTGGAACACTGTGTGTTTAAGCAGAGAAGTCCTGCTCCAAGTGTACAGGGTATTGGTGGGACCACACCTGGAACACTGTGTGTTTAAGCAGAGAAGTCCTGCTCCAAGTGTACAGGGTATTGGTGGGACCACACCTGGAACACTGTGTGTTTAAGCAGAGAAGTCCTGCTCCAAGTGTACAGGGTGTTGGTGAGACCACACCTGGAACACTGTGTGTTTAAGCAGAGAAGTCCTGCTCCAAGTGTACAGGGTGTTGGTGAGACCACACCTGGAACACTGTGTGTTTAAGCAGAGAAGTCCTGCTCCAAGTGTACAGGGTATTGGTGGGACCACACCTGGAACACTGTGTGTTTAAGCAGAGAAGTCCTGCTCCAAGTGTGCAGGGTATTGGTGGGACCACACCTGGAATACTGTGTGTTTAAGCAGAGAAGTCCTGCTCCAAGTGTACAGGGTATTGGTGAGACCACACCTGGAACACTGTGTGTTTAAGCAGAGAAGTCCTGCTCCAAGTGTACAGGGTGTTGGTGAGACCACACCTGGAACAGTGTGTGTTTAAGCAGAGAAGTCCTGCTCCAAGTGTACAGGGTATTGGTGGGACCACACCTGGAACACTGTGTGTTTAAGCAGAGAAGTCCTGCTCCAAGTGACCAGGGTATTGGTGGGACCACACCTGGAACACTGTGTGTTTAAGCAGAGAAGTCCTGCTCCAAGTGTGCAGGGTATTGGTGGGACCACACCTGGAACACTGTGTGTTTAAGCAGAGAAGTCCTGCTCCAAGTGACCAGGGTATTGGTGGGACCACACCTGGAACACTGTGTGTTTAAGCAGAGAAGTCCTGCTCCAAGTGACCAGGGTATTGGTGGGACCACACCTGGAACACTGTGTGTTTAAGGAAGGATATACTTACACTGGAGGCTGTTCAGAGGTTGATTCCGGCGAGGAGGGGGTTCTCTGATGAGGACAGGTTGAGAAGGTTGGGACGATACACTTTGGAGATCAGAACAATGAGAGAAATCCGAGGTGTGAGAATAAAATAACTCAGCTCTTACTTTACCAAGATGGCCGCGCATGCGCTCTGCTGCTCACTGAACCAAGATGGCGGAGGACTGACCCTGCCTTCCTGTACAAAGATGGCCGCCGTTACCCGGGGCCTGTGACCGGGAGAAAGCCTCGAGGCTGCAGCCGCCGATATTCCGGTTGTTATTCCGGGCTTCCGGCGGGCACCAGGTGTTTGTGAAGCCTCCCCGGCTCCCCGCTGGTCCTTTACTCCCCTCCGCCCCGCGGAGAATGGACTGTTTGGCGGAACACATTTCACCACAGCCGCTCCGCCATTACACGCACCGCGCATGCTCCACATACCGCCAGGTCTCGCGCCTGCGCACTGAGCCCCTGTAGTCTGGGCTCGGCACATTCTCCATCGCGGGGAATGCTGGGTAAATACCCAAGACCACCTCAGTGACCGGGACAGGATTTACTGGGCCCCCATTGGCCACTGAACATGGTCATTCTGGCCCTCAGTCATTGTTCCTGCTGCTCTGTATAACCCTGTCCCTGAGCTGGACAGTAATGTTCTGTCTCAGGATTGTTTCAAACACCCTGTGTCCAATATGGGATTTCTCCATAAAAATAGACTCATTAATGTTCCCGTCCCTTCCATTCTGGGCCTTTTCTTACTCCAGATTGTTTCACTTCTCACGTAATTCATCTTTTCCCACATCAAATCCCAAACTTGTTTCATTTGAGTATCCGGCTTGTGGGTGTCTCAGACTGAACCGGCGTGTCTCACTTTACACTCATTTAACGTTCCTTTCAACCAACCCTTGAAAGAACTATCTTTCGTAAGACTGTAAATCTGTTATTTCATGTATTTAACGATTGTTGAATGTGGTTAATAGATCTTCACACATACTGCATGTGATCAACTTTGAAATGTTCTGACATTTGTAATTGCCTTTTCTAATTTTGATGGGTTAGTTGATTACAATTACTTGTTACTAACATACCTTGCAGTATTTCTTGCATCAAAATAATTGTTTAAATACTTCCTTTATCAGGTCTTTAGCTTCCCCACTGATCTCTGTTTCTTCTTGTGGGGGAATCGAGAACTAGGTGGCAAAGTCTGAGCATAAGGGGGCGCCCAATTAAAATGGAAATGAAGAGGAATTTCTTCTCTCAGAGGGTCGTGAATCTTTGAAATTCTCTACCCCAAAGAACAGTGGAGTCTGGGTCTTTGAAAATATTTAAGTTGCAGATAGCGTGCATTTTAAAGAGAGTGGAGTCAAGGTTTATGGGGAGAGGGCAGGGAAGCGGAATTGAGGCCAAAATCAGATCAGCCAAGATCTTATTGAATGGCGGGTTGGGCTGAAGGGGCCAGATGGCTACTGCTGCCCCTATTTCTTATGTTTTTAGAGTTGGTTAGGGGCTGGGCTTAGATGCAGGTTTAGTGGTTGTGGTTTGTGGTTATTTGTTCGCATTGGGATTAGTGATTGAGATACTCAATAGGATATTCGGCTTAGGATATAATGATTAACTTAGAAAGCACTATTGGCAATATAAGTGTCACTGGATGTGCCCTTTTCCATTTCAAGTTTTTAACCTCTCACAGAGACGAGTCACAAAACAGCCTCAAAATGTGTTCATTCAAAGAACCTTCTTTCCTGCGCAAGCCTCGTTTCCTTCTGTCAAAAACACATCGGAATCTCTACATTTCTCATGGAAAAATAAATTAGTGACATTAGATTTGGGTATTTTGGAACAATAACAGATGGATACAGTTGTTGCACTGGTTACATCGAATCATCAACCTGCCTGAAAAGGACTTCTGGCAATAATCTGTCACCAGGCCCCACCAGTCACCGTCTGATTCCTCCATCGTCTCTTCATTCATTACCCACCATTCCCCCTAACTGGAGCTGCTTTCACCGGCATGACCATTCTCCATACTGAGGCTATCTCATTATCAAGCAGATCATAATCACCGGCACGGACTGGTTAGTCCGAGTGGCTCATTTCTGTGTCATTCTGTAATTTTGTAGTCTCATTGTAAGTGGTCCCTGGATTTGGTGTCTCAGTGTAAGGGGTCCCTGGATTTGGTGCCTCAGTGTAAGGGGTCCCTGGATTTGGTGCCTCAGTGTAAGGGGTCCCTGGATTTGGTGCCTCAGTGTAAGGGGTCCCTGGATTTGGTGCCTCAGTGTAAGGGGTCCCTGGATTTGGTGCCTCAGTGTAAGGGGTCCCTGGATTTGGTGCCTCAGTGTAAGGGGTCCCTGGATTTGGTGCTTCAGTCTAAGGGGTCCCTGGATTTGGTGCCTCAGTATAAGTGGTCCCTGGATTTGATGATTCATTGTAAGTGGTCCCTGGATTTGGTGCCTCAGTGTAAGTGGTCCCTGGATTTGGTGCCTCAGTGTAAGGGGTCCATGGATTTGGTGTCTCAGTGTAAGGGGTCCCTGGATTTGGGGCCTCAGTGTAAGGGGTCCCTGGATTTGATGCCTCAGTGTAAGGGGTCCCTGGATTTGATGTCTCAGTGTAAGGGATCCCTGGATTTGGGGCCTCAGTGTAAGGAGTTCCTGGATTTAGTGTCTCAGTGTAAGGGGTTCCTGGATTTGGTGCCTCAGTGTAAGGGGTCCCTGGATTTGGTGCCTCACTGTAAGGGGTCCATGGATTTGGTGCCTCAGTGTAAGGGGTCCCTGGATTTGGTGCCTCAGTATGAGGGGTCCCTGAATTTGGTGTCTCAGTGTAAGGGGTCCCTGGATTTGGTGCCTCAGTGTAAGGGTTCCATGGATTTGGTACCTCAGTGTAAGGGGTCCCTGGATTTGGTGCCTCAGTATGAGGGGTCCCTGAATTTGGTGTCTCAGTGTAAGGGGTCCCTGGATTTGGTGACTCAGCGTAAGGGGTCCCTGGATTTGGTGCCACAGTGTAAGTAGTCCCTGCATTTGGTGTCTCAGTGTAAGGGGTCCCTGGATTTGGTGCCACAGTGTAAGGGGTCCCTGGATTTGGTGCCTCAGTGTAAGGGGTCCTTGGATTTGGTGCCTCAGTGTAAGGGTTCCCTGGATTTGGTGCCTCAGTGTAAGGGGTCCCTGGATTTGGTGCCTCAGTGTAAGGGGTCCCTGATTTGGTGCCACAGTGTAAGGGGTCCCTGGATTTGGTGCCTCAGTGTAAGGGGTCCTTGGATTTGGTGCCTCAGTGTAAGGGTTCCCTGGATTTGGTGCCTCAGTGTAAGGGGTCCCTGGATTTGGTGCCTCAGTGTAAGGAGTCCCTGGATTTGATGCCTCAGTGTAAGGGGTCCCTGGATTTGGTGCCTCAGTGTAAGGGGTCCCTGGATTTCATGTCTCAGTGTAAGGGGTCCCCGGATTTGGTGCCTCAGTGTAAGCGGTCCCTGGATTTGATGCCTCAGTGTAAGGGGTCACTGGATTTGGTGTCTCAGTGTAAGGGGTCCCTGGATTTGATGTCTCAGTGTAAGGGGTCCCTGGATTTGATGTCTCAGTGTAAGGGGTCCCTGGATTTGATGTTTCAGTGTAAGGGGTTCCTGGAATTGATGCCTCAGTGTAAGTGGTCCCTGGAATTTAGTGTCTCAGTGTAGGGGGTCCCTGAATTTGGTGTCTCAGTGTAAGGCGTCCCTGGATTTGGTGCCTCAGTGTAAGGGGTCCCTGGATTTGGTGCCTCAGTGTATGGGGTCCCTGGATTTGGTGCCTCAGTGTAAGGGGTCCCTGGATTTGATGCCTCAGTGTAAGGGGTCCCTGGATTTGATGTCTCAGTGTAAGGGGTTCCTGGATTAAATGTCTCAGTGTAAGGGGTCCCTGGATTTGAAGCCTCAGTGTATGGGGTTCCTGGATTTGATGCCTCAGTGTAAGGGGTCCCTGGATTTGATGCCTCAGTGTAAGGGGTCCCTGGATTTGATGTCTCAGTGTAAGGGGTCCCTGGATTTGATGTCTCAGTGTAAGGGGTCCCTGGATTTGATGCCTCGGTGTAAGGGGTCCGTGGATTTGATGCCTCAGTGTAAGGGGTCCCTGGATTTGATGTCTCAGTGTAAGGGGTCCCTGGATTTGGTGCCTCAGTGTAAGGGTTCCCTGGATTTGATGCCTCAGTGTAATGGGTCCCTGGATTTGATGCCTCAGTGTAAGGGGTCCCTGGATTTGGTGCCTCAGTGTAAGGGGTCCCTGGATTTGGTGCCTCGGTGTAAGGGGTCCCTGGATTTGATGCCTCAGTGTATGGGGTTCCTGGATTTGATGCCTCAGTGTAAGGGGTCCCTGGATTTGATGCCTCTGTGTAAGGGGTCCCTGGATTTGATGTCTCAGTGTAAGGGGTCCCTGGATTTGATGTCTCAGTGTAAGGGGTCCCTGGATTTGATGCCTCGGTGTAAGGGGTCCGTGGATTTGATGCCTCAGTGTAAGGGGTCCCTGGATTTGATGTCTCAGTGTAAGGGGTCCCTGGATTTGATACCTCATTGTAAGAGGTCCCTGGATTTGGTGCCTCTGTGTAAGTGGTTCCTGGATTTGATACCTCAGTGTAAGGGGTCCCTGGATTTGGTGCCCCATTGTAAGGGGTCGCTGGATTTGGTGCCTCTGTGTAAGTGGTCCCTGGATTTGATGCCTCATTGTAAGGGGTCCCTGGATTTGGTGCCCCATTGTAAGTGGTCCCTGGATTTGATGCCCCAGTGCAAATGGTCGCTGGATTTGATGCCCCAGTGCAATTGGTCCCTGGATTTTGAGTTACCATGCAAGTGCTTCCTGGATTTGGTGTCTTAATGTAAGTGGTCCCTGGATTTTGTCATGCATTCAACTATCATTGTAACCCATGTATAAGCTGACCTAAGTTGTACACCTTGAGAACATTGATCACAAGTGGGTGAACTTGTGGCAGACACTCCTAACCTGGACTTTAAGGTATAAAAGGGGAAGCTCCACCCACCTTCATCGCTTGAGATCTTGGCAATAAATGCAACTGGTCACAGAGTGACCTTCTCTCAAGTATGGGCCTCGTGTCCATTTATACTGTATAGTAAGGACATATCATTGGCAACGAGAAACTGGGATTTAAACCACGCGAGCATGGCCACTAGCATCTCAGAAGAGATGATTGTTGGTGATGACTGGGACGACTTTATTGAGAGACTATAGCAAAGTTTTGTCACGAAGGAAAGTTGGGGACAGGATTCGGCCCTCAAACGCAGTGCTCATCTCGACGGTTTGTGGATCCAGAATGTAGTTCCTGATGAAGGCCCTTCACCCCAGAGAAGCCGGGGACAAGACGTTCGAAGAGCTCAGCAAACTGATCGGGGAACACCTTAAACCTGCGAGCAGCATGCACAAAGCGAGACACCAGTTTTACATGAACTGGCGGTGAGAAGGGCAAAGTGTTCCTGACTTCGTGGCAGATCTCCGGCGACTGGCGAGCCTATGTAAGTTTACAGATGCAGGCAGAGCAGAGATGATGTGAGACTTATTTATTGAGGGCATCGGGCATGCTGGGGTTTTCAGGAAACTGATTGAGACCAGAGACTTGACCTTGGAAGCGGCTCTGACAGCCCAGACTTTAACTCAGGGGATGAAGAGACCAGAATGATGTTTGACAAAAATCTTGGCTCAAATGCGGCAAATGACCAGGGAGTCTACATTGTTAATGCACACACAGTTCTCTAGACAGACAAGGGCAATCGGACATGTCCCAGCATGCAGTCGAACCCAAAAGGGGAATTCAACAGAGACAATGGTTAGCTGAACGGTGAATCATGCCATTGCAATGGACAATGCGGCCAGTAATGGGGCAATCAACACCTTTTAATGGTGCACTTAAGGACAGTTGCAGAGACAGTCAGAGACGATCGACTGGTAATGAATCTTTTGTTTCCAACAACGGGTCCTCCAGCTCATGCTAGAGGTGTGGACACAGCCAGAGCCTGCAGCTATCAGCAATATACCTGCAGAAACTGCAACATCAGCGGTCATTTGGCGCATATGTGCAGGAAGCCTGCAGCCAGGTTGATGTACGAGGAGGACAGGCCCGATGTAAGCACTACAAGGCCAAATGAATACTGGGGAAAATCACGGGAAGCTGAAGTTCAGCGAGTTCATGTGGAGCACATGTACAGTTCATATGCCAGGACGCCACCAATAATGATGGAAGTGCTCCTCAATGGCATCCCAGTATTAATGGAGCTAGACACGGAGGCCAGGCAGTCCCTGATGAGTATCAACTAGTTTGAAAGGTTGTGGGTGTCCAAGGCCAGGAGGCCAAAATTATTGCCGATTGATGCACAGCTACGGACATATACAAAGGAGATTATTCCGGTGCTAGATTCAGAGAACAGGTTCACACTCTGGATTGTCCTGGGGGACGGTCCCACACTACTGGGGAGGAGTTGGCTTGCTGTCATGAACTGGAAATGGGGCAATGTCAATGCATTTCTTCTACGGAGCGAGTATCATGCTCACAGGTCCTGGACAAATTTGACTCATTATTTCAGCCCGGCATCGGCACTTTCATGGGTGCTAAGGTAATGATTCGCATAAATCTGGACGCCAGGCCAGTACACCACAAGGCCAGAGCGGTGCCGTACGTGATGCGGGAAAAAATACAATGTGAATTCGACCGCCTGCTGAGGGAAGGCATCATCTTGCCAGTTGAATTCAGTGACTGGGCGAGCCCGATCGTGCCGGTGCACAAGGCGGATTGTTCAGTCAGGATATGTGGCGCTTACAAGGCCACCATCAATCAGGTCTCACTCCAAGACCAGTACCCGCTACCGAGAGTGGAGGACCTCTTTGCGACAATATCCGCTGGCAAACCTTTTTCAAAATTGGACCTGACCTCAGCTCCCATGACCCAGCAGCTGGCGAGTGATTCAAAAAGGCTGACCACCATCACGACACACAAGGGGTTGTTTGAGTATAACAGATGTCCGTTCGGGATTCGTTCAGCCGCCGTGATCTTTCAGCAAAATACGGAAAGCCTCCTCAAGTCGATTCCAAGGACGGTGGTTTTTCAGGACAACATCCTCATCACGGGTCGCGATGCTGAAGAACATCTCCACGACCTGGATGAGGTGCTACGCAGACTGGACCGGGTAGGGCTGCGACTGAAAAAGGCAAAGTGCATCTTCTTAGCTCCAGAGGTAGAATTCCTGGGGAGGAGGGTAGCAGCAGATGGGATCAGACCTACTGTGTCCAAAACGGAAGCGATCCGGAGAGCACCCACACCCCGTAACACGACGGAGCTGCATTAATTTGTGAACTTTTTTGGTAACTTTCTTCCCAAATTGAGCATGCTGTTAGAGCCGCTACACGTGCTCCCACGCAAAGGTCGTGATTGGGTCTGAGGGAACAGCCAGGAAAGGGCCTTTGATAGAGCACGCAACTTGTTATGCTCCAACAAACTGTTAACATTACATGACCCATGCTCTAACTGCTTCTCTCTGGAAAGAGAGAAGACTGCCTGGAAGAATCCCAGACTGTGGAAATTCAGAATCACGGTCACCTTCACAGCTAGTAGCAGCACTGTCCTTATCATGGAGTGAGGCTGCAGGTTTGGTTACAAGAGGTGGCAGAGTTCTATGAGCACCTCCTTTGTAAAGAGCAGAAACCTCCCACACTGCTTCTAGCTCAGGCTGAGGTCAAACAATTGCTCTTGGAAGGCCCTAGTTTGGCAGGAAATTTGAGCTGGAGACAGATCACAAATCCCTAACGTCCCTTTTGGCCGACAACAAGGCCATAAATGTGAATGTGTCGGCTCGCATACAGAGGTGGGCACTTACGTTAGCTGCCTATGACTATACAATTCAGCACAGATCGGGCACTGAACACTGAGCCGATGCACTCAGCAGGCTCCCACTAGCCACCACTGAGGGGGCAACTGAGCATGATGCTGAGATGGTCATGGCTGTTGAAGCTTTCGAAAGCGAAGGTTCACCTGTGACAGCCCGTCAGCTTAAAGTCTGGACAAATAAAGACCCGCTACTGTCTTTAGTTAAGAAATGTGTCCTGAATGGGGAGTGGGTAGCCACGTACAGGGCATGCCCTGAGAAAATTAAACCGTTTCATAGGCGCAAGGATGAACTCTCCATTCAGGCCGATTGCCTACTATGGGGAAATCGAGTAGTCATGTCCCAGAGGGGCAGAGAGGTGTTTATCAGAGAATTTCACAATGAGCACCTGGGCATTGTCATGATGAAGGCAATTGCCAGGTCACACAATTGGTGGACAGGGATAGATGCAGACCTGGAACTTTGTGTTCGCAGGTGCAACACGTGTGCTCAGCTGGTCAACGCACCCAGAAAAGCCGCCCTTAGCCCTTGGTCCTGGCCCGCCAAGCCATGGTGATGCATCCATGTGGACTACGCAGGTCCTTTCATGGGAAAAGTGTATTTGGTTGTAGTAGAAGCCTACTGAAAATGGATTGAGTGTGCCATTTTAAATTCAAGCACATCCTCTGCCACGGTCGAAAATCTACGGGCAATGTTCACCGCCCATGGTCTACCGGATGTCATAGTCAGCTGCAATGGTCCGAGCTTCACAAGCATTGATTTCCAAGATTTCATGGCAGGCAATGGAATCAACCATGTCAGAACGGCACCGTTCAAGCCGGCCTCAAATGGCCAGGCAGAACGAGCAGTGCAGATAATCAAACAGGGGAATTTCAGAATCTAAGGGGGTTCCCTTTAAAGCTGCTTTATCACGCCTCCTGTAGGCCAATAGATCCAGACCACACTCGCACACAGGAATTCCACCCGCAGAGCTGCTAATGAAAAGGACGCTCAAAACCAGGTTATTCCTTATACACCCTGCTATGAAAGAAATTGTTGAGAGCAGGCGCCAGTCACAATGTGACTATCATGACAGAAATGCGAGGGCGCCATTATTGATGTCAATACACTGTTTTTGTCCTTAATTACGCTGCAGGGTCCAAATGCTTCCAGGCACTCTGATTGCCAAAGAGGGGAATTGGGGTTTTGGTAGTTAAACTTACCAATGGACAAATCTGCCGCAAACATGTGGATCAAACTAAAAGGAGGTTCAGCAACCCCATAGAAAAAGCAGAGGAAGAACACGACATAGAGTTTACTCCACCACAGGTGACTGAACACCGGAACCAAGTGGAGGAGAGCCCAGTCACTGTGGGCAGTCCAGACAGGCCTGAGGCACCGCAAACAGCAGACACTCAGGCCAGCGCCCAACAACCGGAGCCCCAACTCAGGCGCTCTACAAGGGGGTGTAAACCACCAGAGAGACTTATCCTGTGATCTTAATAAGACTTTGCGGGGAGGTGATGTCATGTGTTCAACTATCATTGTAATCCATGTATAAGCTGACCGAAGTTGTACACCGTGAGAACATTGAACACAAGGGGCTGAACCTGTGGGAGACACTCCTAACCTGAACTTTCAAGTATAAAAGGGGAAGCTCCACCCACCTTCATCACTTGAGGTCTTGGTAATAAAGGTAACTGGTCACAGAGTGACCTTCTCTCAAGTATGGGCCTCGTGTGCATTTATACGGTATAGTAAGGACATATCAGATTTGGTGTCACAATGTTTGTGGTCCCTGGATTTGGTGTCACAATGTAAGGGAATCCTGGATTTGTTGTCAGCAGCACCTCGTCATTGGGACTGTGGACAACCCCGCAGCCCAGCAACGCATTCAGCACAGAATGATTCCACTAAAATCTATTCCCAATTAACACTACCTACATTAATTCACCAGAAACAGCCCAGTGCCTGCAAGGAACTGCAGCCCCATGTCTACCTTCGGGGGAACGCACAATACAAAATATTTTAAAGGAAAAATAAACCCAACAAAGGCAATTAATGGGCAGTAAATACCCCTCACTCATACACCTCCTTCACCTCTACTCTCCAATTACCCCTCCCCATCTACTCTTTCGCCCCGACCCTCCAAACCCCTCACCCCAACTCCTCTATCACCCCATTTCTTTCAAACCCTCATCCGAACTTCTCTTTCACCCTTCTCTCCAAACCCCTCCCCCAACTCCTCTTTCACCCTTCTCTCCAAACCCCTCACCCAACTCCTCTATCACCCCATTTCTTTCAAACCCCTCACCCCAACTCCTCTTCACCCTTCTCTCCAAACCCTCCCCCAACTCCGCTTTCACCCCTACAATTTCATTTTCAACATCACTTACACAAGTCATCCACAATGGAGTTAAATCTAGGAGCGTCTGTGTGATGGTGAGGTGATCACTGGACAATAAAGTGCAGAGACTGATGGGAGGCTGCTCATTACCCTCGGTGAGATTTAATCCCCTTACCACTGAATACTGCGCACAGATGGTCACCTTGGTAAAGGAATGGTCATTGTGACATCACTTTCTAAACAAGGGCACACAGGACAATGGGTCATCAATAAATGGTAAAGGGATTAAACACTCTGCAATTACATTGTAAATAATAGGAAATAAATGCTGAAAAATAACTGGCGAAGATAATAGCTTATCTTTGTGGAATTCACGAGCAAACAATAAGAATGATGTGTTTACTTTACACACACACACTTACACATATATATGTAGCAAAGACTTTGTCTGCACACTTTTCAGTTGTTGTGCTTAAGCTGATGCAATATGTTTTATTAGGTCTTGCTGCGTCAGGATATAAAGATACCGCACGCTATTGCTCCTCCCGCTGCCTGGAGGAATGGAGCAGATATTTAAAGGGACAGGGACTCCCTTTTCTCTGCCTAGTTATACTTAAAAGAACAGTCCAGTTTATCTCGGAGTGTCGGAAGACTTCACAAGCCGAGCTCCCATTAACAGTCGCTCCCTTCTGTACTGTGCAGTGATTGTAAAGCTGTTTATTTTCAGTGACTTGAGCCTTTCTATAATGTCTCAATTGTTTTTGATATATTTGATTTGCTTTTCTAATTTGAAAGGATTTCAGAATTGTGCATTGTGACGA
Organism: Pristiophorus japonicus; assembly: GCF_044704955.1. NCBI lineage: Eukaryota > Metazoa > Chordata > Chondrichthyes > Pristiophoridae > Pristiophorus > Pristiophorus japonicus. The sequence continues at coordinate 843,626 of NW_027254707.1, read as the reverse complement.
AGGTTTTGTATAAAGGTAGATTAAATTTTGTTTGAAAATATTTTTCCTAACACTCCCCCAACCCCACAAATTTTAGAACACTCTGCAATACTGACTGGGAAGTTCCCAAGTTCGGTCCTTGATCTGGGCTGTTAGTTGTTCTCAGTCAAGGCAGCAATTCAGGGGTTCTAATTGTCCTCACTATCACTGGCCTAAATATGAGTAAAAATTATCCAGTGCCCTTGCTCTTGATACCGATCCAGTGACATCAACTGGGAAGTGTGTGGATGTCACTTGAGAGCAGGATTGAACTCGGCTCTGATGCCTATCACAGTGGAAATTTCTATCCTTAACTTAAAGTAACAACTTTTCTAACCTCCATTTGCAGGGTATTAGAAGGGGAGGATCTGCAGCTTGGAAACGCAAATCAACCATCACGTCAAGATTTGAGGGAATCATCGGAATCATCAGGATCACCTTATCATCTGTCTTTGGAAAAACACCAATCACAGCGGGGAGAAACAGGACACATGTTCTGTGTGAGGATGCACCTTCAACCAGTCGTCTAGCTGTGAGACTCGTGTGCCCAGCTGACTCAACACTGTAAATGTGGGGACAGTGGGAATAGATGCAGATGCGCCTTGGGTGAAAACACATCAGGGAGAGGCCGTTTACCAGCTGAATGTGGAAAGAGATGCAGTCGCTTATCTCAACAACTGCTGTAGGCACATGCTAAGTCCTGTCACTGAAAATGATTAACTGACTGGATTTTGTGTTCAGTGATCTCGGGCGTGTTCGCTATCCCTAACCTGGACACCAAGGCAAAGAGAGGCACTCTGGAAGGTGTGGGGAACTGGGACTTGTCCCTGAGAGTAACCAAAGGCATGAGAACTGAAACAATCGAGAGTTAGAAGGAGAAAAGGCCCCAAATGGAGCAGTCGCTAACAGGACATCATAAGTCTCCTCTTATCATAGAGATATCAAATATTGACACATTGTGTAATTTGAAATATCAAAATATTAAACTCCAGCCCAGTTTTCAGAATGATTAACATCAGCAGAAACAAATCCCAACTGACAGAACGAACACGATTCAGTCAGAATGTGATTAACAGCAGTAATAACAGTAGAACCCAACCCCTGCAGTCACTTGTGAACTCGTAATTCAGATAACTGAATGAATCTCTTCCCACACTTCTCCAGTGTTAACTCGCTGGAGTTTCAGCAGATGATGGAGTGAAACCCTACCCACACACAGAGCAGGTGAACGGCCTCTTCCCGGTGTGACTGTGACAATGAATTTCTAGATCAGACGGGGAGTGAATCCTTCCCCACAGTCTCCACATTCCCACGGTTTCTCCATGGTGTGGGTGTCCTTGTGTCTCTCCAGGTTGGACGATCAGTTGAAGATTCGCCCACACACTCTGTCGCTCTTCTCTTTTCACCGAAGGACTCCCAGTTCTGGACTCACTGCCGCCTCTGCGGGTGATCGATCGATAATCTATGAAATCCAACTTTTACAAAGATTAAGCTGGAATGTGTCCCGTTACAGAATCAGTGGAGATTGATTCCACTCATTGCAGATAGTTTGAAACGGAACCCGAATTTAATCCTGATTGTAACAGCCTGGGATTTACATCTGAAATATGGATTCAGACAAAAGGAAACAAAAAGTGTTTGGAAATATTTGGCTAATGGTGAAGTTACCAACATAATCCGCAATTTTAACAATTTTTGGCGGGATTTTTGAATTTCTAAATCATTAGAGGACCGACTGTTGAACAGTCATTTCCGCCTCGATTTCATTGGCGGACTAAACAGGCTGCGATTGGTCATCAGAAAAGACCAATGAAATTCACCACAGAGCGACCAATCACAAGTTCGCTCCCTGCATTTATCCTGAAGGTACAAGAAGGGCAAATGTGGGAGGAGTTTCTCATTCTTTCTCTGAACGTGTGCATTGTGGAAACGTGTAGAAGATGAAAAACCGGCTGTAAAGCTCGGGCCAAGGCCAAGTCTCGCTCCTCCCGGGCCGGACTGCAGTTCCCTGTGGGCCGTGTTCACAGGCTCCTGCGGAAGAGTAACTACGCTGAGCGTGTGGGTGCCGGAGCCCCGGTCTACATGGCTGCTGTGCTCGAGTATCTGACCGCTGGTCGGCCACGCGGCCCGCGACTACAGGAAGACCCGCACCATCCCCAGACACCTGCAGCTGGCCATCCGCAACGATCAGGAGCTCAACAAGCTGCTGGGAAAGGTGACCCTCGCTCAGGGCGGGGTGCTGCCTAATATCCAGGCTGTGCTACTGTCATGAACTGGAAATGGGGCAATGCCAATGCAATTTCTTCTTTGGAGCGAAGATCATGCTCACAGGCCCTGGACAAATTTGACTCATTATTTCAACCAGGCATTGGCACTTTCATGTGGACCAAGGTAGTGATTCACATCAACCCGGACGCCAGTCCAGTACACCACAAGGCCAAAGCGGTGCCGTACGTGATGCAGGAAAAGATAGAAGGCGAATTGGAATGCTTGCTGAGGGAAGGTATCATCTCGCCAGTTGAATTCAGTTACTGGGTGAGCCTGATTGTGCCGGTACTCAAGGCGGATGGGTCGGTCATGATATGTGGTGATTACAAGGCCACCATCAATCGGGTGTCACTCCAAGACCAGTACCCGCTACCGAGAGCGGAGGACCTCTTTGCGACGCTATCCGGTAGCAATTTCTTTTCAGAATTGGACCTGACCTCAGAATTGGACATGACCCAGGAGCTGGCGAGTGAGTCAAAGAAGCTGACCATCATCACGACACACAAAGGGTTGTTTGAGTACAACATAGCTCCATTTGGAATTTGCTCGGCCGCCGCGATCTTTCAACAAAATATGGAAAGCCTCCTCAATTCCAAGCACAGTGGTTTTTCAAGACGACATCCTCATCACGGGTTGCGATACTGAAGAATACCTCCGCAACCTGCAGGAGGTGCTGTGCAGTCTGTACCGGGTAGGTCTGCGACTGAAAAAGGCGAAGTGCATTTCCCTAGCTCCAGAGATAGAATTCCTGTAGATGAAGGTAGAAGCAGACGGGAATGGACCGATTGTGTCCAAAACGGAAGTGATCCAGAGAGCACCCAGACCCCGTAACACGACGAAGCAGCATTCATTCCTCGGGCTCCTGAATTATTTTGGTAACTTTCTTCCCAAATTCAGCAGGCTGTTAGAGCCGCTACACATGCTCCTGCGCAAAGGTCGTGAATGGGTCTGGGGGGACAGCAAGGAAAGGGCTTTTGATAGAGCACAAAATTTGTTATGTTCCAACAATCTGTTAATGCTACATGACCCATGTAAGACATTTGATTTAACATGCGATGCATCGTCCTATGGGGTCAGGTGTGTTTTGCAGCATGTTAATGCCAAGGGTCAGTTACAGCCGGTAGCTTATGCCTCCAGAAGTCTGTCCCAGGCAGAACAGGGCTACGGGATGGTAGAAAAGTAAGCGCTTGCATGGATATATGCTGTAAGAAAATGCACCAGTACCTGTTTGACAGGAACTTTGAGCTGGAGACGTATCACAAACCCCTAATGTCCCTTTTGGCCGACAACAAGGCCATAAATGCAAATGCATTGGCCCGCATACAGAGGTGGACACTCACGTTAGCCGCCTATGACTATACAATTCAGCACAGACCGGGCACTGAAAACTGCGCCGATACACTCAGCAGGCTCCCACTAGCCACCACCGAGGGGGCAACCGAGCATGCTGCTGAGATGGTCATGGCTGTTGAAGTTTTCGAAAGCGAAGGCTCACCTGTGACAGCCCGTCAGACAAAAATCTGTACAAATAGAGATGCGCTACTGTCTTTAGTCAGGAAATATGTCCTGAATGGGGACTGGGCAGCCACGTATGGGGCATTCCCTGAGGAATTCAAACCATTTCACAGGCGCAAGGATGAACTCTCGATTCAGGCCAATTGCCTACTATGGGGAAACCGTGTAGTCATACCCCAGATGGGCAGAGAGATGTTCATCAGAGAACTCCACAATGAGCACCTGGGCATTGTCATGATGAAGGCAATTGCCAGCTCCCACGTTTGGTGGCCAGGGATAGATGCAGACCTGGAACTTTGTTTTCACAGATGCAACACGTGTGCCCAGCTGGGCAATTCACCCAGGGAAGTCCCCACTTAGCCCCTGGTCCTGGCCCGCCAAACCATGGTCATGTATCCATGTGGACTACGCAGGTTCTTTCATGAGAAAAATGTTTTTGGTTGTAGTAGACGCCTACTCCAAATGGATCGAGTGCGACATTCTCAATTCAAGCGCATTCTCTGACATGGTAGAAAGTCTACGGGCAATGTTCGCCGCTCATGGTCTAACAGACGTCTTGGTCAGCGACAATGGCCCGTGCTTTACAAGCATTGAATTCCAAGACTTCATGGCAGGAAACGGTATCAACCATGTCAGAACGGCACCATTCAAGCCGGCCTCAAATGGTCAGGTGGAACGAGCAGTGCAGATAATCAAACAGGCGATGCTCAGAATCCAAGGGGGTTCCCTACAAAGCCACTTATCATGTCTCCTGTTGGCCAATAGATCCCGACCACACTCGCTCACAGGGGTTCCACCAGCAGAGCTGCTGATGAAAAGGACGCTCAAAACCAGGTTATGCCTTATACACCCCACCATGAAAGAAATTGTTGAGAGCAGGCGCCAGTCACAGTGTGACTACCATGACGGGAATGCGAGGGCGTGATGTATTGATGTCAATGACCCTGTCTTTGTCCTCAACTACGCTGCAGGGCCCAAATGGCTCGCAGGCACTGTGGTTGCCAAAGAGGGGAATAGGATTCTGATCGTTAAACTTACCAATAGACAAATCTGCCGCAAACACGTGGATCAAATAAAAAGGATGTTCAGCAACCCCATAGAAGAAGCAGAGGAAGAACACAATATAGAGTTCACTCCTCCACAGGTGACTGAACACCGAAACCAAGCAGAGCAGAGCCCAGTCACTGTGGGCAGTCCGGACAGACCTGAGGCACGCAAGCAGCAGACACTCAGGCCAACGCCCAACAACTGGAGCCCCAACTCAGGCGCTCTACAAGGGAGCGTAAACCAGCAGAGAGACTTAACCTGTGATCCAATTAAGACTTTGGGGAGAGGTGATGTCATGTATTCAACTGTCATTGTAACCCATGTATAAACTGACATAAGTTGTACACCGTGAGAACATTGACCACAAGGGGGAGAACTTGTGGGAGACATTCCTAACCTGGACTTTCAGGTATAAAAGGGTAAGCTCCACCCACCTTCATCACTTCAGTGCTGGCTAATAAATGTTACTGGTCACAGTGACCTTCTCTTAAGTATGGGCCTCGTGTGCATTTATAATCTGTAGTAAGGACATATTAGACAGAGTGATCAAACTGCCCCGGTTCTGGTCTCTGTAAGAACTCCCATTCCGGATTATTATATTGCGGGGAGTGTCGGGTTAATAAACGGACTGACACAACAGGAATTGAAAAATAAACTTGATAATTACTTGCGAGAGAGAATGTGTGACTGAAATCTGAGTCTCAGCCCCTAAACATGCTTTTAATTCGGCAGGCGGTTTCAATGAACAGGTCTGAGAGTGAAGCTGCTTATCTGAGAATTAAAAACTAAATCTACAGCTGGAACTCCAAAGTTTCTCACACAAATCTTCAGGAAATAATTAGTGATTTAAGTTTAAAGGGAGATGCGTTTGTGCAGCTGTTTCAGAGAGGTTGTGGGTGGCTCTTAAAAGAGCCGTTGTGTTTGGGTTTGACCTCTCAGGACAGCGTGCAGTTTTACTTGGAGCTGGTGTACTTGGGCACCGCCTTTGTCCCTTCCGACACGGCGCTTGGCCAGCTCCCCGGGCAGCAGCAGGTGCACGGTGGTCTGGATCTCCCGGGAGCTGATGGTGCGGCGCTTGTTGTAATGGACCAGGCGGGAAGCCTCACCCGCGATGCGCTCCAAAATATCCTTCACAACCGAGTTCATGATGTCCATGGACTTGGAGGAGATGCCGGTGTCGGGGTGAACCTGCTTCATCACTTTGTAGATGTAAATGGAGTAACTCTCCTTCCTCGACTTTCTGCGCTTCTTGCCGCCCTTCGGTGGTGCTTTAGTGACCGTTTTCTTGGTGCCTTTCTTGGCAGTAACTGTTTTCCCCAGTGGTGGGAGCGTGCTCAGCGGCCGCCATATTGGTCAGGGCGGTCTCACGGCGCATGCACGGTCCTTTGTGCAGGGAGAAAGGGTGGGCGGGGCTTCAGGATGTCTGTCAGTTTGATTGGCCACATGTTTATGTCCAGCTCCGTGGCCCCTGAAAGGGAGCCTTGTTGTTCTGATCGTTGTTTGGTGATCCTGGGCCAGCACGCCTCACCCTATTGGGCCAGCCCAGCCCAAGCTAACCCTATTGAGCCAGCCCAGGCTCATCCTATTGGGCCAACACAGTCTCATCCCATTGGGTCATCCCGGGCTCACATTATTGGGCCAGACCGGGTTCACCCTATTGGGCCAGCTCAAAAGGCCCAGTGATCAGCAGAGAAAATCAGTAGCTCATTGATTTTATTCTCACTTTGCGTACTTACCCAACCATGTTAGCTGGAAATGATGGATACCATCGGCCTTTGAATGTGGCAGGAGAAACATTTTTCTGTTCTGTCTGTGGGGAAATATTTCAAACATCAGTGTGACTAGAAAAGCACCGAGACAACCATACCCTATCCATGTGACAATGTTCCAGTTCACTGACTGTGGAAAGAGAACCGACAGCCTGAAAAACATCGCACCATTCACAGCGGGGAAGAAACTACACGTGTTCTGTGTGTGGACGAAACTTCAACTGATCGTCCAACCTGGAGAGAGACAAGGACACCTGCTCCATGGAGAAATCATGGAAATGTGGGGACTGTGGGAAGGGATTCAGTTCCCCGTCTGATCTAGAAATCCATCATCACTGTCACACTGGGGCGAGACCATTCACCTGCTCTTTGTGTGGCCAAGGTTTCACTCAGTCATCTGATCTGCTGAAACTCCAGCGAGTTCACACTGGGGAAGTGTGGGAGGGATTTACTCAGTCATTTGAATTTCGAGTTCGCAAGTTACTGCAGAGGTTGGGTTCTACTGTTATTACTGCTGTTAATCACATCCTGACTGAATCGTGTTCATTCTGTGAGTTGGGATTTATATTTGTTGATGTTAATCACCCATAAAACTGGGCTGGAGTTTACTATTTTGATATTTCAAATAACACAGTGTGTCGATACTTGAGGTCTCCATGATAAGAGGAAACAAATTGATGTCTTGTTATCCACTGCTACATTTTGCGCCTTTACTGCTTTCTAACTGTAGATTGTTTCAGTCCTCAGACCTTTGGTTACTCTCAGGACAAGTCCCAGTTCCCCATACCGTCCACAGTGCCTTGATGTTCAGGGTAGGGATGGCTAACATGCCCGGGATCAGTAAACACAAAATCCAGTCTGTTAATCACTTACACATACTGGAATTTTCATGTGCCCACAGCATCTCTCTCACCTTCATAGTGTGAATAGAGTATCACACCTGCAAAGCTGGTTTCAATTTAAATTTGATTCCACTCAATAAATGTATTTTTAAAAATATCTACAAGTAAACCAATCACATCAACTAATTGGCAAAGGTTTACAGTCAACCAGATGAACAAGTAAAAACATCATGGCCCAATAACACAGCTCTATATTCACTGGAGAAACTCTGTTATCTAAGTCCTCGAATGTCAGTTGGTGAGATGAGAGACTGAATCTCTTTCCACACTCAGCTGGTAAACGGTCTCCCCACATTTACAGTGTTTAATCAGCTGGGCACATGAGTCTCAGAGGTTGATGAATGGTTGAAGTTCTATCCACATATAGAACATGTGTACTGTTTCTCACCACTGTGATTGCTGTTTTTCCAAAGGCTGATGAGAAGGTGATCCTGATGAATCTGGTGAATTTCTCAAATCTTGACGTGATGTTTGGTTTGAGTTACCAAGCTGCAGATTCTCCCATTCTATTATCCTGCAAATGTAGGTTACAAAAGTTGTTACTTTCAGTACAGGATAGAAATTCAGAACAGTCAAGTCTAGATTCTATTGGACATTCTGTCCACTCCTGTCCCTCCAAAGCTGTAAAAGCCTTAATCTAGACAATCTCACTCCATCCTTACTGTCTGAAATCAACTGCGAGTGACTTTCTGCAGGAAGTGTTGAATCTGGCTGGGTGCAATTCCACAGAAATTTGTTAACCTCTGGTGTTTCACCATCAGTCGACTCAGTGAGTGTCAGCAGGATTTCCACTGTGGTAGGCATCAGAGCCGAATCCAATCCTACCCCAAATGACATCCATGCACTTCCCAATTGATGTCACTGGATCAGTGTCAAGAGCAAGGGCAGTGGCTAATTTTTACTTATATTTAGCGTATTGGTACTGAGGACAATTATAACCCCTGATCTGCTGCCTTGGCTGAGATCAACTAACAGCCGAGATCAAGGACCGAACTTGGGAACTTCCCACTCAGTAATGCAGAGTGTTCTAAAATTTGGGGGGTTGAGGGAGGGTTGGAAAGAATATTTTGAAACAAATTTTACTCCACCTTTAAACAAAACCTTCGTCACACTGCACAATTCTGAAATTTTTCAAAATCAAACAAACAAGTTAAATGGAATATAAAAACAATGTGCCATTTTAGAAAGGCTCAAGTCACTGAAATAGACAGCTTTACAATCACAGCACAATACAGAAGGAATTGAATGTGAATGGGAGCTCGGTTCGTGAAGTCCGCCGACACTCTGAGATAAACTGGACTGTACCTTTAGATATAAATAGGCAGAGAAAAGTGAGTCCCTGTCCCTTTAAATAGCTGCCCCAATCCCCCGGGCAGTGGGAGGAGCAACGGCGCGCTGTCTCCTGAGATACTGACACAGCAAACACCGCCGGATGGCTTCCCGCAGGTTCCTAAAGTCCTGAGAAATAAAATTGCATCAGGTTAAGAAGAACAACTGAAAAGAATGCACACTGAGTCGTTGCTATGTGCGTATGTGTGTAAACAAAACACATCATTCTTAATGTTTGCTAGAGATAAGCTATTAACTGCACCAGTTATTACCCAGCATTTTATTTCCTATTATTTACAATGTAATTGCAGAGTGTTTAATTCATTTACCATTTATTGATGACCCATTGCCTTGTGTGCTATTGTTTAGAAAGTGATGTCAGAATGACCATTCCGTTACCAAGGTGACCGTCGGCCCGCAGTATTCAGTGTGAGGGGATTAAATCTTTGCTCTGGGATTTGGACACAGTGGGAACATCGGCGCAAAATCACACGTTTTAATGTGAAATATGTCTGTTTCCTCACATGTCGACCGGCTGTGAGAAATGGAACCTTGAGTAAAAAATGGCGAGGCTCGTCCGCGATTTCGACTCGGGACCTCTCGCATATCAAATGTGATCATCCCTAAGTGAGAATCATACCCCCAGACCAACGAGCCACCGACAGTGAAAAGCGCAGCTCTCAGATTCTGACAGTAGTGAGAAAAGGTATTCGGCACATCGTGCTTGTGTTGTCCCTCAGAGACCTATCTAATTAGTCCCCCTCGCCATAGTCCTACAAATGTTATCTTTTTGAAGAATATATTATTAATTTGAGACATGACATGAGCAAAGTGCAGCATCCTTGACAGTAAAAGGAGAATTTGGCGATGAGGTTAAATGTGAATGAAAAAACAACCAGGGGGATCAAAGCTATAACACAACGACGACGAGGATGAGATTCGAACCCATGCGTGCAGAGCACAGTAGAATAGCAGTCCATCGCTTTAACTTCTCGGCCACCTCGTCTCTTCTGTAGCGCATCGTCAGCCATTCAATCTCCTGCTTTGTGTATCCAAACAGAAATAATGCGCAAAAAAGTCCACTTCACAGCTTGCTCTGCCCGTGCATGCAGATCGACAATGATGAAAACGTGCCATGAGATTCTTTAAGCAAACAGCCTTCCTTCACTTCAGGTGAGTGACTGGAAGAGATGGTTGGTTTCTCAGCAGAATCACAACAAAGAATATAACATTTCACACAGCGAGCTAAGTTGACCGCGGCAGGACTCGAACCTGCAATCTTCTGATAACTTCTTGGTTATAATCGAAGTCAGACGCCTTATCCATTAAGCGACGCGGCCTCTGCCATCAGTATAGATTGTGTTGTTGTGTATATTGGGAGAAAATTCGGGTAACTGCTATATCAAGGAGGGGTTAAGGAAAAGATGAGCATATTTCGAGAAAATGAACAGATGCACTGCGATCTGTGTGCGCACCGGCGCAGGCAACCCCAATGTAACTTGGAACATAACAGTTTAACAATTCAGTCATTGCAGCTGAAATCATACTCCTTCTCAAACTATACAGGATGACCCGGGTTTATGAGAAAACCCGTTTTAAAGGGAAAGATTATGAATCGGAACTGACAACCAGCCCGTTTAAACAGACACAGAATGATGCGGGACTGCAAGGACATCCCTTTTACCCAGATACAGAACGACCCTTGACTGACAGCAGTTCCCTTTTTAAAAGAATAAAGTGAAATTGCTGTAATCACTGAAGGCAATTGTGCGGTGGGGCTCAGGACCACGCGGGGCAGAGACGGTTATTGAAGCCACAGGTGATAGACAGGCAGGAAGGAAGGAGGGGCATAAAACGAGCCCAGACAAAAAGCTAATTTACAAATATATATATATATATTTAACTTTTAAGAAAATAAATATATTTAAATTTTATTAGAAAAAAAATTGAATTTGATTTGTTTTAAATAAATAAATAATTGATTCATAATCTATATATTTTTTGATTGAACGAAGGCTGTGTGACTGGAACAATTCCATTGGAAATGAGGGGTGCATTCAATAAATACTTAAACACAGTGAGCCCATGGTGGAAGACAAGCCACGAGGGAAAATGTGGGCTACAAAAGCGATCTTTTAAAGTCGCGTGTGTCTTTCTGCTGGATCTGACAGTAGCTCCTTGTGCTGTGAAAAAGGTCAAATTTAATAGAGCCCGGTGCAGGCAGAACAGAAAAAGCATATTCATTTTGGAAGTTAAAATGTTGGGATTGTATATAAATATGCATATATGGGATTGTATATAGAGATACATGAATAAACAAAGTCAAAAGGCAGCTTCTCACATCTTTTCAGCTCTAGAGAAACAGGACGCACTCATATTCAGGGCAGAGGTGGAGATTGACGCTGAATGTATGCTTATCCCGATTGAGGTGAGCTTATGCGTACAGACAGGAAGATAGACTGATCAAGTGTTGGCCGGAACCAAACAAGGGTTTAGGTTATCCAGCGAGTCACAGAGCCGAGTACCTCTGAGATACTTTAACTTTACTCAGTTGGGTGACTTTCACTTTGCTCTGGGATTTGGACGCTGTGGGAACATCGGCGCAAAATCACACGTTTTAATGTGAAATATGTCTGTTTTCTCACATGTGGAGCGGCTGTGAGAAATGGAACTTTGAGTAAAAAGTGGCGGGGCTCGTCCGGGATTTGGCCCGAGACCTCTCGCATTTCAAATGTGATCATCTCTAAGCGAAAATCAAAGCCCGAGACCAATGAGCCCCCGACAGTGAAAAGTGCAGCTCTCAGATTATGACGGTAGTGAGAAAAGATATTCGGCCCATCGTGCTTGTGCTGTCCCTCAGAGACCAATCTAATAAATCCCCCTCGCCATAGTCCTGCAAATGTTATCCTTTTGACGAATATATTATTAATTTGAGACATGACATGAACAAAGTAAGCATCCTTGTCAGTGAAAGGGAAATTTGACGATGAGGTTAATGTGTTTGACAACACGACCAGGTAAGTCAAAGCTGTATCACAACAACGACGATGACGATGGGATTCGAACCCATGCGTTCAGAGTACAATGGATTAGCAGTCCTGTGTACTGAATGGGGACTGGGCAGCCACGTATGCGGCATTCCCTGAGGAATTCAAACCATTTCACAGGCGCAAGGATGAACTCTCTATTCCCGCCGATTGCCTATTATGGGGAAACCGTGTAGTCATGCCCCAGATAGGCAGAGAGATGTTCATCCGAGAACTCCACAATGAGCACCTGGGCATTGTCATGATGACGGCAATTGCCAGGTCACACGTTTGGTGGCCAGGGACAGATGCAGACCTGGAACTTTGTGCTCACAGATGCAACACGTGTGCCCAGCTGGGCAATGCGCCCAGGGAAGCCCCCCCCTTAGCCCCTGGTCCTGGACCGCCAAACCTTGGTCACGCATCCATGTGGACTACGCAGGTCGTTTCATGAGAAAAATGTTTTTGGTTGTAGTAGACGTCTACTCCAAATGGATCGAGTGTGGCATTCTCAATTCAAGCACATCAAGCCACTGCAGAAAGTCTACCTGCAATGTTCGCCGCCCACGGTCTAACAGACGTCTTGTTTAGCGACAATGGCCCGTGCTTTACTAGCATTGAATTCCAGGACTTCATGGCAGCAAATGGTATCAATGATGTCAGAACGGCACCGTTCAAGCCGGCCTCAAATGTCCAAGCGGAACGAGCAGTGCAGATAATCAAACAGGGGATGCTCAGAATCCAAGGGGTTCCCTACAAAGCCACTTATCATACCTCCTGTTGGCCAATAGACACAGACCACACTCGCTCACAGGGGTTCCACCAGCAGAGCTGCTAATGAAAAGGACGCTCAAAACCAGGTTATCCCATATAGACGCCACCACGAAAGAAATTGTTGAGAGCAGGCGCCAGTCACAATGTAACTACCATGACGGGAATGTGAGGGCGCGATGTATTGATGTCAATGACCCGGTCTTTGTCCTCAACTACGCTGCAGGGCCCAAATTGCTCACAGGCACTGTGATTGCCAAAGTGGGGAATAGGATTCTGATAGTTAAACTTACCAATGGATAAATCTGCCGCAAACACGTGGATCAAACAAAAAGGAGGTTTAGCAACCCCATGGAAGAAGCAGAGGAAGAACACGATGTAGAGTTCACTCCTCCACAGGTGACTGAACACCGGAACCTAGCGGAGGAGAGCCCAGTCACTGTGGGCAGTCCGGACAGGCCTGAGACACCGCAAACAGCAGGCACTCAGGCCAACGCCAACAACTGGAGCACCAACTCAGGCGCTCTACAAGGGAGCGGATACCACCAGAGACTTAACCTGTGATCGCAATAAGACTTTGGGGAGAGGTGATGTCATGTATTCAGCTGTCATTGTAACCCATGTAAAACTGACCTAAGTTGTACACCGTAAGAACATTGATCACAAGGGGGTGAACTTGTGGGAGACACTCCTAACCTGGACTTTCAGGTATAAAAGAGGAAGTTCCACCCACCTTCATCACTTCAGTGCTGGCTAATAAATGTTACTGGTCACAGAGACCTTCTCTCAAGTATGGGCCTCGTGTGCATTTATAATCTGTAGTAAGGACATATTAGACAGAGTGATCAAACTGCCCCGGTTCTGGTCTCTGTAAGAACTCCCATTCTGCATTGTTACACTGCGGGGAGTGTCGGGTTAATAAACGGACTGACGCAACAGGAATTGATAAATAAACTTGATAAGTACTTGTGAGAGAGAATGTGTGACTGAAATCTGAGTCTCAGCCCCTAAACCTGCTTTTAATTCGGCAGGCGGTGTAAATGAACAGGTCTGAGAGTGAAGCTGCTTATCAGAGAATTCAAAACTAAATCTACAGCTGGAACTCCAAAGGTTCTCACACAATTGTTCAGGAAATAATTAGTGATTTAAGTTTAAAGGGAGATGGGTTTGTGCAGCTGTTTCAGAGAGGTTGTGGGTGGCTCTTAAAAGAGCCGTTGTGTTTGGGTTTGATCTCTCAGGACAGCGTGCAGTTTTACTTGGAGCTGGTGTACTTGGTCACCACCTTTGTCCCTTCCGACACGGCGTGCTTGGCCAGCTCCCCGGGCAGCAGCAGGTGCACGGTGGTCTGGATCTCCGGGAGCTGATGGTGCGGCGCTTGTTGTAATGGACCAGGCGGGAAGCCTCACCAGTGCTGTGCTCCAAAATATCATTCACAACCGAGTTCATGATGTCCATGGTCTTGGAGCAGATGCCGGTGTCGGGGTGAACCTGCTTCATCACTTTGTAGATGTAAATGGAGTAACTCTCCTTCCTCGACTTTCTGCGCTTCTTGCCGCTCTTCGGTGGTGTGTTAGTGACCGTTTTCTTAGCGCCTTTCTTGGCAGTAACTGTTTCCCCCGGTGGAGGGCGCGTGCTCAGCGGCCGCCATATTGGTCAGGGTGATCTCACGGCGCATGCACGGTCCTTTGTGCAGGGACAAAGGGTGGGCGGGGCATCAGGATATCTGTCAGTTTCATTGGTCACATGTTTATGTCCAGCTCAGTGGCCCCTGAAAGGGAGCCTTGTTGTTCTGATAGTTGTCTGGTGACCCTGGGCCAGCACGCCTCACCCTATTGGGCCAGCCCAGCTCAAGCTAACCCTATTGGAACAGCCCAGGCTCACCCTATTGGGCCAGCACAGTCTCACCCCATTGGGTCAGCTCGGGCTCACACTATTGGGCCAGACTGGGCTCACCCTATTGGGCCAGCCCTGGTTCACCCTATTGGGCTAGCCCGGGTTAACCCTTTTGGGCCAGCCCGGGTTCACCCTATTGGGCCAGCACAAAAGGCCCAGTGACCAGCAGAGAAAATCAGCAGCTCATTGATTTTATTCTCACTCTGCGCACTGTATCCAACCATGTTAGCTGGAAATGATGAATACCATCGGCCTTTGAATGTGGAAGGAGAAACATTTTTCTGTTCTGTCTGTGGGAAAATATTTCAAACATCAGTGTGACTGGAAAAGCACCGAAACACACATACCCTATCCGAGTGAGACTGTTCCAGTGTACTGACTGTGGAAAGAGCTTCAACCAGTTACACAGCCTGAAAAACATCACACCATTCACAGCGGGGAGAAACTACACATGTTCTGTGTGTGGACCAAACTTCAACTGATCGTCCAACCTGGAGAGACACAAGGACACCTGCTCCATGGAGAAATCATGGAAATTTGGAGACTGTGGGAAGGGATTCAGTTCCCCGTCTGATCTAGAAATCCATCATCGCAGTCACACTGGGGAGAGACCATTCACCTGCTCTGTGTGTGGCCAAGGTTTCACTCAGTCATCTGATCTGCTGAAACTCCAGCGAGTTCACACTGGGGAAGTGTGGGAGGGATTTACTCAGTCATTTGAATTGCGAGTTCGCAAGTTACTGCAGGGGTTGGGTTCTACTGTTAGTACTGCTGTTAATCACATCCTGACTGACTCGTGTTCATTCTGTGAGTTGGGAATTGTTTCTGCTAATGTTAATCACCCATAAAACTGGGCTGGAGTTCAATATTTTGATATTTCAAATAACACAGTGTGTCGATACTTGATGTCTCCATGATAAGAGTTGACAAATTGATGTCTTGTTATCGAAAGCTTCATTTTGCGCCTTTACTCCTTTCTAACTCTAGATTGTATCAGTTCTCAGACCTTTGGTTTCTCTCAGGACAAGTCACAGTTCCCCATACCGTCCAGAGTGTCTTGATGTCCAGGGTAGGGGTAGCTAACACGCCCAGGATCATTAAACACAAAATCCAGTCTGTTAATCACTTACAGATACTGGAATTTTCGTGTGTCCACAGCATCTCTCTCACCTTCAATGTGTGAATAGAGTATCACCCCTGGAAAGCTGGTTTCAATTTAAATTTGAATCCACTCAGTAAATGTATTTTTTTAAAATATCTACAATTAAACCGATCAGTTCAACTAATTGGCAAAGGTTTACAGTCAACTAGATGGACAAGTAAAAACATCGCGGCCCAATAGCACAGCTCGATATTCACAGGAGAAAGTCTGTTATCGAAGTCCTCAATTGTCAGTTGGTGAGATGAGAGACTGAATCTCTTTCCACACTCAGCTGGTAAATGGCCTCTCCCTGACGTGTTTCCACTGAACGCACATCTGCATCCATTCCCACAGTCCCCACATTTACAGTGTTTAGTCAGCTGGGCACACGAGTCTCACAGGTTGATGAATGGTTGAAGTTCTATCCACACACAGAACATGTGTACTGTTTGTCACCGCTGTGATTGGTGTTTTTCCAAAGGCTGATGATAACGTGATCCTGATGAATCCAGAGAATCTCTCAAATCTTGATGTGATGTGATGTTATGTTTGAGTTACCAAGCTGCAAATTCTCCCCTTCTAATATCCTGCAAATGTAGATTACAAAAGTTGTTACTTTAAGTGCAGGATAGAAATTCAGAACAGACAAGTCTAGTTTCTATCGGACATTCTGTCCCCCTCCTGTCCCTCCGAAGCTGTAAAAGCCTTATTCTAGTCACTCTCCCTCCATCCTTATTGTCCAAAATCAACTGCGAATTACTTTCTCCAGGAAGTGCTGAATCTGGCTGGGTGCAATTCCACAGAAATGTGTTAACCTCTGGTGCTTCACCATCAGTCGACTCAGTTAGTGTCAGCAGGATTTCCACTGTGGTAGGCATCAGAGCCGAATCCAATCCTACACCCAAATGACATCCACAGACCTCCCAATTGATGTCACTGGATCAGTATCAAGAGCAAGGTCAGTGGCTAATTTTTACTCATATTTAGCGCAGTGGTACTGAGGACAATTATAACCCCTGAACTGCTGCCTTGGCTGAGATCAACTAACAGCCCAGATCAAGGATCGAACTTGGGAACATCCCAGTCAGTATTGCAGAGTGTTCCAAAATTTGGGGGGTTGAGGGAGGGTTGGAAATAATATATTGAAACAAATTTTACTTCTACTTTAAACAAAACCTTCGTCACATTGCACAATTCTGAATTTTTTCCAAATTAAACAAGCAAGTCAAATGAATTATAAAAACAATGTGCCATTTTAGAAAGGCTCAAGTCACTGGAATAGACAGCTTCACAATCACAGCACAATACAGACGGGAGCGAATGTTAATGGGAGCTCGGTTCGTGAAGTCCGCCGACACTCTGAGATAAACTGGACTGTACCTTTAGATATAAATAGGCAGAGAAAAGAGAGTCCCTGTCCCTTTAAATAGCTACCCCATTCCCCAGGGCAATGGGAGCAGCAACGGCGCGCTATCTCTTGAGATACTGACACAGCAAACACCGCGGGATGGGTTCCCGCAGGTTCCTAAAGACCTAAGAAATACAATTGCATCAGGTTAAGAAGAACAACTGAAAAGAATGAACACTGAGTCATTGCTATGTGAGTGTGTGTGTAAGCAAAACACATTATTCTTAATCTTTGCTAGAGATAAGCTATTATCTGCACCAGTTATTATCCAGGATTTTATTACCGATCATTTACAATGTAATTGCAGAGTGTTTAATTCATTTACCATTTATTGATGGCCCATTGTCTTGTGTGCTATTGTTTAGAAAATGATGTCAGAATGACCATTCCTTTACCAAGGTGACCATGTCTGTCCGCAGTATTCAGTGGGCAGGGGATTAAATCGTTATTCTGGGATTTGGATGCTGTGGGAACATCGGCGTAAAATCACACGTTTTAATATGAAATATGTCTGTTTTCTCACATGTCGAGCTGCTGCGAGAAGCGGAACTTTGAGTAAAAAATGGCGGGGCTCGTCCGGGATTTGGCCCGGGACCTCTCGCGTTTCAAATGTGATCATTCGTAAGCGAGAATCATAGCCCGAGAACAACGAGCCGCCGACAGTGAAAAGCGCAGCTCTCAGATTCTGCCGGTAGTGAGAAAAGATATTAGGCCCATGGTGCTTGTGCTGTCCCTCAGAGACCTATCTAATTAGTCCCCCTCGCCACAGTCCTGCAACTGTCATCCTTTTGACGAATATATTATTAATTTGAGACATGACATGAGCAAAGTACAACATCCTTGTAAGAAAAAGGACAATTTGCCGATGAGGTTAAATGTGAATGACAAAACGACCAGGCAGGTCAAAGCTGTAGGAAAACGACGACGAGGATGGGATTCGAACCCATGCGTGCTGAGCTCAATGAATAAGCAGGCCATCGCCTTAACCTCTCGGCCACCTCATCCACTCCATAGCTCATCTTCAGCGATTCAATCTCCTGCTTTTTGTATCCACACAATAATAATGTGCAAGAAAGTCCACTTCACAGCTTGCTCTGCCTGTGCATGTAGATCGACAATGATGAAAACGTTGCATTAGATTCCATCAGCAAACAGCCTTCCTTCACTTCAGGTGAGTGACTGGAAGAGATGGTTGGTTTCTCAGTAGAATCGCAACAAAGAATATAACATTTCAAGCAGTGAGCGAATACGACAGCAGCAAGACTCGAACCTGCACTATTCTGATAATTTTGTGGTTTGTGATCGAAGTCAGACGCCTTACCCATTAGGACACGCGGCCTCTGATATTAGCGTACGTTGTGCTGTTGTGTATATTGGGAGCAAATTAGGG
Source organism: Pristiophorus japonicus (assembly GCF_044704955.1). Lineage (NCBI taxonomy): Eukaryota > Metazoa > Chordata > Chondrichthyes > Pristiophoridae > Pristiophorus > Pristiophorus japonicus. The sequence continues at coordinate 825,149 of NW_027254707.1, read as the reverse complement.
GCAACTGCAATATCAAGGAGTGGATTTCGGAAAAGATGAGCATATTTCGAATGAATGAACAGGCGCACTGCGATCTGGGTGCGCACCGGCGCAGGCAACCCCGAGGAGAAAATCTGTTGTAAAGGGAAATATTATGAATCGGAACTGACAACCGGCCCGTTTAAACAGACACAGAATGATCCGCGACTACAAGGGACATCCCTTTTACCCAGATGCAGAATGACCCTTGACTGACGGCAGTTGCCTTTTAAAAGAATTAAGTGAGATTTCTATCTTCCCTGAAGGCAATTGTGCAGTGGGGCTCAGGACCACGCGGGGCTCAGACGGTTATTGAAGCCACAGGTGATAGACAGGCAGGAAGCAGGGAGCGACCTAAAACCTGCCCAGACTGAAATATATATATTTTTAACATTTTAAGAAAACAAATACGTTTAAATGTTGTTTTTAAAAAATTGAATTTGATTTGTTTTAAATAAATAAATAATTGATTCATAATCTATGTATTTTTTGATTGAACGAAGACTTTGTGACTAGAAGAATTTCATTGAATGCAGTCAATAAATACCCAAACACAGTAAGCCCATGGTGGAAGACAAGCCACGAGGGAAGGTGTGGGCTACAAAGGCGATTTTTTAAAGTCGTGTGTGACTTTCTGCTGGATCTGACTGCAGTTGCTCGAGCTGTGAAAGAGGTCAAATGTAATAGAGCTCGGTGCAGGCAGAACAGAAAACGCATATTTATTTTGGATGTTAAAAATTTGAGATTATATATAAATATACACATATATATACATGTATAAACAAAGTCCATCAGTCAGTCATGTCTTGTCTTGTGTTGGTTTGATTTGATTTGAATTTGAATTAGAAAATGAGGATGGATGATGTCATCATGTCACACAGCCATGGCTAAAATAGCTATATTTCTAACTTGTGTATTTTCCCTTCTTTCAGATGTGGAATAGCAAAATCCCACAGCAGATTCTTCTACTGTCAGAGAGTCCACGAAGAGTGTTCAATCAAATCAGTACGGTTTCAAGTTGCATGAAATGCATTTTTCTCACATGACAGTAAGATCGCACAGCAGGTTTGCACAAACTCTGACTTACACAAACACACAAACAAACTAAAATTCCTGCACCCTCCAAAGGCAGTTTTTAAAATTTGAAATTGGAAATCCGGTACAAACAGCACATCACTTTCAAACAGACACAGAATTATGCGGGTCTGATAGCACACCATTTTAAACAGACAGAGAATGATCTCGGACAGACAGCACATCCCCTTAAAAGGGACACGGAAATAGAATGAATAAAAGCAGATAAATATCTTAAACAGGTCGTACAGATTCTGTGGAGGAAGAATCCAGTTTCACCTTCTGTCGGATAATCATTTCGATATTTTAGGAAAAAGTTAAAGATTACAGATGTTTTCAACAAAAATAGCACCTGGTAAAATACGCAGCGAGAAAGGTCAAATGGGAACGTCTGTGATACAGCGGAACGCAGGAGTGATTAAATAATACATGGCACAATGGATAAAGGCAAAGTGGGTGGTAATCGGGCAATAACGTAACAAAGGATGGTCCAGAGGAGGTGTTAGTGGGAATAGCAGAACCATTACCAGACAATGGGAGCGGTGCTTATCATCCGATACGTTGAACCTAATGTTGAGGCCAGAAGACGAGAACATGCCTACAATATAGGGTGTCACCGCCTTTTAATCAGACCAGGCAGCTTTGCCAGCCCGTATTGATTTCCTGTCCGCTTTGAATTCGGCAGCCAAGGGACTAATTCAAAAGCCAGCTTCTCTTATCTTTTCAGCTCGAGAGAAACAGGACGCACTGATATTCAGGGCAGAGGTGGAGATTGACGCTGAATGTATGCTTTTCCCAATTGAGGTGAAGTTATGCGTACAGACAGGAAGATATACTGATCAAGTAATGGCCGGAACCAAACAAGGCTTTAGGTTATCCAACGAGTCACAGAGCCGAGTACCTCTGAGATACTTTAACTTGACTCAGTTTGGCGGGTTTCACTTTGGTCTGGGATTTGGAGGCTGTGGGGACACCGGCGCAAAATCACACGTTTTAACGTGAAACATGTCTGTTTTCTCACATGTCGAGCGGCTGTGAGAAGCGGATCTTTGACTAAAAAATGACGGGGCTCGTACGGGATTTGGCCCGTGACCTCTCGCATTTCAAATTTGATCATTCCTCGGCGAGAATAATACCCGTGGAGCAACGAGCCGCCGACAGTGAAAAGCGCAGCTCTCAGATTCTGATGGTGGTGAGAAAAAATATTAGTCCCATCGTGCTTGTGCTGTCCCTCAGAGACCTATCGAATTAGTCCGCCTCGCCATAGTCCTGCAAACGTTATCCTTTTGACGCATATATTATTAATTTGAGACATGACATGAGCAAAGTACAACATCCTTTTAAGTAAAAGGTGAAATTGGCGATGAGGTTAAATGTGAATGACCAAGGAGGTCAAAGCTGGAAGACAACGACAATAAAGATGTGATTCGAACCCATGCGTGGAGCGCACAATGGATTAGTCGTCCATCGCATTAACTTCTCGGCCACTTCGTCTCTTCGGTGGCCCATCGTCAGGCATTCAATCTCCTGCTTTTTGTTTCCAAATAGAAATAACGTGCAAGAAAGTCCACTTCACAGCTTGCTCTGTCCGTGCATGCAGATCGACAATGATGAAAACGTTCCATTAGATTCCATCAGCAAACAGCCTTCCTTTTCTTCAGGTGAGTGACTGGAAGAGATGGTTGCTTTCTCGGCAGAATCGCAACAAAGGATATAACATTTCACGCATTGAGCGAAGTCGTCTGCGGCAGGACTCGAGCCTGGAATTATCTGATAACTTCGCGGGTATGATTGAAGTCAGACGCATTATCCATTAGGCCACGCGACCTCCGCCATCATTAGCCATTGTGTTGTTGTTTATATTGGGCGCAAATTCGGGGCAACTGCAATATCAAGGAGTGGATTTCGGAAAAGATGAGCATATTTCGAGTGAATGAACAGATGCACTGCGATCTGGGTGCGCACCGGCGCAGGCAACCCCAATGTAAATTGGAACACAACCGTTTAACAATTCGGTCATTGCAGCTGAAATCATACTCCTTCTCAAACAATACAGGATGACCCGGGTTTATGAGACAATCCATTTTAAAGGGAAAGATTATGAACCGGAACTGACAACCAGCCCGTTTAAACAGACACAGAATGATCCGGGACTGCAAGGACATCCCCTTTACCCAGATGCAGAATGAGCCTTGACTGACAGCAGTTCCCTTTTAAAAGAATAAAGTGAGATTTCGATCATCCCTGAAGGTAATTGTGCAGTGGGGCTCAGGACCACGCGGGGCAGAGACTGTTATTGAAGCCACAGGTGATAGACAGGCAGGTGGAATGAGGGACGTAAAACCAGCCCAGTCTGAAATATATAAATATTTAACATTTTAAGAAAATAAATGCATTTAAATTGTATTTTAAAAAAATTGAATTTGAGTTGTTTTAAATAAATAAATAATTGATTCATATTCTATATATTTTTTGATTGAACGAAGGCTGTGTGACTGGAAGAATTTCATTGGAAAAGGGTGCAGTCAATAAATACCCAAACGCAGTAAGCCCATGGTGGAAGACAAGCCACGAGGGAAAATGTGGGCTACAAAGGCGATCTTTTGAAGTCGCGAATGTCTTTCTGCTGGATCTGACAGCAGCTGCTTGTGCTGTGAAAGAGGTCAAATGTAATAGAGCCCAGTGCAGGTAGAACAGAAAACGCATATTTATATTGGAAGTTAAAAATTTGGGATTATATATAAATATACAAATATGTATACATGTATATACAAAGTCAGTCAGTCAGTCATGTCTTGTCTTGTGTTGGTTTGATTTGATTTGAATTTGAATTAGAAAATGAGGATGGAGAATGTCATCATGTCACACAGCCCTCGCTAGAATCGCTATATTTCCTCCTTGTGCATTTTCCCTTCTTGCAGATGTGGAATAGCAAAATCCCACAGCTGATTCTTCTACCATCAGAGAGTCCACGAAGGAGTGATCAAACAAATCAGTACGGTTTCAAATTGCATGTAATGCATTTTTCTCACCTGACAGTAAGATCGCACAGCACGTTTGCACACACTCTGGCTTACACAAACACACAAACAATCTAAAATTCCTGCACCCTCCAAAGGCAGTTTTTGAAATTTGAAATTGGAAATCCGGGACAGACAACACATCCCTTTTAAACAGACACAGAATGATGCGGGTCTGATAGCACACCATTTTAAACAGGCAGAGAATGATCTCGGACAGACAGCACATCCCCTTAAAAGGGACACGGAAATAGAATGAATAAAAGCAGATAAATCTGTAAAACTTGTCAGGTCGTGCAGATTGTGTGGAGAAAGAATCCGGTTTCACGTTCTGTCGGATAATCATTCTGATATTTTAGGAAAAAGTTAAAGATTACAGATTTATTCAACAAAAATAGCGCCTTGAAAAAATACGCAGCAAGAAAGGTCAAATGGGAACGTCTGTGATACAGCGGAACGCAGGAGTGATTAAATAATACATGGCACAATGGAGAAAGGCAAAGTGGGTGGTAATCGGGCAATAACGTAACAAAGGATGGTCCAGAGGAGGTGTTAGTGGGAACCGCAGAACCATTACCAGGCAATCGGAGCGGTGCTTATCATCCGATACGTTGAACCTAATGTTGAGGTCAGAAGACGAGAACATGCCTACAATATAGGCTGTCACCGCCTTTTAATCAGACCAGGCAGCTTGGCCATCCCGGATTGATTTCCTGTCCGTTTTGAATTCGGCAGCCAAGGGACGAATTCAAAAGCCAGCTTCTCTCATCTTTTCAGATCTAGAGAAACAGGACGCATTCATATTCAGGGCAGAGGTGGAGATTGACGCTGAATGTTTGCTTATCCTAATTGAGGTGAGCTTATGCTTACAGACAGGAAGATATACTGATCAAGTATCGGCCGGAACCAAGCAAGGCTTTAGGTTATCCAACGTGTCACAGAGCCGAGTACCTCTGAGATACTTTAACTTTACTCAGTTTGGCGGGGTTCACTTTGCTCTGGGATTTGGACGTTTTAATGTAAAATATGAGTCTTTTCTCACATGTCGAGCGGCAGTGAGAAGCGGAACTTTGAGTAAAAAATGACGGGGCTCGTACGGGATTTGGCCCAAGACCTCTCGCATTTCAAATGTGATCATTTCGAAGCGAGAATCATAACCCGAGACCAACGAGCCACCGGCAGTGAAAAGCGCAGCTCTCAGATTCTGGCGGTAGTGAGAAATGATATTAGACCCATGGTGCTTGTGTTTTCCCTCAGAGACCTATCTAATTAGTCCCCCTCGCCATAGTCCAGCAAATGTTATCCTTTTGACGAATATATTATTAATTTGCGACATGACATGAGCAACACTTGCCACTTAGCAACCAGTCTCTTCGCCCTCAGCCACTGGTCTCTTCGCCCTGAGCAACCGGAGCTCAGCTCTCAGCCACCGGTTGTTTGGCTCTTAGCAGCAAGGCACTTGGCCCTCAGCCACCAGTCCCTTCACGCTCACCCACCCGATCCTTAGCCCTCAGCCACCGGTCATTTCGTTCCGAGCAGAAAAGCACTTGCCCCTTAACAAAAAGTCCCTTGTACCTTACCAACTCGTCTCATGGTCCTTAGCAACTGTTCTGATGGACCTTAGCAACCAGTTTGTACACCCTTGGCAGCTGGTTGTTTGGCTCTCTGTCACCAGTGCCAAGGCCCTCGGCAACCCGTCGCTTGGCCCTTAGCACACAACCCTTTTCTAAGCAACCAGTCCCTTGGCCCTGAACCACCATTGCTTTGCCCTCAACAACCAGCTGTTTTTCAATCAGCAGCCGGTCCCTTGGCCCTCAGCCACCGGTCCCTTCACCCTGAGCCACCAGTCCCTTGGCCCTTAGCAACCAGTCCCTCAGTCCTTCGCAGGCGGTCCCTTCGCCCTTAACAACCAGTCTCTTAGTGCAAAGCAACCAGTCCCTTGGACATTAGCGACTGGCCCATTTGCCATTAGCAGCCAACACTTGCCATTTGGCAACTTGTCTCTTCGCCCTCAGCCACTGGTCCCTTCGCCCTGAGCAACGTTTCCTCAGCCCTCAGCCACTGGTCATTTCGCTCTTAATGGCACAACACTTGGCCCATAGCAACCAGTCCTTTGGCCCATAGCAACCGGTCCCTTACCCCACAGCAACCAACATTGACCCGTAGCAAGCAGTGCCTTGGCCATCAGCCACCAGTCCCTTCATGCTCAGTCACCCGATCCTAAGCCCACAGCCTCCAGTCGTTTCGCTCTTGGCAGCAAGAATCTTTGCCCTGACAAACCAGTCGCTGGGCCCTGACCAACTAGACCATTGGCCCTGACAAACTGGACCATTGGCCCTTACCAACAGCTCCTTTGCACTTAGCAACTTGTCTCTTGTCCCTCTGCCACCAGTGCCAAGGCGCTCGGCAATCATTCACTTGGCCATTAGCACCCAACCATTCGCTCTAAGCAACCGGTCCCTTGCCCCTGACCCACCATGGCTTTGCCCTCAGCAACCAGCAGTTTGGCCCTCAGCAACCAGTCCCTTGGCCCTCAGCCACCAGTACATTAGCTCTCAACCACCGGTCCATTTGGCCCTCAGCCACTGGTGACTTTGGCCCTCAGCCACTGGTCCCTTTGGCCCTCAGCCACCGGTCCCTTGGCCCTCAACCACCGGTCACTTGGCTCTCAACCACTGGCCTCTTTGGACCTCAGCCACTGGTGACTTTGGCCCTCAGCCACTGGTCCCTTTGGCCCTCAGCCACCGGTCACTTGGCTCTCAACCACCGGTCCATTTGGCCCTCAGCCACTGGTGACTTTGGCCCTCAGCCACTGGTCCCTTTGGCCCTCAGCCACCGGTCCCTTGGCCCTCAACCACCGGTCACTTGGCTCTCAACCACTGGCCTCTTTGGACCTCAGCCACTGGTGACTTTGGCCCTCAGCCACTGGTCCCTTTGGCCCTCAGCCACCGGTCACTTGGCTCTCAACCACCGGCCTCTTTGGCCCTCAGCCATTGGTCCCTTTGGCCCTCAGCCACTGGTCCCTTTGGCCCTCAGCCACTGGTCCCTTTGGCCCTCAGCCACTGGTCCTTTTGGCTCTCAGCCACCGGTCCCTTTGGCTCTCAACCACCGGTCCCTTTGGCCCTCAGCCACTGGTCCCTTTGGCTCTCAACCACCGGTCCCTTTGGCCCTCAGCCACTGGTCCTTTTGGCTTTCAGCCACCGGTCCCTTTGTCTCTCAGCCACTGGTCCCTTTGGCCCTCAGCCACTGGTCCTTTTGGCTCTCAGCCACCGGTCCCTTTGGCTCTCAACCACCGATCCCTTTGGCCCTCAGCCACTGGTCCCTTGGCCCTGATCCACCAGTCCCTTGGCCGTCAACCACCGGTCCCTTTGCTCTCAACCACCGGCCCCTTTGGCCCTCAGCCATTGGTCCCTTTGGCCCTCAGCCACTGGTGCCTTGGCCACAAGCAACTGGTCATTTGGCCCTTATCAATCAGTCCCTTGGCCCTGAGCAACGGGTCACTTCACCCTGAGCAACGTTTCCGTTTGCCCTTAGCAACTGGTCCCTTGGTGCTGAGCAACCAGTCCCTTTGCCCGAAGGAACGAGTCCCTTGGCCCTGAGCAACAAATCTCTTTGTACTGAGCAACCAGTCCCTTGGCCCTCAGCCACCGGAACCTTGGACCTAAGGAACCAGTCCCTTGGTTCTAAGGAACCGGTCCTTTGGCCCGAAGGAACCAGTCCCTTGCCCAAAGGAAATGGTCCCTTGCCCTAAGGAACCGGTGCCTTGCCCAAGCAACCAGTAGCTTGGCCCTAGGGAACCAATTGCTTGGCCCTTAGCAACAAGTCCCTTCGCACTTAGCAACCGGTCACTTGTCTTTGAGCAACCGGTGCTTTAGCCCTCAGCCACCAGTCCCTTAGCCCTTAGCAACCAGTCCTTTGGCCCGTAGCAACCAGTCCTTTGGCCCTTAGCAACCAGACCCTTCGCCCTGAGCAATGAGTCCCTTAGCCCTTAGTAACCAGTTCCTTAGCCCTTAACAACCGGTCACTTGGCCCTTAGCAACTGGACCCTTGGACCTTACCAACAGGTCCATTGGCATTTTGCAACTGGTCCCTTGTCCCTTAGCAACCAGGACTTTGGCCCTTAGCCACTAGTCCCTTGGCCCTTTGCAACCAGTCCCTTGGCCCTTAGCAACAAGTCCCTTGGCCCTTAGCATCCGGTCCCTTGGCACTTAGTAACTAGTCCATTGGCACTTAGCAACCGGTCCCATGGTCATTAGCAACCGGTCCCTTGGCCATTAGCAACCAGTCTCTTGCCACCAAGCAACCGGTCCCTTGGCCATTAGCAACCAATCCCTTGGCCATTAGCAACCAGTCTCTTGCCGCTAAGCAACCGGTCCCTTGGCCATTAGCAGTCAACACTTGCCACTTAGCAACCTGTCTCTTCGCCCTCAGCCACTGATCTCTTCGCCCTGAGCAACCAGACCTCAGCTCTCAGCCACCGTTTTTTTGTTCTTAGCAGCAAGGCACTTGGCCCTCAGCCACCAGTCCCTTCACGCTCAGCCACCTGATCCTTAGCCCTCAGTCACCAGTCGTTTCACTCTAAGCAGCAAGGTACTTGCCCCTTAACAAAAGGTCCATTGGCCTTTACCAACCGGTCCCTTGGTCCTTAGCAACCTGGCTCTTGGCACTTAGCAACTGTTCTGTTGGCCCTTAGCAACCAGTCTGTAGGCCCTTGGCAACCGGTTGTTTGGCTCCTGTCATCAGTGCCAAGGCTCTCAGCCACCGGTCCCTCCGCCCTGAGCCACCAGTCTTTTCGGCCTTAGCAACTGGTTCCTTGGCCCACAGCAACCAACATTAGGTCTTTACCATCCTGTGCTTTGGCCCTCAGTGACAAGTCCCGAGACACTCAGCTGCCTAATCCTTAGCCCTCAGTCACCGGTTGTTTTGCCCTTAGCAACCAGTCCCTTGGCCCTTAGCAACCAGTCCCTTGGCCCTTAGCAACCAGTCCCTTGGCCCTTAGCAATCAGTCCCTTGGCCCTTAGCAGGCGTTCCCTTGGCCCTGAGCAACCGGTCCATTGGTGCAAAACAACCAGTCCCTTGGCCTTTAGCAACTGGCCCATTTGCCGTTAACAGCCAACACTTGCCACTTACCAACCGGTCTCTTTGCCCTCAGCAACGTTTCCTCAGCCCTCAGCCACTGGTCGTTTCGCTCTTAGCGGCAAGGCACTTGGCCCTTAGCAACCAGTCCTTTGGCCCATAGCAACTGGTTCCTTGCCCCACATCAACCAATATTGGCCCAGAGCAACCAGTGACTTGGCCCTCAGCCATCAGTCCCTTCATGCTCATTCACCCGATCCTAAGCCCACTGCCTCCGGTCATTTCGCTCCTAGCTGCAAAGACACTTGGCCCTTAGCAACTGGTTCCTTGCTGCTTAGCAACCAGTCCCGTGCCCGAAGGAACCAGCCCCTTGGCTCTCAGCCACCAGTCCTTTGTCCTGAGCAACGGGTCCCTTGGCCCTCAGCAATTGGTCCCTTGGTGCTGAGCAATTGTCCCTTTGCCCAAAGGAACCGATCCCTTGGCCGTCAGCCACCGGTCCCTTTGTCCTGAGCAACCGATCCATTCGCTCTCGACAACTGGTTCCTTGGCCTACAGCAACCAACACTTGTCCCTTAGCAACCAGTCCCTTGGCCCTTAGCAACCAGCCCCTTGGACAATAGCAACTAGCCCATTTGCCATTAGCAGCCAACATTTGCCACTTTGCAACTGGTCTCTTCGCCCTCAGCCACTGGTCCTTCGCCCTGAGCTACGTTTCCTCAGCCCTCAGCCACTGGTCGTTTCACTCTTGGCAGCAAGGCACTTGGCCCTTAGCAACCAGTCCTTTGGCCCATAGCAACCAGTCCCTAGGCCCTGAGCAACCAGTCCCTTGGCCCTTAGCAACGAGTCCCTTAGCCCTGAGCAACCAGTCCCTAGGCCCTTAGCAACCAGTCCCTTGGCCCTTTGCAACCAGTCCCTTGGCCCTTAGCAACGAGTCCCTTAAACCTGAGCAACGAGTCCCTTAGCCCTGAGCAACCAGTCCCTTAGCCCTTAGCAACCAGTCCCTAGGCCCTGAGCAACCAGTCCCTTGGCCCTTAGCATCGAGCCCCTTAGCATAAAAACAGATAGTAACAGCTTTTGCGGATACATAAAACGGAAAAGAGTGACTAGAAGATGAGAAGGAGGATTTAATAATGGGAAATGTGGAAATGTCTGAGACCTTAAACAATTATTTTGCTTCGGTCTTCACAGCGGATGACACAAAACCCATGCCAAAAATTGTGGGTCACGGGAATGTGGGAAGGGAGGACCTTGAGACAATCACTATTACTAGTGCTGGACAGGCTAATGGGACTCAAGGTAGACAAGTCCCCTGGTCCTGATGAAATGCATCCCATGGTATTTAAAGAGATGGCGGAAGTTATAGCAGAAGCATTCGTTATAATCTACCGAAATTCTCTGAATTTGGGGAGGTACCAGCGGATTGGAAAGCAGCTAATGTAACGCCTCTGTTTAAAAAAGGGGTCAGACAACTAGAAGCTGGTTAGTTTAACATCTGTAGTGGGGAAAATGCTTGAAGCTATCATTAAGGAAGAAATAGTGGGACATCTAGAAAGGAACAGTGCAATCAAGCAGACTCAACATGGATTCATGAATGGGAAATCATGTTTAACTAATTTACTGGAATTCTTTGAGGATATAACGAGCATGTTGGACAGAGGTGTACCGATGGATGTGGTGTATTTATATTTCCAAAAGGCATTCGATAAGGTGCCACACAAAAGGTTACTGCAGAAGCGAAAGGTACACGGAGTCAGAGGAAATGTATTAGCATGGATCGAGAATTGGCTGGCGAACAGAAAGCAGAGAGTCGGAATAAATGGGTCCTTTTCGGGTTGGAAATCGGTGGTTAGTGTTGTGCCACAGGGATCGGTGCTGGGACCACAACTGTTTACATTATACATAGATGACCTGGAAGAGGAGACAGAGTGTAGTGTAACAAAATTTGCAGATGGCACAAAGATTAATGGGAAAGCGGGTTGTGTAGAGGCTGCAAAGAGATTTAGATAGGTTAAGCGAATGGGCTAAGGTTTGGCAGATGGAATACAATGTCGAAAAATGTGAGGTCATCCACCTTGGGGGAAAAAAACAGAAAAGGGAATATTTTTTGAATGGGGAGAAATTACAACATGCTGAGGTGCAGAGGGACCTGGGGGTCCTTGTGCATGAATCCCAAAAAGTTAGTTTGCAGGTGCAGCAGGTAATCAGGAAGGCGAATGGAATGTTGGCCTTCATTGCGAGAGGGATGGAGTACAAAAGCAGGGAGGTCCTGCTGCAACTATATAGGGTATTTGTGATGCCACACCTGGAGTACTGCGTGTAATTGTGTTCACCTTACTGAAGGAAGGATATACGAGCTTTGGAGGGGGTACAGAGACGATTCACTAAGCTGATTCCGTAGATGAGGGGTTACCTTATGATGATTGATTGAGTAGACTGGGTCTTTACTCGTTGGAATTCAGAAGGATGAGGGGTGATCTTATAGAAACATTTAAAATAATGAAAGGGATAGACAAGATAGAGGCAGAGAGGTTGTTTCCACTGGTCGGGGAGACTAGAACTAGCGGGCACAGCCTCAGCAACCGGTCCCTTGGTCCTCAGTGACTAGACCCTTGGCTCTCAGCCACCAGTCGCTTGGCCCTCAGCCACCGGTCTCTTGACACTCAGCCACCGGTCCCTTGGCCCTCAGCCACCGGTCCCTTGACGCTCAGCCACCGGTCACATGGCCATTAACCACCAGTCGCTTGGCCCTCAGCCACCAGTCGCTTGGCCCTCAGCCACCGGTCTCTTGACACTCAGCCACCGGTCCCTTGGCCCTCAGCCACCGGTCCCTTGACCCTCAGCCACCGGTCACATGGCCATTAACCACCGGTCTCGTGACACTCAGCCACTGGTCTCTTGACACTCAGCCACCGGTCCCTTGGCCCTCAGCCTCCGGTCTTTTGCCCTGATTAACCAGTCAGTTGGTCATTGGCAACCAGTCACTTGGACCTTAGGATCAGGTCCTTGGCCTTCAGCCACCAGTCCCTTGGCCCTCAGCCATTGGGTCCTTGGCCCTCAGCCACTGGTCCCTTGACCCTCAGCCACCGGTCACATGGCCATTAACCACCAATCCCTTGGCCCTCAGCCTCCGGTCTTTTGCCCTGATTAACCAGTCAGTTGGTCATTGGCAACCAGTCACTTGGACCTTAGGATCAGGTCCTTGGCCTTCAGCCACCAGTCCCTTGGCCCTCAGCCATTGGGTCCTTGGCCCTCAGCCACTGGTCCCTTGGCCCTCAGCCACCGATCCCTTGACGTTCAGCACCCGACCCTTGGCCGTCAGCAACAGGCCCATTAGCCACAGGTCCTTTGGCCCTCAGAAACTTGGCCCTCGGCCACCAGCCCATTCACCGTCGACCACTGGTCCCTTGGCTGTTAGTCACCAGTCACTTGGTTCTTAACAGCCGGACACTTGGCCTATAGCAACCGGTGTCTTGGCCCTTAAAAAACGGCCCTTTCCGTGAAGCATCCAGTCCCTTGGCCCTTCGCAAATGGTGGCTTGGCCCACAGCAATCAACACTTGGCCCACAGCAACGGGACCCTTGGTCTTTAGCAACTGGTATCTTGGCCACCAGCAACCGGTCCCAAAACCCTTAGCAACCAGTACCTTGGCTGTTAGCAATAAACAATTGGCCGTTAGCAATTGGACCCTAACCGCTCACCCACTTGGCCTTTAGCAACGGGCCCCTTGGCCTGAAGCAACCGGTCCCATTGTGCTCAACCTCCGGTCCTTTGGTCCTAAGCAACTACTCCCTTCGCCCTTAGCAACCGGTCCCTTGCCCCTCAGCAACCAGTGAGTTGGCCATTGACAACTGGTCACCTGGCCATCAGCGACTTGTCTCTTGGCCCTTGGTGTTGTGCATCAATACAGGGTCTGACTAGATACTGTGAGCTCAAAGTAAAGTGTGACCTTAGTCTTTTATTACAGGTCACCAGAGTGCCTCTCCAGCCTGTGAGGCCTCCTGAATACAGGTGCTCCCAAGGGATTGTGGACTCCCTTGGGACTCCATGGGATGTGTCCTCTGGTGGCTATACAAGGTATTTAAAGATTTGCAGATATAATAAAACTCCCCCCAAAGTCAATAGTGTAACTATTTAGAAGTTGAGTCGATCTGCGGCCTTTCTTTCCTTGGTTGATCGTGTCAGTACAAATGCTGGTTTTGGTGAGTCATTTGTTGAGCCATCGCTGGGCTACTGTGCAGCTGGCCTAGATGGGCTGCCTGGTGTGGTGAGTCCTGCTGGGCTGCTGCGGGTGATGGGTTCTGCTTCGTGGCCAACCGCGGTGTCTGTTGCCACTGGTGTGTATGTTGTGGGGTCACAGAAGGTAGGGTCCAATATGAGTTGTTGAGGATTGTCCGTGAATCTGAGTTTCATTTGGTCCAAGTGTTTCCGGTGAATGAGTCCATTTGAAAGTTTGACCCGAGACACCCTGCTACCCTCTTTGGCCACGACAATACCGGGAAGCCACTTGGGACCTTGTTCATAGATCAACACAAATACAGGATCATTGATTTCAATCTCGCGTGACACATTTGCGCTATCATCATATGTACTTTGTTGAAGCCGCCTGCTCTCTACCTGTTGATGTAGGCCAGGGTAGACTAACAAGAGACTTGTTTTAAGTGCTCTTTTCATGAGCCGTTCAGCAGGTGGAATCCCAGTGAGAGAATGGGGTCTCGTGTGGTAGCTAATCATGATATGGGATAGGCGAGTCTGCAGTGAGCCTTCAGTTACCCTCTTCAAGCTCTGCTTGATAGTTTGCACTGCTCTCTCTGCTGTTTTGAACGGGGCAGATGTAACATGTTTGATCCCATTACGGATCATGAACTCTTTGAACTCGGCACGGGTGAAACACGGCCAATTGTCACTCACAAGGACATCAGGCAGGCCGTGCGTGGCAAACATGGCCCACAGGCTTTCAGTGGTGGCAGCGGACATGCTAGCTGACATTATCTCACATTCAATCCATTTGGAATATGCATCCACAACCACTAGGAACATTTTACCCAACAATGGGCCTACATAGTCGACATGGACACTGGAACACAGCTTGGAGAGCCAAGATCATAAACTTACTGGCTCCTCCCTGGGTGTATTGCTTAACTGTGAGCATGTGTTACATTTCTGCACGCAGGTCTCTAGGTTCACATCGATACCGGGCCACCACACGTGGGATCTGGCTATCACTTTCATCATTACAGTGCCTGGGTGAATACTGTGGAGATCACTGATGAAGGACCACTACCTGATTACCCCACAGAAGGCAGTCTGCCTGTATAGACATTTCATCCATGCGCCACTGGTACGGCTTTATCTCTTCCTGCATTTACAATGGGACACTAGACCAGCTCCCGTGAAGCACATCAATTTTTTACTAGGACAGTAAGGGGTCCTGGCTCATCCTGGTTCTAATCTGTTGGGCTGTGACAGGTGATTGCTCACTCTCAAATGCTTCCATCACCATGGCTAAATCTGCGGGCTGCTCCATTTCCACCCCCGTGGTGGGCAATGGCAGCCTACTGAGAGCTCGGCACGGTTTTCCCTGCCTAGCCTGTGGCGGATGGCGTAGTTGTATGGGGATAATGTGAGCACCCATCTCAGAATGCGGGCCGATGCATTCGAATTTATCCCCTTACTTTCGGAAAAAAGGGTTATCAGTGGCTTATTGTAAGTTTCCAATTCAAATTTGAGCCCAAACAGATATTATTGCATTTTCTTTACCCCATAAACACACGCTAACGATTCTTTTTCAAGCATGCTGTAGGCTCCCTCAGCCTTAGACAGACTCCTGGATGCATCAGCAACCGGTTGCAATTTCCCAAAATCATTAGCGTGTTGCAATACACACCCAACGCCATATGATGACACATCACATGCTCTGCCCAAACGTTTACATGGTTTCTACAACACATGCAATTTGTTTGAGCATAACAATTTTCTAGCTTTTCCAAAGGCATTTTCTTGGCTTTTGCCCCATACCCATTCGTCTCCTCTACGCAGTAAGGCATGCAGTGGTTCGAACAATGTGCTGAGACCCTTACTTACTTTTATGAGGCTAATTATGTCGTTGAGCCATTTGCGACACTGAATCACGGTGCGGTCAGGAATGGACTCCTTCAGTACTGCATTGAATGTCAAACTAGATTGTGTGCTCAAATCCTTTTAATACAAGTTTGATAAAATCATGTTTTTCTGTCCATGTGCAGGCTGTGCATTCAGGTTGCCCTTGGAGGATTGCTATTGTGTTTAAGAAGGGAGAAAGGGATAGACCGAATAATTAGAGTAATTACAGGCCAGTCAGCCTAACCTCAATGGTGGGGAAATTATTGGAAAAATTCCTGAAGGACATGATAAATCAAGGAGAATTGAGGACAGTCAGCAGGGATTTGTTAAGGGAAGATCGTATCTGACTAACTTGATTGAATTTTTTGAGGAGGTAACCAGGAGGATCGACGAGGGCAGTGTGTATGATGTAGTGTATATGGGTTTTAGCAAAGCTTTTGATAAGGTCCCACATGGCAGACTGGTCACGAAAGTAAAAGCCCATGGGATCCGAGGCAAAGTGGCAAATTGGATCCAAGATTAGGCAGGAAGTAAACGGTAATGGTGGATGGATGTTTCCAGTAGGGTTCCACAGGGCTCAGTACTAGGACCCTTGCTTTTTGTGGTATATATCAATATCTAGACTTGAATATAGGGCTATGATTAAGAAGTTTGCAGATGATACTAAAATTGGCTGTGTGTTTGATAATGAAGAAGAAAGCTGCAGACGGCACGAAGATATCAATCAACTGGTCAGGTGGGCACAACAGTGGCCGATGGAATTTAATCCAGAGTAGTGGGAGGAAATGCATTTGGGGAGGGCTAACAAGGAAAGAAAATACACATTAAATGGTAGGACACTGAGAAGCGGAGATGAACAAAGTGACCTTGGAGTGCATATCCACAGATCCCTGAAGGTAGCAGGCCAGGTAGATAAGGTAGTTAAGAAGGCATACGGAATGCTTACCTTTATTAGTCGAGGCATAGAATATAAGAGCAGAGGGGTTATGCTTGAAATATATAAAACACTGGTTAGGCCACAGCTGGAGTACTGCGTGCAGTTTGATCACCACATTATAGGAAGGATGTGATTGCACTGGAAAGGGTACAGAGGAGATTTACGAGGATGTTGCCGGAACTGGAACATCTTAGCTATAAGACAGATTGGATAGGCTGGGTTTGTTTTCTTTGGAACAGAGGAGGCTGAGGGGAGACCTCATTGAGGTGTATACAATTTTGAGGGGCCTAGATACAGTGGTTAGAAAGGGCCTATTTCCCTTAGCAGAGGGGTCAACAACCAGAGGGCATAGGGTTAAATTAATTGGCCGAAGGTTCATAGGGGATCTGAGGGGAAATTTCTTCACCCAGAGGGTTGAGGGGATCTGGAACTCACTGCCTGAAAGGGTGATAGAGGCAGAAACCCTAACCACATTAAAAAAAGTACTTGAATGGGCACTTGAAGTGCCGTAACCTGCAGGGCTACGGACCAAGAGCTGGAAGGTGGGATTAGGCTGTATAGCCTCTTGTTGGCCGGCACGGACACGATGGGCTGAAATGGCCTCCTTCCATGCTGTGAACCTCTATGACCCGGTAAGAAGTTGCCAAAGTAGTTCTGGAGTCTTAGAAACGATAGCAGCTCCATCACGTTCTGTGGCCTCGGTGTGTTCTCGATTGCCTCAATCTTCGAATCGGTGGGCCTGATACCATCCGCCGTGATTCTTCTCCCCAGGAACTACACCTCAGGCACCAGGAAATCGCACTTCGAGCGTTTTAACCTGAGCCCCACGCAGTTGAGTCGATTAAGATCCGACTCCATGTTCTACAGATGCTCGACTGTGTCCGACCTGTAAACAATATGCCATCCTGGAAGACGACCGTGCGCGGGACTGACTTCAGTAAGCTTTCAATGTTTCTCTGGAATATCACAGCGGCTGATCGAATCCCAAATGGGCATCTGTTGTAAATGAAATGACTTTTGTGCGTGTTGATGCAGGTGAGGCCCTTCGATGATTCCTCCAACTCCTGCATCATGTAGTCCGAGGTCAAGTCCAGCTTCGTGAACGTCTTTCCTCCCACCAGCTTCGCAAAAAGGTCGTCAGCTTTTGATAGTGGGTATTGATCCTGTAGGGAGAAACGATTGATAATGACTTTGTAATCGCCACAAATTCTGATGGTGCCATCTCCCTTGAGGACTGGAACAATCGGACTCCTTGAATTCGATTGGCGAAATGATGCCCTCTCATTGCAGCAGTCCAGCTTGATCTCTATTCTTTCTCTCATCATGTACGATACTGCTCTCGCCTTGTGATGGATGGGTCGCGCCCCCGGACTGAGATGGATTTTATACTTTTGCTCCTTGGAACTTCCCGATGCCTAGTTTGAACAGCGAAGGGAACTTGTTTAAGACCTGGACACACGAAGTGTCGTCAGTGGACAAGAGCGCTCTGACAGGATCCCAGTTCCAGTGTATCTTTGCCAGCCAGCTCCTGCCGAACAGCGTGGGACCATCGCCCGGTAGCACACAGAGTGATAGCTTGTGCACCGCTCCACCGGAGGATAACTTTACAGTAGCACTGCGGATTACGGGAATCAGTTCATTTGTGTAAGTTCTCAGTTTCATGCGAATGGGAGGCAAGACTGTCCTTGAGGCCTTGCTGCACCACAATTTATTTAAAATCATTTTGCTCATAATGGACTGGCTCGCGCCCGTGTCCAGCTCCATTGACACCGGGAATCCAGTTAATTCAAATGTAAGCATTATCGGGGGACACTTTGTGGTAAATGTGTGCACCCCATATACCTCTGCCTCCTTGGTCTGAGGCTCTGGTTCGTCGTGATTTGCCGTGAATTTGTGGCGATTACAAAGTAACTGTCAATCATTTCTCCCTGCAGGATCAATACCCACTGAGCTGGACCTTTCCTCCAGAGGAAAAATGTTCTCTCCATCTTACATTGATGTGTTTGCAGCTTTGACCGATGACCATGCCCCAGAACATTATCTGTCCCACTGATCCTGTCCCTCTGGTTTAGTGTTTGAGCCCATGCAGCTCTCCCTGATGATTCTTTGCGCCCTATCTCTGCAATTGAATTGTTTGTAGATCACTGGCAACAGGCTGCAGAAGCGAGCGGGTTATGGGAGCTGATAGGAACTGCTGTTACTCATGGCTGCCTCACAACCCACGGAAGCTGGAGAGGGTTTGAAAGCCGTCACTTAAAGTAAATCATGCGGTATCACACGATTCCACCATCTAAATGAACAGTTTTTATATTGGTGTATTTATGACGCAACCGGATTTAATTCGGAGAAGTGTGAGGTAATGCACTTGGGGAGGGCTAATAAGACAATTTATACACATTAAACGATAGGCCACGTGGATGTGTAGATTAACAAAGGGAACTTGGAGTGTTTGGCCACAGATCCCTGAATGTAGCAGGCCAGGTGGATAAGATGGTTCAGAAGGTATACAGAACGCTTGCCTTTATTGACCGAGGCGTAGGATACAAGAGCAGGGAGATTATACTTAAATTGTATAATACACTGGTTAGGCCTCAGCTGGAGTATTGCGTGCAGATCTGGTCGCAGTATTCCAGGAAGGACATGATTGCACGAGAGAAGGTGCAGAGGAGAATTACGAGGATACTGCCTGGAATGGAGACTCTAAGCTCTGAGGACAGAATGGACATTTGGGTTTGCTCTCCGTGGAACAGAGGAGGTTGAGGGGAGACCTCAATGTGGTGTATAAAATTTTGAGGGGACTGGATATAGTGGAAATCAAGGGGTAAATTACGAGTGGGCATAGATTTAATGAGTTTGGTGAAAGGGTTAGAGGGGATTTGAGGGAAAGCTTCTTCACGCAGAGGGTTGTGAGGGTCTGGAACACGCTGCCTAGAAGGGTCGTGGAGGGAGAAACCCTCACCACATTTACAAGGTGCTTGCATGTGCACTTGAAGTGCGGTAACCTGCAGGGTTACGGACCTAAGGCTGGTAAGTGGGATTAGAATGGATAACTTCTTGTTGGGTGGCACAGACACGATGGTAATACGTCGTGGAATCTGATACAGCCAGGTGGTCTCCTCGACTAGTTTCGATCGCCTAGATGTGTAGGAGAGAAATTTTCCCAGATTTTTTCCCCCGATTGACCGGGATATTTGTAAGAAAATAAGAACATAATAGGAACAGGAGTAGGCCATTTGGCCCCTCGGGCCTGCTCTGTCATTCAATAAGATCATGGCTGATCTGATTATGGACTCAGTTCCACATCCCTGCCTGCTCACATAACCCTTTACTCACTTATCGCTCAAAAATATGTTTATCTCCGTCTGAAATATATTTAAAGAGCCAGCCTCCACAGCTCTCTGGGGCAGATAATTCCATAGATTTACATTCGTCTGAGAGAAGAAATTTCTCCTCATCTCAGTTTTAAATGAGCGGCCCCTTATTCTGAGACTATGAACCCAAGGTTCAGTTTCCGCTATGTAGAAATATCCTCTCTGCATCCAACTTGTCGAATCCCCTCATTATCATACATGTTTCGATAAGATCACCACAGTCTTCTGAACTCCAATGAGTATAGGCCCAACCTATTCAACCTATCTTCAGAAGTCAGCCCCCATCTCCGGAATCAACTGAGTGAACCTTCTCTGAGCAGGCTCCATTTCAAGTGTATCCTTCCTTAAATATGACCAAAACTGTACACAATACTCTCGTTGTGTCCTCACCAATACTCTATACAGTTGGAGCAGGACTTCTCTGCTTTTATACTCTATTCCCCTTGCAATAATGGCCAACATTACCTTTTCCTTCCTGATTCCTTGCTGTACCTGCATAATAAAGTTTTTTGTTTCATGCACAAGGACTATGGAGTGGTCAACTTTACAAAAGGCTGCAGACAGGTCAAGAACGATGAGGAGGCGGTTTTACATGATCAGTCACATAGGGTATCATTTGTGACTTTGATCCATTTCAGGCAGAAACCTGATTGGCCTGTTTCAAATATGGAGTTTCAGGAGAGATCGGCATGGATTTGAGAGATGACAACATGCTCAAGGACTTTGGAGAAGGCGAGGTTGGAGATGGGGAGGTGCTTTGCAAGGACGGAGGGGTCAAGGGAGGATATTTAAAGAAGGGAGGTGATGACAGCAGATTTGACTGTGAGGGAGACAGTATCTCCTTTAAGATGCTCCTTAAAACCTACGTCTTTTCCCAAGCTTTCAGTTCCCTGCACTAATATATGGCTTGGTGTCAAAACCGTTCTGAAAATCGCTCCTGTGAAGCACCTTGTGATGTGCAACTATTTTAAAGGCGCTACGTAAATGCAACCTCTTTAGTTTATAGATATCAGAGAGTTACAGAATAAGTATATAATTTAATGTTTTATATGTACACTTCAAATCAGCCGTTATATAATTTAGAACATTAAGTATGAATAAACTGGCCTTTCTATAAGTCACAACATTATAAATATAAATCTAAGCAACATGTATATAATCTAAGGCAGCATGTGCACAATGTATCCAGTATACACATCTCCTAACACAGCATATATTTACAATATTGTATGTATAAGTTAACATTATTATTGGAAACTATATACATATGTATGTATGTGTGTGTATGCCTGTGCAGTGTAAGGCAAATTATCTATAAATTGAAATAGCATATCTCAAATTTCAGAAAAGAAGTATATGTTTAAACAATGGATGAATAATTTAAAATCATGTATGTGTAAAAACAGTTTGTGCCTATTTAAAATAGCATTCTTTATGGAAATCAGCTACATTTACACACCACGATTTTAACCAACAGGTGTCCATTGCTCGATATCATCTCATTTGAAACGACTTGTTCCAGTGTTTATTTCTCTTTATGGGCCCAGGATCAAGGTCACGGAACACTGACAGGGTAACTGGGAAGAGGAGAGATGTTAAAACGGGGATTCAATCTTCACTCCCTCCAATAATGGGGAGACGATGAGAATTGTTTATAAACAATGGGTTATTACGATCTGGAATTCACTGCCGGAAATGCCAGTGGAAGTAAAACCAACAGCAACTTACAAAATGGAATTGGATACAGACTTGAAAGGGAAGAAATTGGCGGGGCTTTGGAAAAATAGGAAGCGAGGGGGACTAAAGGCACGATGGGCTGAATAGCCTCGTCCTGTTGTGTAATGCCAGAAATATTGAGGTGTAACACTCTCTGCAACCAGGAGGCGGCGCCATTGCCTAAAATATTCCCACTCCCTCTTGTGGCCTGTTGGTGAAATGCAGCCAATATTGACCCTTCCCAATTACCAGTGACACTGGTAACATTGATGATTTACTTCACATTGAGCTCTCCTTCTTACCCCCCTCCCTCAATCTCCACAAGAGCAGATTGCCGCCGAGGGTCAGGATCCAGAGACCCAGACTGCATCACTGGTACCTCACCCCAAGGGCCTGATCTCCGCTGTCAGCCCAGACACTCAGTGAGAGCATCTACCAGCAGAGGGAACTGTCAGAGTGATAGAAAGAGACAGAGTGAGAGCGAAAGAGAGAGAACGAGAGCTAGACACACAGAGACAGAGAGAGAGCGAAGGAGTGAGGGAGATAAAAACAGAGAGATACTGAGAGGGAGTGACAGAGAAAAACAGAGACAGCGAGATGGATAGAAATAGAGGGACAGACCGAGAGACAGAGACAGAAAGAGCGAGAGAGAAAGTGAGACTGAGAGAAATAGTTAGTGTGAGAGTAAAGCAGAGCGACAGACAGAGATCAAGTGAATCACAGGCAAATATAAAGAGAACGTGAGAGAGAGAGAGAGACAGATTGAGAACTAGAGAGACACACAGAGAGACAGTGAGTTAGAGATAGAGAGACAGAGTGAGACACAGAGTGAGAGATAGAGAGACAGAGTGAGAGAGAGACAGAGTGATTGACACACAGAGACAGTGAGTTAGGGATAGAGAGACAGAGAGACACACCATAGAGTGTGATTCAGAGTGAGAGAGAGACAGAGTGAGAAATAGAGAGACACACAGAGACAGTGAGTTAGAGATAGAGAGACAGAGTGAGAGAGAGACAGAGTGATTGACACACAGAGACAGTGAGTTAGGGATAGAGAGACAGAGTGAGACACAGAGTGAGAAATAGAGAGACAGAGTGAAAGAGAGACAGAGTGATTGACACACAGAGACAGTGAGTTGGGGATAGAGAGACAGAGAGACACACCATAGAGTGTCATTCAGAGTGAGAGAGAGACAGAGTGAGAAATAGAGACACACAGAGACAGTGAGTTAGAGATAGAGAGACAGAGAGAGACACACACCATAGACTGTGATTTAGAATGAGAGAGAGAGAGACAGACTGCGAGATAGAGACACACAGAGACAGTGAATTAGGGATAGAGAGACAGAGAGAGAGAGACAGAGTGAGAGATAGAGAGACACACTATATAGAGTGAGTTAGAGATAGAGAGTCAGAGAGAGAGGCAGTGAGAGATAGAGAAACACACCATAGAGAGTGATTCAGAGTGAGAGAGAGTCAGAGTGAGAGATAGAGACAGAGTGAAAAAGAGACAGGGAACAAGGGAAGGGGAGAGAGACAGAGAAAAACAAAGAGTAAAACACACAGAGACACAGAATCTGCGATATAGAGAGAGTCAAGAGTGAAAGAATGGGAGAGACTGAAACAGAGAGACAGAGAGCAGGAATCAGAGAGTAGAGAGAGGAAAAGGGAAGACAGGGAAAGACAAGGAGATATACAGAAGTAGAAAGACAGTGGGAGAAAGTGAGAAACTGATGGGATGAAAAATAGTGAGAGATAGAAAGACAACGAGAGAAAAGAAAAGAGAAGCAGAGACAAGAGTGAGAGAAGGACAGACAAGATGGCAGGAAAGAGGCAGCTTGAGAGCGCGAGACAGGGACCAGCGGGCGATACATAAAGTGAAGGACAAGGACAGAGAGACAGAGAAAGAAAGAGGGGAAGAGAGGGAGTGAGCCGGCACAGAGAGACAGAGAAAGTGAGAGTGACAGAACAAGAGACAAGGAGACAGAGAGAAATTGAGATATATGTATTGAGAGAGAGAGAGAGAGAGAGAGCGGCAGGAAGTGAGACAGTGAGAGATAGAAAGAGAGCGAGGCAGAGAGATGGAGTAGAGATAGGAGCAGGGAGATATCTCTGTGAATTCTCTACCACAGAAGGCTGTGGAGGCCGTCACTAAATATATTTAAGAGGGAGATAGCTAGATTCCTAGAAACAAAAGGCATGAAGGGTATGGGGAAAAAGCGGGTGTTGAGATAGAGGATCAGCCATGATCATATTGAATGTTGATGCAGACTCGAAGGGCCAAGTGGTCTACTACTCCTTATATTTTCTATGTTTCTAGGTTTCTATGATATATATGTGTATATATATATATATGTATGTATATATAGAGAGATAGACATGGAGAGAGAGAGCTAAAGTGAGACAGTGAGAGATAAACTGAGAGGGAGAAAGAAAGAATGAGAGAGAGAGAGTGAGAGAAAGACAAATGGATATAAAGTGGGGCATGGGGAGACAGATCTATACATATATAGATTATAGATATAGATAAATAGAGAGAGACAGTGAGAGATAAAGAGAGAGTGAGAGAGAAATAAATGACGGGAGAGACAGAGAATGAGGGACAGAAAAGTAGAGACAGAGAAATATAGCTGGGGAGAGGGAGAGAGACCGACAGACAGGGAGGGAGAAAAAATAACGACATACAGTGGAAGAGAAGGAGAAAGAGACAGAGCGACGGGAAGAGAGAGAAAGGAGAGGTAAGTAGATAGAAGCAGAGGGAGATGTGCTTCCCTCCTTGATCTGTAAATTCAGTGTGTTGTGGGCCCTTTGAGCAGTCAATAATCCCTGACAGAATATGTTTTAATACCCGGTATCAGAGTAGGATGGCAGGGGTTCACATCACCGTGTTAGACACTGGAGTGGATCCTGGATCACAGGGACTCCAGGCAATAGCACTGATTGTAGTTCAGGCCTTGCGTGTCCTTGGGCTCCCGTACTCAGCGCACTATAAAGAGAACACCTCTGGTGTTGGAGGTCCCACAAACCCGAGCCACTCTGCCAAACAGCCACTTAGACTTTCAGTACGGCTTCTAATCGATCGATAAATCATTTCATTCATTGAGAAACAGAAGGTTTTACAATTTGACACAGCGTTTAGTGTACCTAAGATAGTATCTGACTACCATCTAAAATGTATGTTGATAAATTATTGGGAGACTAGAAGTGGGAGTGATGATCAACACTGAGTTGGCCTCTTTCACATTTACCAATGTAACACTTTGCTCTCAGCAATCACTGTTAGTGGGGTTATTAATTCTTGCACATTATTCCCTCACTTTAATATTATCCCATTTAATTAGCACAGTGGAGATATTACTAAATGGACCTGGGAACATTGGACATTGCATTCACGATTTTCAGTGTAAGCCCTTTCCCCTATGCCAGTAATAATTTAAGTTTAGATTTTTGACTGGAAGAGGGTTGTCGAGATTGATGTGGTTGGCCAATGCCAGGAATAAATAACACTTGGGGAAGGAATGTGCTGTATAATGGTGCATTACTTGTGGCCATTCTCAAAAGATATTCTGCGAAATCGACATGTGCATTGGCCTTTCTCAGGAGTGACAGCACGTTGACAATGAGCAAGCCCGATCTAATCGCTGATCTGGGCACAATTTGCGGATTAAATCATTTTTCGAGAGACATAATTATTTCTAAGCGCGATTTCAAAAGCATTAAAGTAGCACTTCAATGTGCAATTTTTAACGGTTGTATAAATGATGTCATCCTTGATTGTGCTTGTGTATAATTGTCAGTGGAAACAGAGCCAATCTCTCAATTTCTACTGTTCAAATGGTTTTAAGACCATTTAGAATAAACAGACTGCGACTTTTCAATGTAACTCGTAAATCTGCATCATGTGGAATCTATATGGTAGAGCTGCGAAACACTAAAGGGCAGAAAACGTCAGTGGGAGTTGTGTACAGACCACCAAACAATAGTAGTGAGTTTGGGGACGCATTAAACAGGAAATTAGGGATGCTGCAATAAGGGTAGAGCAGTTATCATGGGTGACTTTAATCTACATATAGATTGGGCTAACCAAACTGGTAGCAATACAGTGGAGGAGGATTTCTGGAGGGTATAAGGGATGGTTTTCTAGACCAATATGTCGAGGAAACAACTAGAGAACAGGCCATCCTAGCCTGGGTCTTGTGTGACGAGAGAGGAATAATTAGCAATCTGGTCATGTGGGGCCCCTTGGGGAAAAGTTGTAGAATTCTTCATTAAGATGGAAAGCGACACAGTTAATTCAGAGACTAGCGTCGTGAACTTAAAGAAAGGAAACTTCAATATGAGACATGATTTGGCTAGGATAGACTGGTGAATGATACTTAAAGGTTTGCCGGTGGATATGTAATGGCAGACATTTATAGATCACGTGGATGAATTACAACTATTGTACATCGCTGTCTGACGTAAAAATAAATCAGGAACGGTGGCTCAACCGTGGCTAACAAGGGAAATTAGGGATAGTTTTAAATCCAAGGAAGAGGCATATAAATTGGCCAGAAAAAGTAGCACACCTGAGGACTGGGAGACATTTAGAATTCAGCAGGGGAGGACTAAGGGTGTAATTAGGAGGGGGAAAATAGAGTATGAGAGTAAACTTGCAGGGAACATAAAAACTGACTGCAAAAGCTTCTATAGATATGTGAAAAGAAAACTAATGTAGGTCCCTTGCAGTCAGAATCAGGTGAATTCATAATGGGGAACAAGGAAATGGCAGACCAATTGAACAAATACTTTGATTCTGTCTTCACTGAAGAAGATACAAATAACCTCCCGAAAATTCTAGGGGAGCGAGGGTCTATCGAGATGGGGGAACTGAGGGAAATCCTTATCAGTCAGGAAATGGTGTTAGGGAAATTGAAGGGACTGAAGGATGATAAATGCCCAGGGCCTGATAGTCTGCATCCCAGAGTATTAAGGAAGTGGTCCTAGAAATAGTAGATGCATTGCTGGTCATTTTCCAAAATTCCTTGGACTCTGGATAAGTACCTATGGATTGGAGGGTAGCTAATGTAACCCAACATTTTAAACAGGAGGGAGAGAAAAAAAGCAGGGAATTATAGAGCGGTTAGCCTGACATCGGTAGTGGGAAAAATGCTGGAATTAATTATTAAACATGTAATTTGGAAAGCAGTGATAGGATCGGTACAAGTCAGCATGGATTTATGAAAGGGAAATCATGCTTGACAAAACTTCTAGGGTTATTTGAGGATGTAACTTGTCGAGTGGATTAGGGACAACCAGTGGACTTGATGCATGTGGACTTTCAAAAGGCTTTTGACAAGGTTCCACACAAGAGATAGTGTGCAAAATTAAGGCACATGCTACTGGGGGTAATGTATTGACCTGGATAGAGAACTGGTTGGCAGACAGAAGCAAAGAGTTTCTATTGGTATGTAAAGAGAAAAAGGTTAGTAAAGACAAACGTAGGTCCCCTGCAGTCAGAATCAGGGGAAGTCATAACGGGGAACAAAGAAATGGCAGACCAATTGAACAAGTACTTTGGTTCAGTATTCACTAAGGAGGATACAAACAACCTTCCGGATATAAAAGGGGTCGGAGGGTCTAGTAAGGAGGGGGAACTGAGGGAAATCCTTATTAGTCGGGAAATTGTGTTGGGGAAATTGATGGGATTGAAGGCCGATAAATCCCCAGGACCTGATGGACTGCATCCCAGAGTACTTAAGGAGGTGGCCTTGGAAATAGCGGATGCATTGACAG
Source organism: Pristiophorus japonicus (assembly GCF_044704955.1). Classification (NCBI taxonomy): domain Eukaryota; kingdom Metazoa; phylum Chordata; class Chondrichthyes; family Pristiophoridae; genus Pristiophorus; species Pristiophorus japonicus. The sequence goes on along the minus strand of NW_027254707.1, from coordinate 798,063 downwards.
TCATTTTCCAACATTCCATTGATTCTGGATCAGTTCCTATGGAGTGGAGGGTAGCCAACGTAACCCCACTTTTTAAAAAAGGAGGGAGAGAGAAAACAGGGAATTATAGACCGGTCAGCCTGACCTCAGTAGTGGGTAAAATGATGGAATCAATTATTAAGGATGTCATAGCAGCGCATTTGGAAAATGGTGACATGATAGGTCCAAGTCAGCATGGATTTGTGAAAGGGAAATCATGCTTGACAAATCTTCTGGAATTTTTTGAGGATGTTTCCAGTAGAGTGGACAAGGGAGAACCAGTTGATGTGGTATATTTGGACTTTCAGAAGGCTTTCGACAAGGTCCCACACAAGAGATTAATGTGCAAAGTTAAAGCACATGGGATTGGGGGTAGTGTGCTGACATGGATTGAGAACTGGTTGTCAGACAGGAAGCAAAGAGTAGGAGTAAATGGGTACTTTTCAGAATGGCAGGTAGTGACTAGTGGGGTACCGCAAGGTTCTGTGCTGGGGCCCCAGCTGTTTACACTGTACATTAATGATTTAGACGAGGGGATTAAATGCAGTATCTCCAAATTTGCGAATGACACTAAGTTGGGTGGCAGTGTGAGCTGCGAGGAGGATGCTATTAGGCTGCAGAGTGACTTGGATAGGTTTGGTGAGTGGGCAAATGCATGGCAGATGAAGTATAATGTGGATAAATGTGAGATTATCCACTTTGGTGGTAAAAACAGAGAGACAGACTATTATCTGAATGGTGACAGATTAGGAAAAGGGGAGGTGCAACGAGACCTGGGTGTCATGGTACATTAGTCATTGAAGGTTGACAAGAAATCTAATGGCATGTTGGCCTTCATAGCGAGGGGATTTGAGTACAGGGGCAGGGAGGTGTTGCTACAGTTGTACAGGGCCTTGGTGAGGCCACACCTGGAGTATTGTGTAGAGTTTTGGTCTCCTAACCTGAGGAAGGACATTCTTGCTATTGAGGGAGTGCAGCGAAGATTCACCAGACTGATTCCCGGGATGGTGGGACTGACCTATCAAGAAAGACTGGATCAACTGGGCTTGTGTTCACTGGAGTTCAGAAGAGTGAGAGGGGACCTCATAGAAACGTTTACAATTCTGACGGGTTTAGACAGGTTGGATGCAGGAAGAATGTTCCCAATGTTGGGGAAGTCCAGAACCAGAGGTCACAGTCTAAGGATAAGGGATAAGCCATTTAGGACCGAGATGAGGAGAAACTTCTTCACCCAGAGAGTGGTGAACCTGTGGAATTCTCTACCACAGAAAGTTGTTGAGGCCAATTCACTAAATATATTCAAAAGGGAGTTAGATGAAGTCCTTACTACTCGGGGGATCAATGGGTATGGCGAGAAAGCAGGAAGGGGGTACTGAAGTTTCATGTTCAGCCATGAACTCATTGAATGGCGGTGCAGGCTAGAAGGGCCGAATGGCCTGATCCTGCACCTATTTTTTATGTTTCTATGTTTCTATGTTTCTATGTCCCGGGGGAAGGGGAGAGTTTCTCGGGGGAGGGGAGAGTGTCTCGAGGGGAGGGGAGAGTGTCTCCGGTGGAGGGGAGAGTTACTCAGGTGGAGGGGAGAGTGTCTCATGCGGAGGGGAGTGTCTCAGGGGGAGGGGAGAGTGTCTCAGGGGGAGGGGAGTGTGTCTCAGTGTGAGGGGAGAGTGTCTCAGGGGGAGGGAAGAGTGTCTCGGGGGAGGGGAGAGTGTCTCGGGGGGAGGGGAGGGGAGAGTGTCTCAGGGGGAAGGGAGGGGAGAGTGTCTCGGTGGGAGGGAAGGGGTGAGTGTCCCGGGGGGAGGGGAGGGGAGAGTGTCTCGGGGGGAGGAGTGGGGAGAGTGTCCCGGAGGGAGGGGAGGGGAGAGAGTCCCGGGGGGAGGGGAGGGGAGAGTGTCCCAGGGGGAGGGGAGGGGAGAGTGTCCCGAGGGGAGGAGAGGGGAGAGTGTCCCGAGGGGAGGGGAGAGTGTCCCAGGGGGAGGGGAGGGGAGAGTGTCCCAGGGGGAGGGGAGGGGAGAGTGTCCCGGGGGGAGGGGAGCGGAGTGTGTCTGAGGGGAGGGGAGTGGAGAGTGTCCCGGGGGAAGGGGAGGGGAATGTGTCCCGGGGGGAGGGGAGGGGATGGGAGAGTGTCCCAGGGGGAGGGGAGAGTGTCCCAGGGGGAGGGGAGGGGAAGGGAGAGTGTCCCGCGGGGAGGGGAGTGTGTCCCGGGGGAGGGGAGGGGAGAGTGTCCCGGGGGGAGGGGAGGGGAGAGTGTTCAGAAGGGAGGGGAGGGGAGAGTGTCCCAGGGGGAGGGGAGAGTGTCCCGAAGGGAGGGGAGGGGAGAGTGTCCCAGGGGTGGGGAGAGTGTCCCGGGGGGAGGGGAGAGTGTACCGGGGGGAGGGGAGGGGAGAGTGTCCCAGGGGGAGGGGAGGGGAGAGTGTCCCGAGGGGAGGGGAGGGGAGAATGTCCCGAGGGGAGGGGAGAGTGTCCCAGGGGGAGTGGAGGGGAGAGTGTCCCAGGGGGAGGGGAGGGGAGAGTGTCCCGGGGGGAGGGGAGGGAAGAGTGTCTGAGGGGAGGGGAGTGGATAGTGTCCCGGGGGAAGGGGAGGGGAATGTGTCCCGGGGGGAGGGGAGGGGATGGGAGAGTGTCCCAGGGGGAGGGGAGAGTGTCCCAGGGGGAGGTGAGGGGACGGGAGAGTGTCCCGCGGGGAGGGGAGAGTGTCCCGGGGGAGGGGAGGGGAGAGTGTCCCGGGGGGAGGGGAGGGGAGAGTGTTCAGAAGGGAGGGGAGGGGAGAGTGTCCCAGGGGGAGGGGAGAGTGTCCCGAAGGGAGGGGAGGGGAGAGTGTCCCAGGGGTGGGGAGAGTGTCCCGGGGGGAGGGGAGAGTGTTCCGGGGGGAGGGGAAAGGAGAGTGTCCAAGGGGGAGGGGAGGGGAGAGTGTCCCAGGGGGAGGGGAGGGGTGAGTGTCTCAGGATGAGGGGAGGGGTGAGTGTCCCGGGGGGAGGGTAGATTGTCCCGGGCGGAGGGTAAAGTGTCCCGAGGCGAGGGGAGAGTGTCCCAGGGGGAGGAGAGGGCCGAGTGTCCCAGGGGGAGGGGAGGGGAGAGTGTCCCCGGGGGAGGGAAGATGAGAGCGTCCCGGGGGGAGGGGAAGGGAGAGTGTCCCGGGGGGAGGGGAGGGGTGTGTGTCCCGGGGGGAGCGTAGAGTGTCCCGGGGGGAGGGGAGGGGAGAGTGTCCCGGGGGGAGGGGAGGGGTGAGTGTCCCGGGTGGGAGGGGAGGGGAGGGGAGGGTGTGTGTCCCGAGGGGAGGGGAGGGGAGGGGAGGGTGAGTGTCCCGAGGGGAGGGGAGGGTGTGTGACGCGGGGGGTGAGGGGAGGGGAGGGGGAGTGTCCCGAGGGGAGGGGAGGGTGTGTGACGCGGGGGGCGAGGGGAGGGGAGGGTGAGTGTCCCGAGGGGAGGGGAGGGTGAGTGTCCCGGGGGGAGGGGAGAGTGTCCCGAGGGGAGGGGAGAGTGTCCCAGGGGAAGGGGAGGGGAGAGTGTCCCGGGGGGAGGGGAGGGGAGAGAGGCCGGGGGGGGAGGGGCGGTGAGGGGAGGGTGAGTGTCCCGGGGGAGGGGAGGGGAGGGTGAGTGTCGCGGGGGGAGGGGAGGGGAGGGTGAGTGTCCCGGGTGGAGGGGAAGGTGAGTGTCCCGGGGGAGGGGAGTGTGTCCCGAGGGGAGGGGAGAGTGTCCCAATGGGAGGGGAGGGGAGAGTGTCCCCGGGGGAGGGGAAGGGAGAGTGTCCCGGGGGGAGGGGAGGGGAGAGAGTCCGGGGGGGAAGGGAGAGTGTCCCGAGGGGAGGAGAGGGGAGGGGAGAGTGTCCCGAGGGGAGGGGAGGAGAGGGGAGATTGTCCCGGGGGCAGGGGAGGGGAGGGGAGAGTGTCCCGGGGGGAGGGGAGTGGAGAGTGCCCGTGGGGGAGGGGAGAGTGTCCCGAGGGGAGGGGAGGGGAGATGAGAGTGTCTCGCGGGAGGGGAGAGTGTCCTGAGGGGAGGGGAGGGTGCGTGTCCCGGGGGGAGAGGAGAGGAGAGGGGAGGGGAGGGGAGGTTGAGTGTCCCGGGGGGAGGGGAGGAGAGGGGAGAGTGTCCCGAGGGGAGGGGAGGGGAGGGGAGGGGAGTGTGTCCCGGGGGCAGGGGAGGGGAGGGGAGAGGGTCCCGCGGGGAGGGGAGGGGAGGGGAGAGTGTCCGGGGGGAGGGGAGGAGAGAGTGCCCGTGGGGGAGGGGAGAGTGTCCCGAGGGCAGGGGAGGGGAGATGAGAGTGTCTCGGGGGAGGGGAGAGTGTCCTGAGGGGAGGGGAGGGTGCGTGACCCGGGGGGAGAGGAGAGGAGAGGGGAGGGGAGGGGAGGTTGTGTGTCCCGGGGGGAGGGGAGGGGAGGGTGAGTGTCCCGAGGGGAGGGGAGTGTGTGTGTCCCGGGGGGAGAGGGGAGGAGAGGGGAGGGTGAGTGTCCCGAGGGGGGGGGAGGGTGAGAGTCGCGGGGGGAGGGGAAGGTGAGTGTCCCGGGGGAGGGGAGTGTGTCCCGAGGGGAGGGGAGAGTGTCACAGGGGGAGGGGAGGGGAGAGTGTCCCAGGGGGAGGGGAGGGGTGAGTGTCCCAGGATGAGGGGAGGGGTGAGTGTCCCGGGGGGAGGGGAGAGTGTCCCGGGCGGAGGGTAAAGTTTCCCGAGGCGAGGGGAGAGTGTCCCAGGGGGAGGAGAGGGCCGAGTGTCCCAGGGGGAGGGGAGGGGAGAGTGTCCCCGGGGGAGGGAAGATGAGACTGTCCCGGGGGGAGGGGTAGGGAGAGTGTCCCGGGGGGAGGGGAGGGGTGTGTGTCCCGGGGGGAGGGTAGACTGTCCCGGGGGGAGGGGAGGGGAGAGTGTCCCGGGGGGAGGGGAGGGGTGAGTGTCCCGGGTGGGAGGGGAGGGGAGGGGAGGGTGAGTGTCCCGAGAGGAGGGGAGGGGAGGGGAGGGGAGGGTGAGTGTCCCGAGGGGAGGGATAGGTGAGTGTCCCGGGGGGAGGGGAGAGTGTCCCGAGGGGAGGGGAGAGTGTCCCAGGGGAAGGGGAGGGGAGAGTGTCCCGGGGGGAGGGGAGGGGAGAGAGGCCGGGGGGGGAGGAGCGGTGAGGGGAGGGTGAGTGTCCCGGGGGAGGGGAGGGGAGGGTGAGTGTCGCGGGGGGAGGGGAGGGGAGGGTGAGTGTCCCGGGTGGAGGGGAAGGTGAGTGTCCCGGGGGAGGGGAGTGTGTCCCGAGGGGAGGGGAGAGTGTGCCAGTGGGAGGGGAGGGGAGAGTGTCCCCGGGGGAGGGGAGGGGAGAGTGTCCCGGGGGGAGGGGAGGGGAGAGTGTCCCGAGGGGAGGAGAGGGGAGGGGAGAGTGTCCCGAGGGGAGGGGAGGAGAGGGGAGATTGTCCCGGGGGCAGGGGAGGGGAGGGGAGAGTGTCCCGGGGGGAGGGGAGGGGAGAGTGCCCGTGGGGGAGGTGAGAGTGTCCCGAGGGGAGGGGAGGGGAGATGAGAGTGTCTCGGGGGAGGGGAGAGTGTCCTGAGGGGAGGGGAGGGTGCGTGTCCCGGGGGGAGAGGAGAGGAGAGGGGAGGGGAGGGGAGGTTGAGTGTCCTGGGGGGAGGGGAGGAGAGGGGAGAGTGTCCCGAGGGGAGTGGAGGGGAGTGTGTCCCGGGGGCAGGGGAGGGGAGGGGAGAGTGTCCCGCGGGGAGGGGAGGGGAGGGGAGAGTGTCCGGGGGGAGGGGAGGAGAGAGTGCCCGTGGGGGATGGGAGAGTGTCCCGAGGGGAGGGGAGGGGAGGGGAGGGTGAGTGTCCCGAGGGGAGGGGAGGGTGAGAGTCCCGGGGGGAGGGGAGGGGAGGGTGCGTGTCCCGGGGGGAGAGGGGAGGGGAGGGGAGGGTGAGTGTCCCGAGGGGAGGGGAGGGTGAGAGTCCCGGGGGGAGGGGAGGGGAGGGCAAATGTCCCGGGGGGGAGGGGGAGGTGAGTGTCCCGGGGGGGAGGGGAGGGTGAGTGTCCCAGACGGGTGGGGAGGGGAGGGTGAGTGTCCCGGGGGGGAGGGGAGGGGAGGGTGAGTGTCCCGGGGGGAGGGGAGGGGAGGGTGAGTGTCGCGGGGGGGAGGGGAGGGGAGGGTGAGTGTCGCGGGGGGGAGGGGAGGGGAGGGTGAGTGTCCCGGGGGGACGGGAGGGTGAGTGTCCCGGGGGGGAGGGGAGGGGAGGGGAGGGTGAGTGTCCTGAAGGGAGGGGAGGGGAGGGGAGGGTGAGTGTCGCGGGGGAGAGGGGAGGGGAGGGTGAGTGTCCCGAGGGGAGGGGAGGGTGAGTGTCCCGGGGGGAGGGTATAGTGTCCCGAGGGGAGGGGAGAGTGTCCCAGGGGAAGGGGAGGGGAGAGTGTCCCGGGGGGAGGGGAGGGAAGAGAGGCCGGGGGGGAGGGGCGGGGAGGGGAGGGTGAGTGTCCCGGGGGAGGGGAGGGGAGGGTGAGTGTCGCAGGGGGAGGAGAGGGGAGGGTGAGTGTCCCGGGTGGAGGGGAAATGAGTGTCCCGGGGGAGGGGAGTGTTTCCCGAGGGGAGGGGAGCGTGTCCCAGGGGGAGGGGAGGGGAGAGTGTCCCCGGGGGAGGGGAGGGGTGAGTGTCCCGGGGGGAGGGGAGGGGAGAGAGTCCGGGGGGGAGGGGAGAGTGTCCCGAGGGCAGGAGAGGGGAGGGGAGAGTGTCCCGAAGGGAGGGGAGGAGAGGGGAGATTGTCCCGGGGGCAGGGGAGGGGAGGGGAGAGTGTCCCGGGGGGAGGGGAGGGGAGAGTACCCATGGGGGAGGGGAGAGTGTCCCGAGGGGAGGGGAGGGGGTGTTTGAGAGTGTCTCGGGGGAGGGGAGAGTGTCCTGAGGGGAGGGGAGGGTGCGTGTCCCGGGGGGAGAAGAGAGGAGAGGGGTGAGTGTCCCGGGGGAGGGGAGGGGAGGGGAGAGTGTCCCGAGGGGAGGGGAGAGTGTCCCGGGGGCAGGGGAGGGGAGGGGAGAGTGTCCCGCGGGGTGGGGAGGGGAGGGGAGAGTGTCCGGGGGGAGGGGAGGAGAGAGTGCCCGTGGGGGAGGGGAGAGTGTCCCGAGGGGAGGGGAGGGGAGATGAGAGTGTCTCGGGGGACGGGAGAGTGTCCTGAGGGGAGGGGAGGGTGCGTGTCCCGGGGGGAGAGGAGAGGAGAGGGGAGGGGAGGTTGAGTGTCCCGGGGGGAGGGGAGGGGAGGGTGTGTGTCCCGAGGGGAGGGGAGTGTGTGTGTCCCGGTGGGAGAGGGGAGGGGAGGGGAGGGTGAGTGTCCCGGGGGGAGGGGAGGGGAGGGCAAGTGTCCCGGGGGGGAGGGGAAGGTGAGTGTCCCGGGGGGGAGGGGAGGGTGAGTGTCCCGGGGGGGAGGGGAGGGTGAGTGTCCCGAGGGATGGGAGGGTGAGAGTCCCGGGGGGTGGGGAGGGGAGGGCAAGTGTCCCGGGGGGGAGGGGAGGGTGAGTGTCCCGGGGGGGAGGGGAGGGTGAGAGTCCCGGGGGGTGGGGAGGGGAGGGCAAGTGTCCCGGGGGGGAGGGGAGGGTGAGTGTCCCTGGGGGGAGGGGAGGGTGAGTGTCCCGGGGGGAGGGGAGGGGAGGGTGAGTGTCCCGGGGGGAGGGGAGGGTGAGTGTCCCGGGGGGAGAGGGGAGGGGAGGGGAGGGTGAGTGTCCCGAGGGATGGGAGGGTGAGAGTCCCGGGGGGTGGGGAGGGGAGGGCAAGTGTCCCGGGGGGGAGGGGAGGGTGAGTGTCCCTGGGGGGAGGGGAGGGTGAGTGTCCCGGGGGGAGGGGAGGGGAGGGTGAGTGTCCCGGGGGGAGGGGAGGGTGAGTGTCCCGGGGGGAGGGGAGGGTGAGTGTCCCGGGGGGAGGGGAGGGGAGGGTGAGTGTCCCGGGGGGAGGGGAAGGTGAGTATTCCTGGGGTAGGGGAAGGGAGCGTGAGTGTCCCGGAGGGAGGGGGGGGAGGGTGAGTGTCCCGGTTGGGAGCGGAGGGGAGGGTGAGTGTCGCGGGTGGAGGGGAAGGGGAGTGTCCCAGGGGGGGGTAGAGTGTCCCGAGGGGAGGGGAGAGTCTCCCAGGGGGAGGGGAGGGGTGAGTGTCCCGGGGGGAGGGGAGGGGAGAGTGTCCGGGGGGAGGGGAGAGTGTCCCGAGGGGAGGGGAGAGTGTCCCGGGAGGAGGGGAGGGGAGGGAAGAGTGTCCCGGGGGGAGGGGAGGCGAGAGTGTCCCGGGGGGAGGGGAGGGGAGAATGTCTCGGGGGGAGGGGAGAGTATCTCGGGCGGAGGGGAGAGTGTCTCGGGGGGAGTGGAGAGTGTCTCGGGCGGAGGGGAGAGTGTCTCGGGGGAGGGGAGAGTGTATCGGGGGGAGGGGAGAATGTCTCGGGGAGAGGGGACATTGTCTCAGATGGAGGGGAGTGTCTCGGGGGGAGGGGAGAGTGTCCCGGGGGGAGGGGAGGGGAGAGTGTACCGAGGGGAGGGGAGGGGAGAGTGTCCCGGGGGGAGGGAAGGGGAGAGTGTCTCGGGGGGAGGGGAGAGTGTCCCGGGGGGAGGGGAGAGTGTCCCGGGGGGAGGGGAGGGGAGAGTGTACCGAGGGGAGGGGAGAGTGTCCCGGGGGGAGGGGAGGGGAGAGTGTCCCGGGGGGAGGGGAGGGGAGAGAGTCCGGGGGGGAGGGGAGAGTGTCCCGAGGGGAGGAGAGGGGAGGGGAGAGTGTCCCGGGGGGAGGGGAGGGGAGGGTGAGTGTCCCGGGGGGAGGGGAGGGTGAGTGTCCCGGGGGGAGGGGAGGTGAGGGTGAGTGTCCCGGGGGGAGGGGAGGGGAGGGTGAGTGTCCCGGGGGGAGGGGAGGGGAGGGTGAGTGTCCCGGGGGGAGGGGAGGTGAGGGTGAGTGTCCCGGGGGGAGGGGAGGTGAGGGTGAGTGTCCCGGGGGGAGGGGAGGGGAGGGTGAGTGTCCCGGGGGGGGGGGGGGAGGGGAGGGGAGGGTGAGTGTCCCGGGGGGAGGGGAGGGTGAGTGTCCCGGGGGGGAGGGGAGGGGAGGGTGAGTGTCGCGGGTGGAGGGGAAGGGGAGTGTCCCGGGGGGGGTAGAGTGTCCCGAGGGGAGGGGAGAGTCTCCCAGGGGGAGGGGAGGGGTGAGTGTCCCGGGGGTAGGGGAGGGGAGGGGAGAGTGTCCCGAGGGGAGGGGAGAGTGTCCCGGGGGCAGGGGAGGGGAGGGGAGAGTGTCCCGGGGGCAGGGGAGGGGAGGGGAGAGTGTCTCGGGGGAGGGGAGAGTGTCCTGAGGGGAGGGGAGGGTGCGTGTCCCGGGGGGAGAGGAGTGTGAGTGTCCCGGGGGGAGATGGGAGGGGAGGGGAGGGTGAGTGTCCCGCGGGGATGGGAGGGTGAGAGTCCCGGGGGGAGGGGAGGGCAAGTGTCCCGGGGGGGAGGGGAGGTTGAGTGTCCCTGGGGGGAGGGGAGGGTGAGAGTCCCGGGGGGAGGGGAGGGGAGGGCAAGTGTCCCGGGGGGGAGGGGAGGGTGAGTGTCCCGGGGGATGGGGAGGGGAGGGTGAGTGTCCCGGGGGGGGGGGGGGAGGTGAGGGGAGGGTGAGTGTCCCGGGGGGAGGGGAGGGGAGGGTGAGTGTCCCGGGGGGAGGGGAGGGGAGGGAGAGTGTCCCGGGGGGAGGGGAGGGTGAGTGTCCCGGGGGGGAGGGGAGGGGAGGGTGAGTGTCCCGGGGGGAGGGGAGGGGAGGGAGAGTGTCCCGGGGGGAGGGGAGGGGAGGGTGAGTGTCCTGGGGGGAGGGGAGGGTGAGTGTCCCGGGGGGGAGGGGAGGGGAGGGTGAGTGTCCCGGGGGGAGGGGAAGGTGAGTATCCCTGGGGGAGGGGAGGGGAGCGTGAGTGTCCCGGAGGGAGGGGAGGGGAGGGTGAGTGTCCTGGGGGGAGGGGAGGGGAGGGAGAGTGTCCCGGGGGGAGGGGAGGGGAGGGTGAGTGTCCCGGGGGGAGGGGAGGGGGGGGTGAGTGTCCCGGGGGGAGGGGAGGGGAGGGAGAGTGTCCCGGGGGGAGGGGAGGGGAGGGTGAGTGTCCTGGGGGGAGGGGAGGGTGAGTGTCCCGGGGGGGAGGGGAGGGGAGGGTGAGTGTCCCGGGGGGAGGGGAAGGTGAGTATCCCTGGGGGAGGGGAGGGGAGCGTGAGTGTCCCGGAGGGAGGGGGGGAGGGTGAGTGTCCCGGTTGGGAGGGGAGGGGAGGGTGAGTGTCGCGGGTGGAGGGGAAGGGGAGTGTCCCAGGGGGGGGGTAGAGTGTCCCGAGGGGAGGGGAGAGTCTCCCAGGGGGAGGGGAGGGGTGAGTGTCCCGAGGGGAGGGGAGGGGAGAGTGTCCGGGGGGATGGGAGAGTGTCCCGAGGGGAGGGGAGGGGAGGGGAGAGTGTCCCGGGAGGAGGGGAGGGGAGGGGAGAGTGTCCCGGGGGGAGAGGAGGGGAGAATGTCTCGGGGAGAGGGGACATTGTCTCAGATGGAAGGGAGTGTCTCGGGGGGAGGGGAGAGTGTCTCGGGGGGCGGGGAGTGGAGAATGTCCCGGGGGGAGGGGAGGGGTCAGTGTCTCGGGGGGAGGGGAGGGGAGCGTGTCCCGAGGGGAGGGGAGAGTGTCCCGAGGGGAGGGTAGAGTATCCCAGGGGGAGGGGAGGGGAGAGTGTCCCGGGGGGAGGGGAGAGTGTCCCGAGTGGAGGGGAGAGTGTCCCGGGGGGAGGGGAGAGTGTCTCAGGGGGAGGGGAGGAGAGAGTGTCCCGGGGGGAGGGGAGAGTGTCACGAGGGGAGTGGAGAGTGTCCCAGGGGGAGGGGAGGAGAGAGTGTCCCGGGGGGAGGGGAGAGTGTCCCGGGGGCAGGGGAGAGTTTCCCGAGTGGAGGGGAGAATGTCCCGGGGGGAGGGGAGAGTGTCTCAGGGGGAGGGGAGGGGAGAGTGTCCCAGGGGGAGGGGAGGGGAGAGTGTACCGAGGGGAGGGGAGGGGAGAGTGTCCCGAGGGGAGGGGAGGGGAGAGTGTCCCAGGGGGAGGGGAGGGGTGTATGTCCCGAGGGGGAGAGGACAGTGTGCCAGGGGGAGGGGAGGGGAGAGTGTCCCAGGGGGAGGGGAGAGTGTCCCGAGGGGAGGGGAGAGTGTCCCGGGGGGATGGGAGAGAGTCCCGGGGGGAGGGGAGAGTGTCCCGGGCGGAGGAATGAGTGTCTCGGAGGGAGGGGAGAGTGTCCCGGGAGGAGGGGAGAGTGTCCCGGGGGGAGGGGAGCGTGTCCCAGGGGGAGGGGAGAGTGTCCCGATGGGAGGGGAGAGTGTCCCGGGGGGAGGGGAGAGTGTCTCGGGGGGAGGGGAGAGTGTCCCGAGGGGAGGGGAGGGGAGAGTGTCCCGGGGGGAGGAGAGAGTGTCCCGGGGGGGAGGGGAGAGTGTCCCTGGGGTAGGGGAGAGTCTCCCGGAGGGAAGGGAGGGAGTCCCGGGGGGAGGGGAGAGTGTCCCGAGGGGAGGGGAGAGTGTCTCAGATGGAGGGGAGAATGTCCCGGGGGGAGGGGAGAGTGTCCCGCGGGAAGGGGAGGGGAGGAGAGAGTGTCCCGGGGGGAGGGGAGAGTGTCCCGGGGGGAGGGGAGAGTGTCTCAGGGGGAGGGCAGAGAATTCCCAGGGGGAGGGGAGAGTGTTCCAAGGGGAGGGGAGAGTGTCCCGAGGGGAGGGGAGAGTATCCCGGGGGGAGGGGAGACGGTCCCGGGGGGAGGGGAGAGTGTCCCGGGGGCAGGGGAGAGTGTCCCAGGGGGAGGGGAGGGGAGAGTGTCCCGGGGAGAGGGGAGAGTGTCCCGAGGGCAGGGGAGGGGAGACTGTCCCAGGGGGTGGGGAGAGTGTCCCGGGGCGAGAGGAGGGGAGTGTCCCGAGGGGAGGGGAGGGGAGGGGAGGGGAGGGGAGAGTGTCCCAGGGGGAGGGGAGAGTGTCTCAGGGGAGGGGAGAGTGTCCCGAGGCGAGGGGAGAGTGTCCAGAGGGGAGGTGAGAGTGTCCCGGAGGGAGCGGTGAGTGTCCCGGGGGGAGGGGAGAGTGTCCCGGGGGGAGGGGAGAGTGTCTCGGGGGGAGGGGAGAATGTCTCGGGGAGAGGGGACATTGTCTCAGATGGAGGGGAGTGTTTCGGGGGGAGGGGAGAGAATCTCGGGGGAGGGGAGAGTGTCTCAGCGGGAGGGGAGAGAGTCTCGGGGGAGGGGAGAGTGTCTCAGGGGGAGGGGAGAATGTCTCAGGGGAGGGGAGAGTGTCTCAGGGGGAGGGGAGAGTGTCTCGGGGGGAGGGGAGAGTGTCTCGGGGGGGCGGGGAGTGGAGAATGTCTCGGGGGGAGGGGAGGGGTCAGTGTCTCGGGGGGAGGGGAGGGGAGCGTGTCCCGGGGGGAGGGGAGAGTGTCCCGAGGGGAGGGGAGAGTGTCCCAGGGGGAGGGGAGGTGAGAGTGTCCCGAGGGGAGGGGAGAGTGTCCCGAGGGGAGTGGAGAGTGTCCCAGGGGGAGGGGAGGAGAGAGTGTCCCGGGGGGAGGGGAGCGTGTCCCGGGGGCAGGGGAGCGTGTCCCGAGTGGAGGGGAGAGTGTCCCGGGGGGATGGGAGAGTGTCTCAGGGGGAGGGGAGAGTGTCCCAGGGGGAGGGGAGAGTGTCCCGGAGGGAGGGGAGGGGAGAGTGTACCGAGGGGAGGGGAGGGGAGAGTGTCCCGAGGGGAGGGGAGGGGAGAATGTCCCAGGGGGAGGGGAGAGTGTCCCGAGGGGAGGGGAGAGTGTCCCGGGGGGATGGGAGAGAGTCCCGGGGGGAGGGGAGAGTGTCTCGGAGGGAGGGGAGAGTGTTCCTGGAGGAGGGGAGAGTGTCCCGGGTGGAGGGGAGCGTGTCCCAGGGGGATGGGAGAGTGTCCCGAGGGGAGGGGAGAGTGTCCCGGCGGGAGGGGAGAGTGTCCCGGGGGGAGGGGAGAGTGTCTCGGGGGGAGGGGGAGAGTGGCCAGAGGGGAGGGGAGGGGAGAGTGTCCCGGGGGGAGGAGAGAGTGTCCCGGGGGGGAGGGGAGAGTGTCCCTGGGGTAGGGGAGAGTCTCCCGGAGGGAAGGGAGGGAGTCCCGGGGGGAGGGGAGAGTGTCCCGAGGGGAGGGGAGAGTGTCTCAGATGGAGGGGAGAGTGTCCCGGGGGGAGGGGAGAGTGTCCCGCGGGAAGGGGAGGGGAGGAGAGAGTGTCCCGGGGGGAGGGGAGAGTGTCCGGGGGGAGGGGAGAGTGTCTCAGGGGGAGGGCAGAGAATTCCCAGGGGGAGGGGAGAGTGTTCCAAGGGGAGGGGAGAGTGTCCCGAGGGGAGGGGAGTGTATCCCGGGGGGAGGGGAGACGGTCCCGGGGGGAGGGGAGAGTGTCCCGGGGGGAGGGGCGAGTGTCCCAGGGGGAGGGGAGGGGAGAGTGTCCCGGGGAGAGGGGAGAGTGTCCCGAGGGGAGGGGAGGGGAGACTGTCCCAGGGGGAGGGGAGAGTGTCCCGGGGCGAGAGGAGGGGAGTGTCCCGAGGGGAGGGGAGGGGAGGGGAGGGGATGGGAGAGTGTCCCAGGGGGAGGGGAGAGTTTCTCAGGGGAGGGGAGAGTGTCCCGAGGCAAGGGGAGAGTGTCCAGAGGGGAGGTGAGAGTGTCCCGGAGGGAGCGGTGAGTGTCCCGGGGGGAGGGGAGAGTGTCCCGGGGGGAGGGGAGAGTGTCTCGGGGGGAGGGGAGAATGTCTCGGGGAGAGGGGACATTGTCTCAGATGGAGGGGAGTGTTTCGGGGGGAGGGGAGAGAATCTCGGGGGAGGGGAGAGTGTCTCAGGGGGAGGGGAGAGAGTCTCGGGGGAGGGGAGAGTGTCTCAGGGGGAGGGGAGAATGTCTCAGGGGAGGGGAGAGTGTCTCAGGGGGAGGGGAGAGTGTCTCGGGGGGAGGGGAGAGTGTCTCGGGGGGGCGGGGAGTGGAGAATGTCTCGGGGGGAGGGGAGGGGTCAGTGTCTCGGGGGGAGGGGAGGGGAGCGTGTCCCGGGGGGAGGGGAGAGTGTCCCGAGGGGAGGGGAGAGTGTCCCAGGGGGAGGGGAGGGGAGAGTGTCCCGAGGGGAGGGGAGAGTGTCCCGAGGGGAGTGGAGAGTGTCCCAGGGGGAGGGGAGGAGAGAGTGTCCCGGGGGGAGGGGAGCGTGTCCCGGGGGCAGGGGAGAGTGTCCCGAGTGGAGGGGAGAGTGTCCCGGGGGGAGGGGAGAGTGTCTCAGGGGGAGGGGAGAGTGTCCCAGGGGGAGGGGAGAGTGTCCCGGAGGGAGGGGAGGGGAGAGTGTACCGAGGGGAGGGGAGCGGAGAGTGTCCCGAGGGGAGGGGAGGGGAGAGTGTCCCAGGGGGAGGGGAGAGTGTCCCGAGGGGAGGGAGAGTGACCCGGGGGGATGGGAGAGTGTCTCGGGGGGAGGGGAGAGTGTCCCGGGGGGAGGAATGAGTGTCTCGGAGGGAGGGGAGAGTGTCCCGGGAGGAGGGGAGAGTGTCCCGGGGGGAGGGGAGAGTGACCCAGGGGGAGGGGAGAGTGTCCCGAGGGGAGGGGAGAGTGTCCCGGCAGGAGGGGAGAGTGTCCCGGGGGGAGGGGAGAGTGTCTCGGGGGGAGGGGAGAGTGGCCAGAGGGGAGGGGAGGGGAGAGTGTCCCGGGGGGAGGAGAGAGTGTCCCGGGGGGGAGGGGAGAGTGTCCCTGGGGTAGGGGAGAGTGTCCCGGAGGGAAGGGAGGGAGTCCCGGGGGGAGGGGAGAGTGTCCCGAGGGGAGGGGAGAGTGTCTCAGGTGGAGGGGAGAGTGTCCCGGGGGGAGGGGAGAGTGTCCCAGGGGAAGGGGAGGGGAGGAGAGAGTGTCCCGGGGGGAGGGGAGAGTGTCCCGGGGGGAGGGGAGAGTGTCTCAGGGGGAGGGCAGAGAATTCCCAGGGGAGGGGAGAGTTTTCCAAGGGGAGGGGAGAGTTTCCCGAGGGGAGGGGTGTGTGTCCCGGGAGGAGGGGAGACGGTCCCGGGGGAAGGGGAGAGTGTCCCGGGGGGAGGGGAGAGTGTCCCGGGGGGAGGGGAGAGTGTCCCTTGGGGAGGGGAGGGGAGAGTGTCCCAGGGGGAGGGGAGGGGAGAGTGTCCCGGGGAGAGGGGAGAGTGTCCCGAGGGGAGGGAGGGGAGACTGTCCCAGGGGGTGGGGAGAGTGTCCCGGGGCGAGGGGAGGGGAGTGTCCCGAGGGGAGGGGAGGGGAGGGGAGGGGAGGGGAGAGTGTCCCAGGGGGAGGGGAGAGTGTCTCAGGGGAGGGGAGAGTGTCCCGAGGCGAGGGGAGAGTGTCCCGAGGGGAGGGGAGAGTGTCCAGAGGGGAGGTGAGAGTGTCCCGGAGGGAGCGGTAAGTGTCCCGGGGGGAGGGGAGAGTGTCCCGGGGGGAGGGGAGAGTGTCCCGGAGGGAATGGAGAGTGTCCCGAGGGAGGGAAGGGGAGAGTGTCCCGGTGGGAGGGGAGAGTGTCCCAGGGGGAGGGGAGAGTGTCCCGGTGGGAGGGGAGAGTGTCCCAGGGGGAGGGGAGAGTGTCCCAGGGGGAGAGGAGAGTGTCCCGGAGGCAAGGCAGAGTGTCCCGGGGGGAGGGGAGAGTGTCCCGAGGGGAGGGGAGTGTGTCTCGGGGGGAGGGGAGAGTGTCCCGGGGGGAGGGGAGGGGAGAGTGTCCCAGGGGGAGGGGAGGGGAGAGTGTCCCAGTGGGAGGGGAGAGAGTCCCAGGAGGAGGGGAGATTGTCCCAGGAGGAGGGGAGGGGAGAGTGTCCCGGGTGGAGGGGAGAGTGTCCCGGGGAGAGGGGAGAGTGTCCCGAGGGGAGGGGAGGGGAGAGTGCCCAGGGGGAGGGGGAGAGTGTCCCGGGGGGAGGGGAGGGGAGAATGTCCCGAGGGGAGGGGAGGGGAGGGGAGGGGAGGGGAGGGGAGAGTGTCGCGGGGGAGGGGAGAGTGTCCCGGGGGGAGGGGAGAGTGTCTCGGGGGGAGGGGAGAGTGTCCCGAGGGGAGGGGAGGGGAGAGTGTCCCGGTGGGAGGGGAGAGTGTCCCGGGTGGAGGGGAGAGTGTCCCGGGGGGAAGGGAGAGTGTCTCGGGGGGAGGGGAGAGTGTCCAGAGGGGAGGGGAGAGTGTCTCGGTGGGAAGGGAGAGTATCTCGGGGGGAGCGGAGAGAGTCCCAGGGGGAGGGGAGAGTGTCCCAGGGGGAGGGGAGGGAAGAGTGTCCCGGGGGGAGGGGAGAGTGTCCCGGGGGGAGAGGAGAGTGTCCCGGAGGCAAGGCAGAGTGTCCCGGGGGGAGGGGAGAGTGTCCCGAGGGGAGGGGAGTGTGTCTCGGGGGGAGGGGAGAGTGTCCCGGGGGGAGGGGACGGGAGAGTGTCCCAGGGGGAGGGGAGGGGAGAGTGTCCCAGGGGGAGGGGAGGGGAGAGTGTCCCAGTGGGAGGGGAGAGAGTCCCAGGGGGAGGGGAGATTGTCCCAGGAGGAGGGGAGGGGAGAGTGTCCCGGGTGGAGGGGAGAGTGTCTCGGGGGGAGGGGAGAGTGTCCCGAGGGGAGGGGAGGGGAGAGTGTCCCAGGGGGAGGGGAGAGTGTCCCGAGGGGAGGGGAGGGGAGGGGAGAGTGTCGCGGGGGAGGGGAGAGTGTCCCGGGGGGAGGGGAGAGTGTCTCGGGGGGAGGGGAGAGTGTCCCGAGGGGAGGAGAGGGGAGAGTGTCCCGGTGGGAGGGGAGAGTGTCCCGGGGGGAAGGGAGAGTGTCCCGGGGGGAGGGGAGAGTGTCCCGAGGGGAGGGAGAGTGTCTCGGGGGGAGGGGAGAGTGTCCCGGGGGGAAGGGAGAGTGTCCCGGGGGGAGGGGAGAGTGTCCCGGGGGGAGAGAGTGTCTCAGGGGAGGGGAGAGTGTCCCGGGGGGAGGGGAGGGTGTCTCAGGGGGAGGGGAGAGTGTCCCAGGAGGAGGGGAGGGGAGAGTGTCCCGAGGAGAGGGGAGAGTGTATCGGGGGGAAGGGAGAGTGCCTCGGGGGGAGGGGAGAGTGTCCCGAGGGGAGGGGAGAGTGTCTCAGGGGGAGTGGAGTGTATCTCGGGGGGAGGGGATAGTGTCTCGCGGGGAGGGGAGAGTGTATCGGGGGGAAGGGAGAGTGCCTCGGGGGGAGGGGAGAGTGTCCCGAGGGGAGGGGAGAGTGTCCCGGAGGGAGGGGAGAGTGTCTCGGGGGGAGGGGAGAGTGTCCCGGGGGGAGGGGAGAGGAGGTGAGGAGAGAGTGACTCAGGGGAGGGGAGAGTGTCCCGGGGGGAGGGGAGGGTGTCTCAGGGGGAGGGGAGAGTGTCCCTGGGGGAGGGGAGAGGAGGTGAGGAGAGAGTGACTCAGGGGACGGGAGAGTGTCCCGGGGGGAGGGGAGATTGTCTCGGGGGGAGGGGATAGTGTCTCGGGGGGAAGGGAGAGTGTCTCGGGGGGAGGGGAGAGTGTCCGGAGGGGAGGGGAGAGTGTCCCGGGGGGAGGGGAGAGTGTCTCGGGGGGAGGGGATAGTGTCTCGCGGGGAGGGGAGAGTGTCTCGGGGGGAAGGGAGAGTGTCCGGAGGGGAGGGGAGAGTGTCCGGAGGGGAGGGGAGAGTGTCCCGGGGGGAGGGGAGAGTGTCTCGGGGGGAGGGGAGAGTGTCTCGGGGGGAGGGGAGAGTGTCTCCGGGGGAGGGGACAGTGTCTCCGGGGGAGGGGAGAGTGTCTCGGTGGGGGGGAGAGTATCTCGGGGGGAGGGGAGAGTGTCTCGGTGGGAGGGGAGAGTATCTCGGGGGGAGAGGAGAGTGCCCCGGGGGGAGTGAGGAGAGTCCCAGGGGGAGTGGAGAGTGCCCGGGGAGAGGGGAGAGTGCCCGGGGAGAGGGGAGAGTGCCCGGGGAGAGGGGAGAGTGCCCGGGGAGAGGGGAGAGTGTCCCGAGGGGAGGGGAGAGGAGGACAAAGCGTTTGATTAGGGCAGGGAAAATGGAGTACGAGAAGAAGCTTGCAGGGAACATTAAGGCGGATTGCAAAAGTTTCTACAGATATGTAAAGAGAAAAAGGTTAGTAAAGACAAACGTAGGTCCCCTGCAGTCAGAATCAGGGGAAGTGATAACGGGGAACAAAGAAATGGCAGACCAATTGAACAAGTACTTTGGTTCGGTATTCACTGAGGAGGATACAAACAACCTTCCGGATATAAAAGGGGTCAAAGGGTCTAGTAAGAAGGAGGAACTGAGGGAAATCATTATTAGT
Organism: Pristiophorus japonicus; assembly: GCF_044704955.1. NCBI lineage: Eukaryota > Metazoa > Chordata > Chondrichthyes > Pristiophoridae > Pristiophorus > Pristiophorus japonicus. The sequence goes on along the minus strand of NW_027254707.1, from coordinate 779,921 downwards.
CGGGAAATTGTGTTGGGGAAATTGTAGGGATTGAAGGCCGATAAATCCCCAGGGCCTGATGGACTGCATCCCAGCGTACTTAAGGAGGTGGCCTTGGAAATAGCGGATGCATTGACAGTAATTTTCCAACATTCCATAGATTCTGGATCAGTTCCTATCGAATGGAGTGTAGCCAATGTAACCCCACTTTTTAAAAAAGGAGAGAGAGAGAAAACAGGGAATTATAGACCGGACAGCCTGACCTCAGTAGTGGGTAAAATGATGGAATCAATTATATAGGATATCATAGCAGCGCATTTGGAAAGAGGTGACATGATAGGTCCAAGTCAGCATGGATTTGTGAAAGGGAAATCATGTTTGACAAATCTTCTGGAATTTTTTGAGGATATTTCCAGTAGAGTGGACAAGGGAGAACCAGTTGACGTGTTATATTTTGACTTTCAGAAGGCTTTCGACAAGGTCCCATACAAGAGATTAATGTGCAAAGCTAAAGCACATGGGATTGGGGGTAGTGTGCTGACATGGATTGAGAACTGGTAGTCAGACAGGAAGCAAAGAGTAGGAGTAAATGGTTACTTTTCAGAATGGCAGGCAGTGACTAGTGGGGTACCGCAATGTTCTGTGCTGGGGCCGCAGCTGTTTACACTGTACATTAATGATTTAGACGAGGGGATTAAATGTAGTATCTCCAAATTTGCGGATGACACTAAGTTGGGTGGCAGTGTGAGCTGCGAGGAGGATGCTATGAGGCTGCAGAGTGAATTGGATAGGTTAGGCGAGTGGGCAAATGCATGGCAGATGAAGTATAATGTGGATAAATGTGAGGTTATACACTTTGGTGGTAAAAACAGAGAGACAGACTATTATCTGAATGGTGACAGATTAGGAAAAGGGGAGGTACAACGAGACCTGGGTGTCATGGTACATCAGTCATTGAAGGTTGGCATGCAGCTACAACAGGCGGTTAAGAAAGCAAATTGCATGTTGGCCTTCATAGCGAGGGGATTTGAGTACAGGGGCAGTGAGGTGTTGCTGCAGTTGTACAGGGCCTTGATGAGGCCACACCTGGAGTATTGTGTACAGTTTTTGTCTCCTAACTTAAGGAAGGACATTCTTGCTATTCAGGGGGTGCAGCGAAGGTTCACCAGACTGATTCCTGGGATGGCGGGACTGACCTATCAAGAAAGACTGGATCAACTGGGCTTGTATTCACTGGAGTTCAGAAGAATGAGAGGGGACCTCATAGAAACGTTTAAAATTCTGATGGATTTAGACAGGTTAGATGCAGGAAGAATGTTCCCAATGTTGGGGAAGTCCAGAACCAGGGGTCAGAGTCTAAGGATAAGGGGTAAGCCATTTAGGACCGAGATGAGGAGAAACTTCTTCACCCAGAGAGCGGTGAAACTGTGGAATTCTCTACCACAGAAAGTTGTTGAGGCCAATTCAATAATATATTCAAAAACGAGTTAGATGAAGTCCTTGCTACTAGGGGGATCAAGGGCTATGTCGTGAAAGCAGGAATGGGGTACTGGAGTTGCATGTTCAGCCATGAACTCATTGAATGGCGGTGCAGGCGAGAAGGGCCGAATGGCCTACTCCTGCACCTATTTTGTATGTTTCTATGTTTTGGCCGTTGCACATCGGCCGCCGCGCGGGCTTGCCATAGCCGGGTCTTTAACCAGTGGCCTGGGTTAACCAGGATCGCACTATCGCCAATTCATTCCTTTTTTGGATTCAGAACTGCGGAACTTGTTCCCTTCCATCGGCATTCAAATCTCAAGCCTGGCGTCACCCAACCACCAATTGATTTATCTAATCTTCTCTCTTAATCTTTCAATCCTGTTGCTTTACATTATGATCCGTGACCTTTCACCCAGGTTCTTCAGTAAAAAATAAGCAAAATAACTTTTATTGCCTACAAACCGTGCTGAAGAAATCTAGAGGTTGTGGATCAAAACTGAATTAACTTTCTTTCCACTTTGGCTTCTTTAATCCAATTCGGGACTTCTAAAAATTGGAGATGAGGCTCCTAGTTTGAAAATGCTAGCTATAACCGGTTCTGGCAAAGCTCTGCTCACGCACGTGGTGTTGACCAATCTGACTTCGTATCCCAATGATCTGAATGAAGGTGCTAGGGCTTGAATCCAGGCTTGAAGCCTGAAACAACTCGGAATCTTCTTGTTAATCTCAAGGGTAACATGGCACTTCCTCGAAGGTGGTCCCTTGGGTAGAATACCACAAGCTCGGTGGAAACAAAGCATAAACTTCACATCGCATCAGCATTCAAATAAATTATCTGGAGTTGAAGCAAGTAACTACACTGACAAACATCTGGTTTGGACATTTATTAATTTTTGTCCAACTTTCTGATTATTTTGTTATCTTGCCAGCAAGGATCTTGTTAGTCTAGCCTTATGGTTGAATGGATTGCCCTCTATAAATAGTCATAAAATTACAAAATACAGCTTCATTGAGCCTATGTGGTCATTCAAGTTAAGGCGTGATCAACATTTTTCCATTAAGTGCTTCCAATTAGATGTATATCGTTCATCGAATGAATTAAAGAGGTCACCTTTCACAGCCCCAACCAAGTCCAACCAAGGCGGAGGACCATCTACAGTCGGTGTCTCTACTCTTGCAGCCTCTCTAAGGAAGATTCTTTAATTAGAATAGCATGTCAGCGTAAATTGCTTCCATAGCCTCATGCTAAGGAGAATTTCACCCAGCCGTTAAGTACCAAGAATGGTGTTCATACATAAATCCGAAATGATTAGATTGTCACCCCCCACCTTCCTTTCTGTTGATTTCTTCAATATTCTTACTCACAGGGCTTCATGTGGGTTCCCTGCATTCATCCAATTTAGAATGGGCATGCTTGAATGATCTCGGGCTTCAGGAGGGACTGTAACGCGAAACATATGTACAACTCAAGCTAACTGCTGAGGTGGCCGAAAGGTTGCCTGATAAATATGGCTCATATTCAGTTGAAGGGGGGTGGGCCCATGTGGGGAGAGTAATGGAGTGGGGGAGTTTTGGTGAAAGTCGAAATAAAAATATTTTTATTAATGACAATTCATGTTTTTGTTTCCAGTTAGCTGCAAGTGATAATGGGTAGACTCTAGTTAGGCATTATCTGTAAAGTCCTTGTCGCATAGATTTAAGGACTTCGATTTCAATAAAGGAAGGTATTGCCATCCACCTGAACTATCACCATTTCTGTTGACAGTAGATTGATTTCTATGCGTGCATCCTGTTTCCTTTGTGAAATATGCAGCTATGTTAGAGAATCGAGCCATCCCCACTGTTATAACTTAATGAATAATAAAAAGAACATTGTCCAGTCATTTTCTGATAAGCTATTGAATACTAAAGTGCTACTTTGCCTAATCTGATGCCCCTGTGAGTTGCTGGTCCAGTGGCTGTGACCTGGGAGTTGAAAGGCCGTATGGCCTATTCCTGCTCATATTTTTTATGACTGGGGGACATAAATCTACGACAGGAGTGGAGCAGTCCGGCTTGATGGAATTGGTGAAGCCAACAGTGGAGTTCACCCGTGCTAAGTTCCTGCAGCGAGGAGGGTGGAGTGACATGTTTTGAAATCAGGGAGAAGGAGACAAAGACTAAGAGGGAACAGTAAACCAATGTCAATTGGATGCCTTGCTTCTGGAAGAGTGCAGGTGGCCCTTGGGTGGTCGGCTGTGTGGGGGGGAGGGGGGATACTATACTGCCCATCCATCGTCTCACCTCAGGGAGATAAAAATGAAGTCTAAAGGAAACTAGCTCTCACTCCCAATAACATTCAGGCGGAGAAGGGGCATTGGGGAGGGGCAGGAGGGAATGCATTGATCCAAGCAAACCAAAAGGTCTCTCCTTTAACAACCAGTCTCTTGTTCAGTTCGTGGATCTCAGCTGCAATGGCGGTAAAGATGTCACTGTTGACCTCCAATGCTCCTCTGGGCTAGGGAGTGGAGAAAATCAGCTAGAGTTCACATTCCTGCTCATTACAATCATCAATAGCATACGTGCTCCCTCTGCCAGCCCATTGACCAGTGCTCGGGTTGGTGCAAGACTGCCCCAGCGGACGCCAACAGGCTGCAGACTGCAGCTGGACATTCGTGTGTTTTGGCCCTCTTGGGATGATCAACGGCCTTCCACCTCCCACGTCATAGCCACTGGGCTGGCGTTTCGGGGGGGTACCAGATTCGACAATGGAGCACTGAAGACAGGCACTAAGCGTTTGCCTGACAGTGACCTTTAGTTCTCCGACATTTTTGTTCACAACTGAAAAATGAACGATTTGGAAACAATCTACTTGTGTGCGCTGTTTCTTTGGATTAGCTTGACCATGCCTAGTGAGGTCATACGCAGACAGTTGAACCTCTCCAGTGCGACACCCTTGGAACTTGACCAGAACATTTTCTGGGCCACAGGAGTCACACCGAACCTAGTGTTGTCAGCAGTACCCTGGACTTATCGGGTGCTGCTGACAATGCTGCTGACAATGGCCCGGCCGCGTTCTGTTAAGGGAAATAGATCTTATCCACTCGATCGAGGCACCTCATAATTTTATACACTTTCAGAGTGGAAGCAAGCCTTCCTCGATTACGAGGGACTGCCTGTGATGATGATCATAGGATTACACAGGATATACAGCACAGAAACAGACCATTTGGGAATCAAGGGATATGAGGATAGCGCAGGAAAGTGAAGTTGAGGTGGAAGATCGATCATGATCTTTGTAGGGCGGCGGAGCGGGCTCGAGGAGCTGAATGGCCGACTCCTGCTCCTATTCCTTTTGTTTGTATGTTTAACCAGTCCATGCCGGCGTTTATGCTGCATTCGAGCCTCCTCCCATCTTTCCTCATCTAAATCAATCAACATAACCCTCTATTCCATTCCCCCTCAAATGCTTGTCTAGCCTCCCCTTAAATGCATCGTTACTATTCGCTTCAATCACTCCCTGTGGTAGCGGGTTCCACATTCTCACCACTCTCTGGGTAAAGAAGGTTCTTCTGAAATACCTGTTTGATTCCTTGGTGACTATCTTATATTGATGGCCTCTAGTTTTGCTCACCCCACAAGTGGAAACATTCTCTCTGTGTCGACTCTACCAAAACCTTTCACAATGTTAAATGCCTCTATTAGTTTGATGATTTGTTGTTGTTCAGCCCTGGCGGCGGGTAGAATTAGTGGCCCTTATTGTTGCTCGGTAACCGCAGCGTCTGCTGCTCTTCCTGCTCCCGCGCATCCACTTCTTCCTCCCCAGGAGCCCCCAATGCAGAACAAAGTTATGGAGCATGCAGCAAATTACAACAAATCTGCAGACTCTATCGGGGATATATTGCAAGATGCCTTCATATCTATCCAAGCGACGCAACCTCTGCTTCAACTGTTTGCTCAATTAGAGCTTTGGTAGAGGCGTGGCTCTGATTGTAATGCTCCCTGTATCTGAGGTCGGCTTCCTGACAGGTGCCAGAAGCCACGTCCTCAGGAGATACACTTGTCCACAAGCAGCAAGCCTGACATCTGATGGTATGGCTAGAAGAGATGTTGGGATTGAGGCCTGTGCAGGCTAAAGGCATTGTGACAACTGGCACGAAACATAGAAACGTGGTACATGTGTGCGAGAGTGGGCCGTTCGGTCCCTCGAGCCTGCACCGCCGTTCAATGTGTTCATGGCTGATCGTGCAACTTCAGTACCCCACTCCTGCTTTCTCTCCATACCCCTTGATCCCTTTACCAAGCGCAGACCTGTATGATGCTCTGCCTGGCATCACACTATGGCTGATTGTTTGATGAGTGGCGCACAGGTTTATGTGGGTTCTATCGATTTTGCCCGGAACCTGAGTGATGCCCACTGGAAAGATGTTCTGCTCCTGTGCACTCGGGTGGTATAAGGCAACTTGCACCCTCCCCTCCTACACCTTCCCCTCCTGCACCCTGCACTCCTACACCCTCCCCTCCTACACCCTGCCCTCCTACACCCTCCCCTCCTAAACCCTCCCCTCCTTCACCCTGCCCTCCTATGCCCTCCCCTCCTGCACCCTCCCTTCCTGTAACCTCCCCTCCTGCTCTCTACCCTCCTACGCCCTCCCTTCCCAGCAGCTGCAGGCTTTGCTCCTCTCCATCCTTGCTGTACTCCAGCCCCTGGGGCAGACTGAGCAACATGCCCAATGTGGGCAGAGTGACTTTGTTCACAAGCCCCTGGCCAGACTGACCTGCAGCTTCAAATTCACAATTTTACAACTCAGTCAGAGCAGCGAACACAGTCAGAAATTGGGCTTGTTTTCTTTGGAACAGAGGAGGCTGAGGGAAGTACTTAGTGAGGTTTAGGAAATTATGAGGGGCCTAGATAGAGTTGATAAGACCGACCTATTTCCCTTAGCAGACCGGGCATAGCTTTAAACTAATTGGGGGGAGGGTAACAGGGGGTTTGAGGTGAAATCTCTTCACCCAGAGGATGGTGGGGATCTGGAACTCACTGCCTGAAAGGGTGGTAGAGGCAGAAAACCTCACCACATTTACAAAGTACCAGAGACTTGCCGAATGTTGCTGAGCATCCCAGTAAATAGTGTTAAATAACAGCCTTTACCCGACTCTCATCATCAAGGGTTTGTGGGCAGGTTTTACAATGAATATACTAAACACGCCATATAAATGGAAGTTGTTGTTGTTATTGAGCAAAGCAACATCATAGACAGTCTCTCGAAATCGAATTGCTTCCACTCTCAAAGTGAGTTATCAGGTGACTGAACAGTCCAATATGGGAATTAGAGTCTCTGTCACAGGTGGGACAGAGAGTGGTTGAAGGAAAGGGTGGGTGGGGAGTCTGGTTTGCCGCACGCTGCTTCTGCTGTCTGCGCTTGTTTGCTGCATGCTCTCGGCGACGAGACTCGAGATGCTCAGCACCCTCCCGGATGCTCTTCTTCCACTTAGAGCGATGTTTGGCCAGGGACTCCCCAGGTGTCAGTGGGGATGTTGCACTTTATCAGGGAGGCTTTGAGGGTGTCTTTGAAACATTTCCTCTATCCACCTGGGGCTCACTTGCCGTGTAGGAGTTCCGCGTAGGGCGCTTGCTTTGGGATACAGCACTTCATACAGATCATACATAGAAACATAGAAATGAGGTGCAGGAGCAGGCCATTCGGCCCTTCGAGCCTGCATCGCCATTCAATAAGATCATGGATGATCATTCCCTCAGTACCTCTTTCCTGCTTTATCTCCATACCCCTTGATCCCTTTGGCCAGAAGGGCCATATCTAACTCCATTTTGAATATATCTAATGAACTGGCCTCAACAACTTTCTGCGGTAAATGCTTCCACAGGTTAACCACTCTCTGAGTGAAGACGTTTCTCCTCATCTCGGTCCTAAATCGTTTACCCCTTATTCTTAGACTGTGACCCCTGGTTCTGGAACTCCGCAACAGCGGGAACATTCTTCCTGCCTCTAACCCGTACGAATTTTACATGTTTCTATGATATCCCCTCTCATTCTTCTAAACTCTAGTGGATACAAGCCCAGTTGATCCAGTCCCTCCACATATGTCAGTCCTGCCATCACGGGGTTCAGTCTGGTGAACCTTTGCTGTACTCTCTCAATAGCAAGAACGTCCTTCCTCAAATTAGGATAACAAAACTGAACACAATATTCCAGGTGTGGTCTCACCAAGGCTCTGTGCAATTGCAGTAAGACCTCACTGCTCCTATACTCAAATCCCCTCGCTATAAAGGCCAACATGCCATTTGCCTTCTTCACCGCCTGCTGTACCTGCATGCCAAACTTCAATGACTGATGTACCCTGACAACCAGATCTCTTTGCACCTCCCCTTTTCCTAATCTGTCACCATTCAGATAATATTATGTCTTCCTGTTTTTGCCATCAAAGTGGATAACCTCACTTTTATCCACATTAATATGCATCTGCCATGCATTTGCCCACCAAAGTAACATGTCCAAGTCACCCTGCAGCCTCTTAGCATCCTCCTCACAGCTCACACCACCACCCAGCTTAGTGTCATCTGCAAACTTGGAGATATTACATTAAATTCCTTCATCTAAATCATTGATGTATATTGTAAATAGCTGGGGTCCCAGTACTGAACCCTGATGCACCCCACTGGTCACTGCCTGCCATTTTGAAAAGGACCCGTTTATTCCGACTCTGCTTCCTGTCTGTCAACCAGTTCTCTATCCATGTCAATCGTCAATACATTACCCCCAATAACATGTGCTTTAATTTTGCACACTAATCACTTGTGTGGGACCTTGTCAAAAGCCTTTTGGAAGTCCAAATATATCACATCCAATGGTTCTCCCTTGTCCACTCTATTAGTTACATCCTCAAAAAATTCTAGAAGATTTGTCAAGAATGATTTCCTTTTTATAAATCCATGCTGAATTATACCGATCCTGTCCATGCTTTCCAAATGCGCTGCTATTTCATCTTTAATAATTGATTCCAACATTTTCCCCACTACCGATGTCAGGCTAACCGGTCTATAATTCGCTGTTTTCTCTCTCCCTCCTTTTTTAAAAAGTGGTTTTACATTAGCTACCCTCCAGTCCATAAGAACTGATCCAGAGTCAATAGAATGTTGGAAAATGATCACCAATGTATCTACTATTTCTAGGGCCACTTCCTTAAGTACTCTGGGATGCAGTCTATCAGGCCCTAGGTATTTATCGGACTTCAATCCCATCAATTACCGAACACAATTTCCTGACTAATAAGGATTTAATTCAAATCCTCCTTTTCGCTAGACCGTCGAACCCCTAGTATTCCCGGAAGGTCTTTGTGTCTTCCTTGGTGAAGACAAATCCAAAGTATTTGTTCAATTGGTCTGCCATTTCTTTGTTCCCAATTATAAATTCACCTGATTCTGAGCGCAAGGGTCCCAAATTTGTCTTCATTAATCTTTTTCTCTTCACATATCTATAGAAGCTTTTGCAGTCAGATTTTATGTTACAAATCAAATACAGTGCTTCCAAGATCCAATTGAGCCGAGGGATCATTAACCAGGCGCCGAGTCCTGATTTACATGTATTTGTTAGACCAGCCGTTGTTTTCAGGCGTGTGCTCTGAACGACTAAAAGTTGCCTGGGTCCATATGGAGTCTGGCACAATCCTGGCATAGCTTGGGCACGGCAGAGCACAACCTATAATATGGAGGCTTTGCACAGAAATTACGTCAGATAAATGGACAGCCATGAATCCATCTTCTCCCCCAGCATAAGTTTTCGTGTGTGTGATGCCATTATTATAATGAAGGTGGCTCTAAGCTCCGTTTTCTGGGTCTTCTCTTTTCTCCATTTCTAAGAATGAAGCCAAACTCGTGGCCAAACAGTTTTCATGAATAAAAAGACACTTTGGCCCATCAAGCATCAAAGGCAAGTCTGCTCGCCTGGGTATTTTTGGGTTGTTGGTGCAGACATTTTGGGTTGTTAAGACTGTAAATCAAAGACTAAATGAGACGCCACTCAACCCCATCAATCATCGAACTCTTAGCTTTCCATTGGCTGATAGTACTGGCTGGGGTGGAGAATGCATCATGCAGGAAGGAGGTAAACCAGTTTAATTGCACATCGGGCTTGTGAGTGAGTGTAGGTGGCACTTGGTCAGTGTTGTGGGGGAATGACTATTCTGCCAATCCTCCGCACCTCAGGGAGATAGAAATTAAACATAAAGGAAACTGTTCCCCAACCTCCGCGCCCTCACCCCTGACAATACCCACCTCTACACCCCACCCACAACCCCACCACTATAACCCCCCCCAACAAACCCACCGCTACAACCCCACAAACACCATCCCCTACACACCCCACAACCCCTACCCCCTACACCCCCCACATCCCCCACCCATACACCCCCCACAAACCCACCTCTACACCCTCCACAATCCACACCCCCTACATCCCACACAACCCCCACCCCCTACACCCCCCACATCCCCCACCCATACACCCCCCACAAACCCACCTCTACACCCCCCACAACCCCCACCCCCTACAACCGCCACAAACTCTGCACCCAATTCCGCCCACAAACCCCACTCCCCCCACAAACCCCACACCCCACTCCCCCCACAACCCCCACACCCCACACCCCCCACAACCCCCACACCTACACCCCCCCCACAACCCCCACCCCTACACACCCACTACCCCCACCCCTACATCCCCCACAACCCCCACCCCTACACCCCCCCCACAGCCCCCACCCCTACACCCACACTACCCCCACCCCTACATCCCCCACAACCCCCACCCCTACACCCCCACCACAGCCCCCACCCCTACACCCCCACTACCCCCACCCCTACATCCCCCACAACCCCCACCCCGACACCCCCCCACAACCCACACACCCTACACCCCCCACAACCCCCACAACCCACACCCCCAACAACCCCAACCCCTACACCCCCCACAACCCCACCCCTACACACCCCACAAGTCACACACCCGACACCCCCACAACCCCCACCCCCTACAGCCCCCAGAACACCTGCCCCTACACCTCACACAACACCCACCCCATACACCCCCCACAAACCCTGCCCCTACACCCCCCACAACCCCCACCCCTGCAACACCCCCTCACACCCCAACTCTACACCCCCCTCCCATACACCCTCCACCCCCTACAACCCTGCTCGCCCAAAACCACCACCCCTACAACCCCCACCTTACAACCCCATCCCCGACAGGCTCCAATCTTACAAGCCACCCCACAACTCCCACCCCTATAACTACCCCCCCACAACCCCCACCCCTACAACCCCAGTCCCCCACAACCCCCTCCCCCTATACTGAGTCGGGAGCAGCGTCGAGGAGGTTCATTGGAGAGAAACATACAAATAAGGAAACAATGAAAATAGGTGCAGGACTAGGCCATTCGGCCCTTCAAGCTTGTACCGCCATTCAATGAGTTCATGGCTGAAAATGAAACTTCAGTACCCCATTCCTGTTTCTCGCCATACCCCTTGATCCCCCAAGTAGTAAGGATTTCATCCAATTCCATTTTGAATATATTCAGCGAATTGGCCTCAACTACTTTCTGTGGTAGAGAATTCCACAGGTTCACCACTCTCTGGGTGAAGAAGTTTCTCCTCATCTCGGTCCTAAATGGCTTACCCCTTATCCTTCGACTGTGAACCCTGATTCTGGACTTCCCCAACATTGGGAACATTCTTCCTGCATATAACCTGTCTAAACCCATCAGGATTTTAAACGTTTCTATGAGAACCCCTCTCATTCTTCTGAACTCCAGTGAATACAAGCCCAGTTGATCCAGTCTCTCTTGATAGGTCAGTCCCGCCATCCCGGGAATCAGTCTGGTGAACCTTCGTTGCACTCCCTCAATAGCAAGAATGTCCTTCCTCAATTAGGAGACGAGAACTGTGCACAATACTCCAGGTGTGGCCTCACCAAGGCCCTGTACAACTGTAGCAACACCTCCCTGCTCCTGTACTCAACTCCCCTCGCTATGAAGGCCAACATACCATTTGCTTTCTTAACCGTCTGCTGTACCTGCATGCCAACCTGCAATGACTGATGTACCATGACACCCAGGTGTCGTTGCACCTCCCCTTTTCCGAATCTGTGCTTGTGCGACTACAGGAGGAGGCAAAAAAGAAGTAGAAAGAAATAGAAAGGTGATGTCACAGCCAAGGGGATAAGTGATTGGCTGGTGACTTGTAAGTAGTTTTTCTTTTTCCTCTTCTATATCAGTGAGGAACTTTTAATACTGTTGTTGCCAATTAAGTTAATCTAAGGGTTAAGTCATGGCAGGAGAGCTCGGACATATGATATGTTCCTCCTGTACCATGTGGAAACTCAGGGACACTTCCGGTGTTCCTGACAACTACGTGTGCAGGAATGTATCCGCCTCCAGCTCCTGGCAGTCCGCGTTGCGGAATTGGAGCTGAGGGTGGATTCACTCTGGAGCATCCACGATGCTGAGAATGATGTGAGTAGCACGCGTAGCGAGTTGGTCTTACCGCAGGTTAAGGGTCCACAGCCAGCTAGGGAAGGGAAGACCAGCAGGAAGAGCAGTGCAAGGAAAGTAGTGCAGGGGTCCCCTGCGGTCATCCCCCTGCAAAACAGATACACCGCTTTGAGTACTGTTGAGGGGGGTGACTCATCAGGGGAGGGTAGCAGCAGCCAAGTTCATGGCACCGTGGCGATAGTGATAGGGGATTCAATTGTACTGGGAATAGATAGGCGTTTCTGCGGCCGCAACCGAGACTCCAGGATGGTATGTTGCCTCCCTGGTGCAAGGGTCAAGGATGTCTCGGAGTGGGTGCAGGACATTCTGAAAAGGGAGGTAGAACAGCCAGTTTCATGATGCACATTGGTACCAACGATATAGGTAAAAAGGGTTCAGGTCCTACAAGACTAATTTAAGGAGCTAGGAGCTAAATTAAAACGCCGGACCTCAAAAGTAGTAATCTCAGGATTGCTACCAGTGCCACGTGCTAGTCAGAGTAGAAATCGCAGGATAGCTCAGAAGAATACGTGGCTTGAGTAGTGGTGCAGCAGGGAGGGATTCGAATTCCTGGGGCATTGGAACCTGTTCTGGGGGAGGTGGGACCAGTACAAACCGGACGGTCTGCACCTGGGCAGGAATAGAACCAATGTCCTCGGGGGAGTGTTTGCGAGTGCTGTTGGGGAGGAGTTAAACTAATATGGCAGGGAGGTGGGAATCAATGCAGGGAGACAGAGGGAAACAAAATGGAGACAAAAGCAAAAGACAGAAAGGAGATGAGTAAATATAAAGGGCAGAGAAACCCAAGGCAAAAAACAAAAAGGGCCACTGTACAGCAAAATTCTAAAGGGTCAAAGTGTATTAAAAAAGCAATCATGAAGGCTTGGTGTCTCAATGCAAGGCGTATTCGGAAGCCAGGAGAGGGCTCTGAGCTCGTTAGAGTGGATGAGAGCTCAGATGATCAGAATCCCAAGAAAGAATGCAAAAGGCAGGAGGCAACACAGCAGAGTAGCACTGGGGTAAGTGTAAACCACAAGGTGATAGGAAGGGACAATATGTCTGAATATAAAGGGGCTGCAGGAGGGGTCAAAACTAAAAATCATGGTTTAAAAACTAGTATTAAAACACGCTACCTAAACGCACGCAGCATTCTAAATAAAGTAAATGAGTTGACGGCACAAATCATTACAAATGGGTAAGATTTGGTGGCCATTACAGAATCATGGTTGCAGCGTGGCCAAGACTGGGAATTAAACATACAGGGGTATCTGACAATTCGGAAAGATAGACAAGAAGGAAAAGGAGGTGAGGTAGCTCTGTTAATAAAGGATGATATCAGGCCAGTTGTGAGAAACGATATCGGCTCGAATGAACAAAATGTTGAATCATTGTGGGTGGAGATTAGAGATAGTAAAGGGAAAAAGTCACTGGTGGGCGTAGTTTATAGGCCCCCAAATAATAACTTCACGGTGGGGCGGGCAATAATCAAAGGAATAATGGAGGCATGTGAAAAAGGAACGGCAGTAATCATGGGGGATTTTAATCGATATATCGATTTGTCAAACCAAATCGCACGGGGTAGCCTTGAGGAGGAATTCATAGAATGCATGCGGGATTGTTTCTTAGAACAATATGTTACAGAACCTACAAGGGAGCAAGCTATCTTAGATCTGGTCCTGTGTAATGAGACAGGAATAATAAATGATCTCCTAGTAAAAGATCCTCACGGAATGCGTGATCACAGTATGGTTGAATTTGAAATACAGAATGAGGGTGAGGAAGTAGTGTCTCAAACGAGCGTAATATGCTTAAACAAAGGGGACTAAAGTGGGATGAGGGCAGAGTTGCCCAAAGTCGACTGCAAACACAGACTAAACGATGACACAATTGAGGAACAGTGGAGGACTTTTAAGGAGCTCTTTCATAGTGTTCAACAAAAATGTATTCCAGTGAAAAAGAAGGGCGGTAAGAGAAGGGATAACCAGCCGTGGATAACCAAAGAAATAAAGGAGAGTATCAAATTAAAAACCAATGCCTTGCCAAGGTGGCCAAGATTAGTGGGAAACTAGCAGATTGGGAAAATTTTAAACGACAGCAAAGAATGACTAAGAAAGCAATAAAGAAATGAAAGATAGATTACGAAAGTAAACTTGCGCAAAACATAAAAACAGATAGTAAAAGCTTTTACCGATAAAAAATATGGAAACGAGTGACTAAAGTAAATGTTGGTTCCTTCGAAGATGATAAGGGGTATTTAATAATGGGAAATGTGGAAATGGCTGAGAACTTAAACAATTATTTTGCTTCGGTCTTCACAGTGGAAGACACAAAAACCATGCCAAAAATTGTTGGTTACCGGAATGTGGGAAGGGAGGACCTTGAAACAATCACTATCACTAGCGGGGTAGTGCTAGACAGGCTAATGGAACTCAAGGTAGTCAAGTGCCCTGGTCCTGATGAAATGCATCCGAGGGTATTAAAAGAGATGGCGGAAATTATAGCAGATGCATTCGTTATAATCTACCAAAATTCTCTGGATTCTGGGGAGGTACCAGCGGAATGGAAATCAGCTAATGTAACGCCTCTGTTTAAAAAAGGGGGCAGACAAAAGGCAGGTAACGATAGGCCGGTTAGAGTAACATCTGTCGTGGGGAGAATCCTTGAAGCTATCATTAAGGATGAAATAGCGGGACATCTAGATAGGAATAGTGCAATCAAGCAGACGCAACATGGTTTTATGAAGGGGAAATCAAGTTTAACTAATTTACTGGAATTCGTTGAGGATATAACGAGCATGGTGGATAGAGGTGTACCGATGGATGTGGTGTATTTATATTTCCAAAAGGCATTCGATAAGGGGCCACATAAAAGGTTACTGCAGAAGCTAAAGGTATGCGGAGTCAGAGGAAATGTATTACAATGGATAGAAAATTGTCTAGCTAACAGGCAGGAGAGAGTCGGAATAATGGGTCCTTTTCGGGTTGGAAATCGGTGGTTAGTGGTGTGCCACAGGGATCGGTGCTGGGACCACAACTGTTTACAATATACAGAGATGACCTGGAAGAGGGGACAGAGTGTCGTGTAACAAAATTTGCAGATGACACAATGATTAGTGGGAAAGCGGGTTGTGTAGAGGACACAGAGAGGCTGCAAAGAGATTTAGATAGGTTAAGCGAATGGGCTAAGGTTTGGCAGATCGAATACAATGTTGGAAAATGTGAGGCCATCCACCTTCGAAAAAAAAACTGTAAAAGGGAATATTATTTGAATGGGGAGAAATTACTACATGCTGCGGTGCAGAGGGACCTGGGGGTCCTTGTGCATGAATCCCAAAAAGTTAGTTTGCAGGTGCAGAAGGTAATAAGGAAGGTGAATGGAATGTTGGCCTTCATTGCGAGAGGCATGGAGTACAAAAGCAGGGAGGTCCTGCTGCAACTGTATCGGGTATTGGTGAGGCCAACCTGGAGTGCTGCGTGCATTTTGGTCACCATCTCAAAGAAGGATATACTAGCTTTGGAGGGGGTACAGAGACGATTAACTAGGCTGATTCCGGAGATGAGGGGGCTACCTTATGATGAAAGATTGAGTAGATTGGGTCTTTACTCGTTGGAGTTCAGAAGGATGAGGGGTAATCTTATAGAAGCATTTAACATAATGAAAGGGATAGACAAGAAAGAGGCAGAGAGGTTGTTTCCACTGGTCGGGGAGACTAGAACAGGGGGCACAGCCTCAAAATACGGGGGAGCCAATTTAAAATCGAGTTGAGAAGGAATTTCTTCTCCCAGAGGGTTTTAAATCTGTGGAATTCTCTGCCCAAGGAAGCAGTTGAGGCTAGCTCATTGAATGTATTCAAATCACAGATAGATAGATTTAAAACCAAAAAGGGAATTAAGGGTTACGGGGAGCGGGCGGGTAAGGGGAGCTGAGTCCACGGCCAGATCAGCCATGATCTTATTGAGTGGCGGAGCAGGCTCGAGGGGCTAGATAGCCTGCTCCTGTTCCTAATTCTTATGCTCTTATGTTCTTATGTTCTTAAAACTCGGCAGGTCGTGCAGATTCTGTGGAGGAAGAATCCGTTTCACGTTCTGTCGGATAATCATTCCGATATTTTTGGAAAAAGTTAAAGATTACAGATTTTTCAACAAAAATAGCGCCTGGAAAAAATACTCAGCGAGAAAGGTCAAATGGGAACGTCTGTGATGCAGTGGAACGCAGGAGTGATTACATAATAAATGGCACAAATGGAGAAAGGCAAAGTGGGTGGTAATCGGGCAATAACGTAACAAAGGATGGCCCAGAGGAGGTGTTGTGGGAATAGCAGAACCATTACCAGACAATGGGAGCGGTGCTTATGATCCGATACGTTGAACCTAACGTTGAGGCCAGAAGACTATAACGTGCCTACAATGTCGGGTGTTACCGCCTTTTAATCAGACCAGGCAGCTTGGCCAGCCCGGATTGATTTCCTGTATGCTTTGAATTCGGCAGCCAAGGGACGAATTCAAAAAGCAGCTTCTCTCATCTTTTCAGCTCTAGAGAACCAGGACGCACTCATATTCAGGGCAGAGGTGGAGATTGACGCTGAATGTATGCTTATCCCAATTGAGGTGAACTTATGCGTACAGACAGGAAGATATACTGATCAAGTATCGGCCGGAACCAAACAAGGCTTTCGGTTATCCAACGAGTCACAGAGCCGAGTACCTCTGAGATATTTTAACTTTACTCAGTTTGGCGGGTTTCACTTTGCTCTGGGATTTGGATGCTAAGGGAACATCGGCGTAAAATCACACGTTTTAACGTGAAATACGTCTGTTTTCTCACATGTCGAGCGGCTGTTAGAAGCGGAAATTTGAGTAAAACATGGCGGGGCTCGTCCGGGATTTGGCCCGTGACTCTCGCATTTCAAATGTGATCATTCCGAAGGGAGAATCATAACCGTGGACCAACGAGCCGCCGACAGTGAAAAGCGCAGCTCTCAGATTCTGACGGTGGTGAGAAATGATATTATGGCCCATCGTGCATGTGCTGTCTCTCAGATACCTATCTAATTAGTGCCCCTCGCCATTGTACTGCAACTGTTCTCCTTTTGACGAATATATTATTAATTTGAGACATGACATGAGGAAAGTACAGCATCCCTGTAAGTAAAAGGGGAATTTGGCGATTAGGTTAAATGTGAATGTCAAAAAGTGGTTAAGCTGCAAGCCAACGACGACGAGAATGGGATTCGAACCCATGCGTGCAGAGCACAATGGATTCGCAGTCCATCGCCTTAACCTCTCGACCACCTCGTCTCTGCTATAAGATATCGTCAGCCATTCAATCTCCTGCTTTTTGTATCCAAACAGAAATAATGTGCAAGAAAGTCCACTTCACAGCTTGCTCTGCCCGTGCATGCAGATTGACAATGATGAAAACTTGCCATGAGATTGTTTGAGCAAACAGCCTTCCTTCACTTCAGGTGAGTGACTGGAAGAGATGGTTGGTTTCTCGGCAGAATCACAACAAAGAATATAAAATGTCCCGTAGCGAGCTAAGTTGACCGCGGCAGGACTCGAACCTTCAATCTTCTGATAACTTTGCGGTTGTCATCGAAGTCAGACGCCTTATTCATTAGGCCACGCGGCCGCTGCCAGCAACATTCATTGTGTTGTTGTATATATTGCGAGCAAATTCGGGGCAACTGCAATATCAAGGAGTGGATTTCGGAAAAGATGAGCATGTTTCGATTGAATGAACAGATGCACTGCGATCTGGGTGCGCACCGGCGCAGGCAACCCCAATGTAAATTGGAACACTATAGTTTAACAATTCGGTCATTGCAGCTGAAATCATACTCCTTCTCAAACAATACAGGATGACCCGGGTTTATGAGAAAATCCGTTTTAAAGGGAAAGATTATGAACCGGAACTGACAACCAGCCCATTTAAACAGACACAGAATGATCCGGGATTGCAAGGACATCCCTTTTACCCAGATGCAGAATGACCCATGACTGACAGCAGTTCCCTTTTAAAAGAATAAAGTGAGATTTCGATCATCCCTGAAGGCAATTGTGCAGTGGGGCTCAGGACCACGCGGCGCAGAGACTGTTATTGAAGCCACAGGTAATAGACAAGGAGGGAGGGAAGGACGTAAAACCAGCCCAGTCTGAAACACACAAACAAACTAATATTCCTTAACCTCCAAAGGCAGGTGTTGAAATTTCAAATTGGAAATCCGGGACAGACAGCACATCCCTTTGAAACAGACACAGAATGATAAGGGTCTGATAGCACACCATTTTACAGAGAAAGAGAATGATCTTGGACAGACAGCAAATCCCCTTAAAAGGGACACGGAAATAGAATGAATAAAAACAGATAAATATGTAAAACTCGGCAGGTCGTGCAGATTTTGTGGAGGAAGAATCCGGTTTCACGTTCTGTCGGATAATAATTCCGATATTTCAGGAAAAAGTTAAAGATTACAGATGTTTTCAACAAAAATAGCGCCTGGAAAAAATACGCAGCGAGAAATGTCAAATGGGAACGTTTGTGATGCAGCGGAACGAAGGAGTGATTAAATAATACATGGCACAATGGAGAAAGGCAAGGTGGGTAGTAATCGGGCAATAACGTAACAAAGGATGGTCCAGAGGAAGTGTTAGTGAGAATAGCAGAACCATTACCAGACAATGGGAGCGGTGCTTATCATCCGATACGTTGAACCTAATGTTGAGGCCAGAAGACGAGAACATGCTTACAATATAGGCTTCACGGCCTTTTAATCAGACCAGGCAGCTTTGCCAGCCCGGATTGATTTCCTGTATGCTTTGAATTCGGCAGCCAAGGGACGAATTCAAAAAGCAGCTTCTCTCATCTTTTCAGCTCTAGAGAACCAGGACGCACTCATATTCAGGGCAGAGGTGGAGATTGACGCTGAATGTATGCTTATCCCAATTGAGGTGAACTTATGCGTACAGACAGGAAGATATACTGATCAAGTATCGGCCGGAACCAAACAAGGCTTTCGGTTATCCAACGAGTCACAGAGCCGAGTACCTCTGAGATATTTTAACTTTACTCAGTTTGGCGGGTTTCACTTTGCTCTGGGATTTGGATGCTAAGGGAACATCGGCGTAAAATCACACGTTTTAACGTGAAATACGTCTGTTTTCTCACATGTCGAGCGGCTGTTAGAAGCGGAAATTTGAGTAAAACATGGCGGGGCTCGTCCTGGATTTGGCCCGTGACTCTCGCATTTCAAATGTGATCATTCCGAAGGGAGAATCATAACCGTGGATCAACGAGCCGCCGACAGTGAAAAGCGCAGCTCTCAGATTCTGACGGTGGTGAGAAATGATATTATGGCCCATCGTGCATGTGCTGTCTCTCAGATACCTATCTAATTAGTGCCCCTCGCCATTGTACTGCAACTGTTCTCCTTTTGACCAATATATTATTAATTTGAGACATGACATGAGGAAAGTACAGCATCCCTGTAAGTAAAAGGGGAATTTGGCGATTAGGTTAAATGTGAATGTCAAAAACTGTTTAACCTGCAAGCCAACGACGACGAGAATGGGATTCGAACCCTTGCGTGCAGAGCGCAATGGATTAGCAGTCCGTCGCCTTAACCTCTCGGCCACCTCGTCTCTGCTATAAGACATCGTCAGCCATTCAATCTCCTGCTTTTTGTATCCAAACAGAAATAATGTGCAAGAAAGTCCACTTCACAGCTTGCTCTGCCCGTGCATGCAGATCGACAATGATGAAAACTTGCCATGAGATTGTTTGAGCAAACAGCCTTCCTTCACTTCAGGTGAGTGACTGGAAGAGATGGTTGGTTTCTCGGCAGAATCACAACAAAGAATATAAAATGTCTCGTAGCGAGCTAAGTTGACCGCGGCAGGACTCGAACCTGCAATCTTCTGATAACTTTGCGGTTGTCATCAAAGTCAGACGCCTTATCCATTAGGCCACGCGGCCGCTGCCAGCAACATTCATTGTGTTGTTGTATATATTGCGAGCAAATTCGGGGCAACTGCAATATCAAGGAGTGGATTTCGGAAAAGATGAGCATATTTCGAGTGAATGAACAGATGCACTGCGATCTGGGTGCGCACCGGCGCAGGCAACCCCAATGTAAATTGGAACACTATAGTTTAACAATTCGGTCATTGCAGCTGAAATCATACTCCTTCTCAAACAATACAGGATGACCCGGGTTTATGAGAAAATCCGTTTTAAAGGGAAAGATTATGAACCGGAACTGACAACCAGCCCATTTAAACAGACACAGAATGATCCGGGATTGCAAGGACATCCCTTTTACCCAGATGCAGAATGACCCTTGACTGACAGCAGTTCCCTTTTAAAAGAATAAAGTGAGATTTCTATCATCCCTGAAGGCAATTGTGCAGTGGGGCTCAGGACCACGCGGCGCAGAGACTGTTATTGAAGCCACAGGTGATAGACAAGCAAGGAGAGAAGGACGTAAAACCAGCCCAGTCTGAAACACACAAACAAACTAATATTCCTTAACCTCCAAAGGCAGGTTTTGAAATTTCAAATTGGAAATCCGGGACAGACAGCACATCCCTTTGAAACAGACACAGAATGATGAGGGTCTGATAGCACACCATTTTACAGAGACAGAGAATGATCTTGGACAGACAGCAAATCCCCTTAAAAGGGACACGGAAATAGAATGAATAAAAACAGATAAATATGTAAAACTCGGCAGGTCGTGCAGATTTTGTGGAGGAAGAATCCGGTTTCACGTTCTGTCGGATAATAATTCCGATATTTCAGGAAAAAGTTAAAGATTACAGATGTTTTCAACAAAAATAGCGCCTGGAAAAAATACGCAGCGAGAAATTTCAAATGGGAACGTTTGTGATGCAGCGGAACGAAGGAGTCATTAAATAATGCATGGCACAATGGAGAAAGGCAAAGTGGGTGGTAATCGGGCAATAACGTAACAAAGGATGGTCCAGAGGAAGTGTTAGTGGGAATAGCAGAACCATTACCAGACAATGGGAGCGATGCTTATCATCCGATACGTTGAACCTAATGTTGAGGCCAGAAGACGAGAACATGCTTACAATATAGGCTGTCACCGCCTTTTAATCAGACCAGGCAGCTTTGCCAGCCCGGATTGATTTCCTGTATGCTTTAAATTCGGCAGCCAAGGGACGAATTCAAAAAGCAGCTTCTCTCATCTTTTCAGCTCTAGAGAACCAGGACGCACACATATTCAGGGCAGAGGTGGAGATTGACGCTGAATGTATGCTTATCCCAATTGAGGTGAACTTATGCGTACAGACAGGAAGATATACTGATCAAGTATCGGCCGGAACCAAACAAGGCTTTCGGTTATCCAACGAGTCACAGAGCCGAGTACCTCTGAGATATTTTAACTTTACTCAGTTTGGCGGGTTTCACTTTGCTCTGGGATTTGGATGCTGAGGGAACATCGGCGTAAAATCACACGTTTTAACGTGAAATACGTCTGTTTTCTCACATGTCGAGCGGCTGTTAGAAGCGGAAATTTGAGTAAAACATGGCGGGGCTCGTCCGGGATTTGGCCCGTGACTCTCGCATTTCAAATGTGATCATTCCGAAGGGAGAATCATAACCGTGGACCAACGAGCCGCCGACAGTGAAAAGCGCAGCTCTCAGATTCTGACGGTGGTGAGAAATGATATTATGGCCCATCGTGCATGTGCTGTCTCTCAGATACCTATCTAATTAGTGCCCCTCGCCATTGTACTGCAACTGTTCTCCTTTTGACCAATATATTATTAATTTGAGACATGACATGAGGAAAGTACAGCATCCCTGTAAGTAAAAGGGGAATTTGGCGATTAGGTTAAATGTGAATGTCAAAAACTGTTTAACCTGCAAGCCAACGACGACGAGAATGGGATTCGAACCCATGCGTGCAGAGCGCAATGGATTAGCAGTCCGTCGCCTTAACCTCTCGGCCACCTCGTCTCTGCTATAAGACATCGTCAGCCATTCAATCTCCTGCTTTTTGTATCCAAACAGAAATAATGTGCAAGAAAGTCCACTTCACAGCTTGCTCTGCCCGTGCATGCAGATCGACAATGATGAAAACTTGCCATGAGATTGTTTGAGCAAACAGCCTTCCTTCACTTCAGGTGAGTGACTGGAAGAGATGGTTGGTTTCTCGGCAGAATCACAACAAAGAATATAAAATGTCTCGTAGCGAGCTAAGTTGACCGCGGCAGGACTCGAACCTGCAATCTTCTGATAACTTTGCGGTTGTCATCGAAGTCAGACGCCTTATCCATTAGGCCACGCGGCCGCTGCCAGCAACATTCATTGTGTTGTTGTATATATTGCGAGCAAATTCGGGGCAACTGCAATATCAAGGAGTGGATTTAGGAAAAGATGAGCATATTTCGAGTGAATGAACAGATGCACTGCGATCTGGGTGCGCACCGGCGCAGGCAACCCCAAAGTAAATTGGAACACTATAGTTTAACAATTCGGTCATTGCAGCTGAAATCATACTCCTTCTCAAACAATACAGGATGACCCGGGTTTATGAGAAAATCCGTTTTAAAGGGAAAGATTATGAACCGGAACTGACAACCAGCCCATTTAAACAGACACAGAATGATCCGGGATTGCAAGGACATCCCTTTTACCCAGATGCAGAATGACCCTTGACTGACAGCAGTTCCCTTTTAAAAGAATAAAGTGAGATTTCTATCATCCCTGAAGGCAATTGTGCAGTGGGGCTCAGGACCACGCGGCGCAGAGACTGTTATTGAAGCCACAGGTGATAGACAAGCAAGGAGAGAAGGACGTAAAACCAGCCCAGTCTGAAACACACAAACAAACTAATATTCCTTAACCTCCAAAGGCAGGTTTTGAAATTTCAAATTGGAAATCCGGGACAGACAGCACATCCCTTTGAAACAGACACAGAATGATGAGGGTCTGATAGCACACCATTTTACAGAGACAGAGAATGATCTTGGACAGACAGCAAATCCCCTTAAAAGGGACACGGAAATAGAATGAATAAAAACAGATAAATATGTAAAACTCGGCAGGTCGTGCAGATTTTGTGGAGGAAGAATCCGGTTTCACGTTCTGTCGGATAATAATTCCGATATTTCAGGAAAAAGTTAAAGATTACAGATGTTTTCAACAAAAATAGCGCCTGGAAAAAATACGCAGCGAGAAATGTCAAATGGGAACGTTTGTGATGCAGCGGAACGAAGGAGTAATTAAATAATGCATGGCACAATGGAGAAAGGCAATGTGGGTGGTAATCGGGCAATAACGTAACAAAGGATGGTCCAGAGGAAGTGTTAGTGGGAATAGCAGAACCATTACCAGACAATGGGAGCGATGCTTATCATCCGATACGTTGAACCTAATGTTGAGGCCAGAAGACGAGAACATGCTTACAATATAGGCTGTCACCGCCTTTTAATCAGACCAGGCAGCTTTGCCAGCCCGGATTGATTTCCTGTATGCTTTAAATTCGGCAGCCAAGGGACGAATTCAAAAAGCAGCTTCTCTCATCTTTTCAGCTCTAGAGAACCAGGACGCACACATATTCAGGGCAGAGGTGGAGATTGACGCTGAATGTATGCTTATCCCAATTGAGGTGAACTTATGCGTACAGACAGGAAGATATACTGATCAAGTATCGGCCGGAACCAAACAAGGCTTTCGGTTATCCAACGAGTCACAGAGCCGAGTACCTCTGAGATATTTTAACTTTACTCAGTTTGGCGGGTTTCACTTTGCTCTGGGATTTGGATGCTGAGGGAACATCGGCGTAAAATCACACGTTTTAACGTGAAATACGTCTGTTTTCTCACATGTCGAGCGGCTGTTAGAAGCGGAAATTTGAGTAAAACATGGCGGGGCTCGTCCGGGATTTGGCCCGTGACTCTCGCATTTCAAATGTGATCATTCCGAAGGGAGAATCATAACCGTGGACCAACGAGCCGCCGACAGTGAAAAGCGCAGCTCTCAGATTCTGACGGTGGTGAGAAATGATATTATGGCCCATCGTGCATGTGCTGTCTCTCAGATACCTATCTAATTAGTGCCCCTCGCCATTGTACTGCAACTGTTCTCCTTTTGACCAATATATTATTAATTTGAGACATGACATGAGGAAAGTACAGCATCCCTGTAAGTAAAAGGGGAATTTGGCGATTAGGTTAAATGTGAATGTCAAAAACTGTTTAACCTGCAAGCCAACGACGACGAGAATGGGATTCGAACCCATGCGTGCAGAGCGCAATGGATTAGCAGTCCGTCGCCTTAACCTCTCGGCCACCTCGTCTCTGCTATAAGACATCGTCAGCCATTCAATCTCCTGCTTTTTGTATCCAAACAGAAATAATGTGCAAGAAAGTCCACTTCACAGCTTGCTCTGCCCGTGCATGCAGATCGACAATGATGAAAACTTGCCATGAGATTGTTTGAGCAAACAGCCTTCCTTCACTTCAGGTGAGTGACTGGAAGAGATGGTTGGTTTCTCGGCAGAATCACAACAAAGAATATAAAATGTCTCGTAGCGAGCTAAGTTGACCGCGGCAGGACTCGAACCTGCAATCTTCTGATAACTTTGCGGTTGTCATCGAAGTCAGACGCCTTATCCATTAGGCCACGCGGCCGCTGCCAGCAACATTGATTGTGTTGTTGTATATATTGCGAGCAAATTCGGGGCAACTGCAATATCAAGGAGTGGATTTAGGAAAAGATGAGCATATTTCGAGTGAATGAACAGATGCACTGCGATCTGGGTGCGCACCGGCGCAGACAACCCCAATATAAATTGGAACACTATAGTTTAACAATTCGGTCATTGCAGCTGAAATCATACTCCTTCTCAAACAATACAGGATGACCCGGGTTTATGAGAAAATCCGTTTTAAAGGGAAAGATTATGAACCGGAACTGACAACCAGCCCATTTAAACAGACACAGAATGATCCGGAATTGCAAGGACATCCCTTTTACCCAGATGCAGAATGACCCTTGACTGACAGCAGTTCACTTTTAAAAGAATAAAGTGAGATTTCGATCATCCCTGAAGGCAATTGTGCAGTGGGGCTCAGGACCACGCGGCGCAGAGACTGTTATTGAAGCCACAGATGATAGACAAGGAGGGAGGGAAGGACATAAAACCAGCCCAGTCTGAAACACACGAACAAACTAATATTCCTTAACCTCCAAAGCCAGGTTTTGAAATTTCAAATTGGAAATCCGGGACAGACAGCACATCCCTTTGAAACAAACACAGAATGATGAGGGTCTGATAGCACACCATTTTACAGAGACAGAGAATGATCTTGGACAGACAGCAAATCCCCTTAAAAGGGACACGGAAATAGAATGAATAAAAACAGATAAATATGTAAAACTCGGCAGGTCGTGCAGATTTTGTGGAGGAAGAATCCGGTTTCACGTTCTGTCGGATAATAATTCCGATATTTCAGGAAAAAGTTAAAGATTACAGATGTTTTCAACAAAAATAGCGCCTGGAAAAAATACGCAGCGAGAAATGTCAAATGGGAACGTTTGTGATGCAGCGGAACGAAGGAGTAATTAAATAATACATGGCACAATGGAGAAAGGCAAAGTGGGTGGTAATCGGGCAATAACGTAACAAAGGATGGTCCAGAGGAAGTGTTAGTGGGAATAGCAGAACCATTACCAGACAATGGGAGCGATGCTTATCATCCGATACGTTGAACCTAATGTTGAGGCCAGAAGACGAGAACATGCTTACAATATAGGGTATCACCGCCTTTTAATCAGACCAGGCAGCTTTGCCAGCCCGGATTGATTTCCTGTATGCTTTAAATTCGGCAGCCAAGGGACGAATTCAAAAAGCAGCTTCTCTCATCTTTTCAGCTCTAGAGAACCAGGACGCACACATATTCAGGGCAGAGGTGGAGATTGACGCTGAATGTATGCTTATCCCAATTGAGGTGAACTTATGCGTACAGACAGGAAGATATACTGATCAAGTATCGGCCGGAACCAAACAAGGCTTTCGGTTATCCAACGAGTCACAGAGCCGAGTACCTCTGAGATATTTTAACTTTACTCAGTTTGGCGGGTTTCACTTTGCTCTGGGATTTGGATGCTGAGGGAACATCGGCGTAAAATCACACGTTTTAACGTGAAATACGTCTGTTTTCTCACATGTCGAGCGGCTGTTAGAAGCGGAAATTTGAGTAAAACATGGCGGGGCTAATCCGGGATTTGGCCCGTGACTCTCGCATTTCAAATGTGATCATTCCGAAGTGAGAATCATAACCGTGGACCAACGAGCCGCCGACAGTGAAAAGCGCAGCTCTCAGATTCTGACGGTGGTGAGAAATGATATTATGGCCCATCGTGCATGTGCTGTCTCTCAGATACCTATCTAATTAGTGCCCCTCGCCATTGTACTGCAACTGTTCTCCTTTTGACCAATATATTATTAATTTGAGACATGACATGAGGAAAGTACAGCATCCCTGTAAGTAAAAGGGGAATTTGGCGATTAGGTTAAATGTGAATGTCAAAAACTGTTTAACCTGCAAGCCAACGACGACGAGAATGGGATTCGAACCCATGCGTGCAGAGCGCAATGGATTAGCAGTCCGTCGCCTTAACCTCTCGGCCACCTCGTCTCTGCTATAAGACATCGTCAGCCATTCAATCTCCTGCTTTTTGTATCCAAACAGAAATAATGTGCAAGAAAGTCCACTTCACAGCTTGCTCTGCCCGTGCATGCAGATCGACAATGATGAAAACTTGCCATGAGATTGTTTGAGCAAACAGCCTTCCTTCACTTCAGGTGAGTGACTGGAAGAGATGGTTGGTTTCTCGGCAGAATCACAACAAAGAATATAAAATGTCTCGTAGCGAGCTAAGTTGACCGCGGCAGGACTCGAACCTGCAATCTTCTGATAACTTTGCGGTTGTCATCAAAGTCAGACGCCTTATCCATTAGGCCACGCGGCCGCTGCCAGCAACATTCATTGTGTTGTTGTATATATTGCGAGCAAATTCGGGGCAACTGCAATATCAAGGAGTGGATTTCGGAAAAGATGAGCATATTTCGAGTGAATGAACAGATGCACTGCGATCTGGGTGCGCACCGGCGCAGGCAACCCCAATGTAAATTGGAACACTATAGTTTAACAATTCGGTCATTGCAGCTGAAATCATACTCCTTCTCAAACAATACAGGATGACCCGGGTTTATGAGAAAATCCGTTTTAAAGGGAAAGATTATGAACCGGAACTGACAACCAGCCCATTTAAACAGACACAGAATGATCCGGGATTGCAAGGACATCCCTTTTACCCAGATGCAGAATGACCCTTGACTGACAGCAGTTCCCTTTTAAAAGAATAAAGTGAGATTTCTATCATCCCTGAAGGCAATTGTGCAGTGGGGCTCAGGACCACGCGGCGCAGAGACTGTTATTGAAGCCACAGGTGATAGACAAGCAAGGAGAGAAGGACGTAAAACCAGCCCAGTCTGAAACACACAAACAAACTAATATTCCTTAACCTCCAAAGGCAGGTTTTGAAATTTCAAATTGGAAATCCGGGACAGACAGCACATCCCTTTGAAACAGACACAGAATGATGAGGGTCTGATAGCACACCATTTTACAGAGACAGAGAATGATCTTGGACAGACAGCAAATCCCCTTAAAAGGGACACGGAAATAGAATGAATAAAAACAGATAAATATGTAAAACTCGGCAGGTCGTGCAGATTTTGTGGAGGAAGAATCCGGTTTCACGTTCTGTCGGATAATAATTCCGATATTTCAGGAAAAAGTTAAAGATTACAGATGTTTTCAACAAAAATAGCGCCTGGAAAAAATACGCAGCGAGAAATGTCAAATGGGAACGTTTGTGATGCAGCGGAACGAAGGAGTAATTAAATAATGCATGGCACAATGGAGAAAGGCAAAGTGGGTGGTAATCGGGCAATAACGTAACAAAGGATGGTCCAGAGGAAGTGTTAGTGGGAATAGCAGAACCATTACCAGACAATGGGAGCGATGCTTATCATCCGATGCGTTGAACCTAATGTTGAGGCCAGAAGACGAGAACATGCTTACAATATAGGCTGTCACCGCCTTTTAATCAGACCAGGCAGCTTTGCCAGCCCGGATTGATTTCCTGTATGCTTTGAATTCGGCAGCCAAGGGACGAATTCAAAAAGCAGCTTCTCTCATCTTTTCAGCTCTAGAGAACCAGGACGCACACATATTCAGGGCAGAGGTGGAGATTGACGCTGAATGTATGCTTATCCCAATTGAGGTGAACTTATGCGTACAGACAGGAAAATATACTGATCAAGTATCCGCCGGAACCAAACAAGGCTTTCGGTTATCCAACGAGTCACAGAGCCGAGTACCTCTGAGATATTTTAACTTTACTCAGTTTGGCGGGTTTCACTTTGCTCTGGGATTTGGATGCTGAGGGAACATCGGCGTAAAATCACACGTTTTAACGTGAAATACGTCTGTTTTCTCACATGTCGAGCGGCTGTTAGAAGCGGAAATTTGAGTAAAACATGGCGGGGCTCGTCCGGGATTTGGCCCGTGACTCTCGCATTTCAAATGTGATCATTCCGAAGGGAGAATCATAACCGTGGACCAACGAGCCGCCGACAGTGAAAAGCGCAGCTCTCAGATTCTGACGGTGGTGAGAAATGATATTATGGCCCATCGTGCATGTGCTGTCTCTCAGATACCTATCTAATTAGTGCCCCTCGCCATTGTACTGCAACTGTTCTCCTTTTGACCAATATATTATTAATTTGAGACATGACATGAGGAAAGTACAGCATCCCTGTAAGTAAAAGGGGAATTTGGCGATTAGGTTAAATGTGAATGTCAAAAAGTGTTTAACCTGCAAGCCAACGACGACGAGAATGGGATTCGACCCCATGCGTGCAGAGCGCAATGGATTAGCAGTCCATCGCCTTAACCTCTCGGCCACCTCGTCTCTGCTATAAGACATCGTCAGCCATTCAATCTCCTGCTTTTTGTATCCAAACAGAAATAATATGCAAGAAAGTCCACTTCACAGCTTGCTCTGCCCGTGCATGCAGATCGACAATGATGAAAACTTGCCATGAGATTCTTTGAGCAAACAGCCTTCCTTCACTTCAAGTGAGTGACTGGAAGAGATGGTTGGTTTCTCGGCAGAATCACAACAAAGAATATAAAATGTCTCGTAGCGAGCTAAGTTGACCGCGGCAGGACTCGAACCTGCAATCTTCTGATAACTTTGCGGTTGTCATCGAAGTCAGACGCCTTATCCATTAGGCCACGCGGCCGCTGCCAGCAACATTCATTGTGTTGTTGTATATATTGCGAGCAAATTCGGGGCAACTGCAATATCAAGGAGTGGATTTAGGAAAAGATGAGCATATTTCGAGTGAATGAACAGATGCACTGCGATCTGGGTGCGCACCGGCGCAGGCAACCCCAAAGTAAATTGGAACACTATAGTTTAACAATTCGGTCATTGCAGCTGAAATCATACTCCTTCTCAAACAATACAGGATGACCCGGGTTTATGAGAAAATCCGTTTTAAAGGGAAAGATTATGAACCGGAACTGACAACCAGCCCATTTAAACAGACACAGAATGATCCGGGATTGCAAGGACATCCCTTTTACCCAGATGCAGAATGACCCTTGACTGACAGCAGTTCCCTTTTAAAAGAACAAAGTGAGATTTCGATCATCCCTGAAGGCAATTGTGCAGTGGGGCTCAGGACCACGCGGCGCAGAGACTGTTATTGAAGCCACAGGTGATAGACAAGGAGGGAGGGAAGGACGTAAAACCAGCCCAGTCTGAAACACACAAACAAACTAATATTCCTTAACCTCCAAAGGCAGGTTTTGAAATTTCAAATTGGAAATCCGGGACAGACAGCACATCCCTTTGAAACAGACACAGAATGATGAGGGTCTGATAGCACACCATTTTACAGAGACAGAGAATGATCTTGGACAGACAGCAAATCCCCTTAAAAGGGACACGGAAATAGAATGAATAAAAACAGATAAATATGTAAAACTCGGCAGGTCGTGCAGATTTTGTGGAGGAAGAATCCGGTTTCACGTTCTGTCGGATAATAATTGCGATATTTCAGGAAAAAGTTAAAGATTACAGATGTTTTCAACAAAAATAGCGCCTGGAAAAAATACGCAGCGAGAAATGTCAAATGGGAACGTTTGTGATGCAGCGGAACGAAGGAGTAATTAAATAATACATGGCACAATGGAGAAAGGCAAAGTGGGTGGTAATCGGGCAATAACGTAACAAAGGATGGTCCAGAGGAAGTGTTAGTGGGAATAGCAGAACCATTACCAGACAATGGGAGCGATGCTTATCATCCGATACGTTGAACCTAATGTTGAGGCCAGAAGACGAGAACATGCTTACAATATAGGCTGTCACCGCCTTTTAATCAGACCAGGCAGCTTTGCCAGCCCGGATTGATTTCCTGAATGCTTTGAATTCGGCAGCCAAGGGACGAATTCAAAAAGCAGCTTCTCTCATCTTTTCAGCTCTAGAGAACCAGGACGCACACATATTCAGGGCAGAGGTGGAGATTGACGCTGAATGTATGCTTATCCCAATTGAGGTGAACTTATGCGTACAGACAGGAAGATATACTGATCAAGTATCGGCCGGAACCAAACAAGGCTTTCGGTTATCCAACGAGTCACAGAGCCGAGTACCTCTGAGATATTTTAACTTTACTCAGTTTGGCGGGTTTCACTTTGCTCTGGGATTTGGATGCTGAGGGAACATCGGCGTAAAATCACACGTTTTAACGTGAAATACGTCTGTTTTCTCACATGTCGAGCGGCTGTTAGAAGCGGAAATTTGAGTAAAACATGGCGGGGCTCGTCCGGGATTTGGCCCGTGACTCTCGCATTTCAGATGTGATCATTCCGAAGGGAGAATCATAACCGTGGACCAACGAGCCGCCGACAGTGAAAAGCGCAGCTCTCAGATTCTGACGGTGGTGAGAAATGATATTATGGCCCATCGTGCATGTGCTGTCTCTCAGATACCTATCTAATTAGTGCCCCTCGCCATTGTACTGCAACTGTTCTCCTTTTGACCAATATATTATTAATTTGAGACATGACATGAGGAAAGTACAGCATCCCTGTAAGTAAAAGGGGAATTTGGCGATTAGGTTAAATGTGAATGTCAAAAACTGTTTAACGTGCAAGCCAACGACGACGATAATGGGATTCGAACCCATGCGTGCAGAGCGCAATGGATTAGCAGTCCGTCGCCTTAACCTCTCGGCCACCTCGTCTCTGCTATAAGACATCGTCAGCCATTCAATCTCCTGCTTTTTGTATCCAAACAGAAATAATGTGCAAGAAAGTCCACTTCACAGCTTGCTCTGCCCGTGCATGCAGATCGACAATGATGAAAACTTGCCATGAGATTGTTTGAGCAAACAGCCTTCCTTCACTTCAGGTGAGTGACTGGAAGAGATGGTTGGTTTCTCGGCAGAATCACAACAAAGAATATAAAATGTCTCGTAGCGAGCTAAGTTGACCGCGGCAGGACTCGAACCTGCAATCTTCTGATAACTTTGCGGTTGTCATCGAAGTCAGACGCCTTATCCATTAGGCCACGCGGCCGCTGCCAGCAACATTCATTGTGTTGTTGTATATATTGCGAGCAAATTCGGGGCAAGTGCAATATCAAGGAGTGGATTTAGGAAAAGATGAGCATATTTCGAGTGAATGAACAGATGCACTGCGATCTGGGTGCGCACCGGCGCAGGCAACCCCAATGTAAATTGGAACACTATAGTTTAACAATTCGGTCATTGCAGCTGAAATCATACTCCTTCTCAAACAATACAGGATGACCCGGGTTGATGAGAAAATCCGTTTTAAAGGGAAAGATTATGAACCGGAACTGACAACCAGCCCATTTAAACAGACACAGAATGATCCGGGATTGCAAGGACATCCCTTTTACCCAGATGCAGAATGACCCTTGACTGACAGCAGTTCCCTTTTAAAAGAACAAAGTGAGATTTCGATCATCCCTGAAGGCAATTGTGCAGTGGGGCTCAGGACCACGCGGCGCAGAGACTGTTATTGAAGCCACAGGTGATAGACAAGGAGGGAGGGAAGGACGTAAAACCAGCCCAGTCTGAAACACACAAACAAACTAATATTCCTTAACCTCCAAAGGCAGGTTTTGAAATTTCAAATTGGAAATCCGGGACAGACAGCACATCCCTTTGAAACAGACACAGAATGATAAGGGTCTGATAGCACACCATTTTACAGAGACAGAGAATGATCTTGGACAGACAGCAAATCCCCTTAAAAGGGACACGGAAATAGAATGAATAAAAACAGATAAATATGTAAAACTCGGCAGGTCGTGCAGATTTTGTGGAGGAAGAATCCGGTTTCACGTTCTGTCGGATAATAATTGCGATATTTCAGGAAAAAGTTAAAGATTACAGATGTTTTCAACAAAAATAGCGCCTGGAAAAAATACGCAGCGAGAAATGTCAAATGGGAACGTTTGTGATGCAGCGGAACGAAGGAGTAATTAAATAATACATGGCACAATGGAGAAAGGCAAAGTGGGTGGTAATCGGGCAATAACGTAACAAAGGATGGTCCAGAGGAAGTGTTAGTGGGAATAGCAGAACCATTACCAGACAATGGGAGCGATGCTTATCATCCGATACGTTGAACCTAATGTTGAGGCCAGAAGACGAGAACATGCTTACAATATAGGCTGTCACCGCCTTTTAATCAGACCAGGCAGCTTTGCCAGCCCGGATTGATTTCCTGAATGCTTTGAATTCGGCAGCCAAGGGACGAATTCAAAAAGCAGCTTCTCTCATCTTTTCAGCTCTAGAGAACCAGGACGCACACATATTCAGGGCAGAGGTGGAGATTGACGCTGAATGTATGCTTATCCCAATTGAGGTGAACTTATGCGTACAGACAGGAAGATATACTGATCAAGTATCGGCCGGAACCAAACAAGGCTTTCGGTTATCCAACGAGTCACAGAGCCGAGTACCTCTGAGATATTTTAACTTTACTCAGTTTGGCGGGTTTCACTTTGCTCTGGGATTTGGATGCTGAGGGAACATCGGCGTAAAATCACACGTTTTAACGTGAAATACGTCTGTTTTCTCACATGTCGAGCGGCTGTTAGAAGCGGAAATTTGAGTAAAACATGGCGGGGCTGGTCCGGGATTTGGCCCGTGACTCTCGCATTTCAAATGTGATCATTCCGAAGGGAGAATCATAACCGTGGACCAACGAGCCGCCGACAGTGAAAAGCGCAGCTCTCAGATTCTGACGGTGGTGAGAAATGATATTATGGCCCATCGTGCATGTGCTGTCTCTCAGATACCTATCTAATTAGTGCCCCTCGCCATTGTACTGCAACTGTTCTCCTTTTGACCAATATATTATTAATTTGAGACATGACATGAGGAAAGTACAGCATCCCTGCAAGTAAAAGGGGAATTTGGCGATTAGGTTAAATGTGAATGTCAAAAACTGTTTAACCTGCAAGCCAACGACGACGAGAATGGGATTCGAACCCATGCGTGCAGAGCGCAATGGATTAGCAGTCCGTCGCCTTAACCTCTCGGCCACCTCGTCTCTGCTATAAGACATCGTCAGCCATTCAATCTCCTGCTTTTTGTATCCAAACAGAAATAATGTGCAAGAAAGTCCACTTCACAGCTTGCTCTGCCCGTGCATGCAGATCGACAATGATGAAAACTTGCCATGAGATTGTTTGAGCAAACAGCCTTCCTTCACTTCAGGTGAGTGACTGGAAGAGATGGTTGGTTTCTCGGCAGAATCACAACAAAGAATATAAAATGTCTCGTAGCGAGCTAAGTTGACCGCGGCAGGACTCGAACCTGCAATCTTCTGATAACTTTGCGGTTGTCATCGAAGTCAGACGCCTTATCCATTAGGCCACGCGGCCGCTGCCAGCAACATTCATTGTGTTGTTGTATATATTGCGAGCAAATTCGGGGCAACTGCAATATCAAGGAGTGGATTTAGGAAAAGATGAGCATATTTCGAGTGAATGAACAGATGCACTGCGATCTGGGTGCGCACCGGCGCAGGCAACCCCAAAGTAAATTGGAACACTATAGTTTAACAATTCGGTCATTGCAGCTGAAATCATACTCCTTCTCAAACAATACAGGATGACCCGGGTTTATGAGAAAATCCGTTTTAAAGGGAAAGATTATGAACCGGAACTGACAACCAGCCCATTTAAACAGACACAGAATGATCCGGGATTGCAAGGACATCCCTTTTACCCAGATGCAGAATGACCCTTGACTGACAGCAGTTCCCTTTTAAAAGAATAAAGTGAGATTTCTATCATCCCTGAAGGCAATTGTGCAGTGGGGCTCAGGACCACGCGGCGCAGAGACTGTTATTGAAGCCACAGGTGATAGACAAGCAAGGAGAGAAGGACGTAAAACCAGCCCAGTCTGAAACACACAAACAAACTAATATTCCTTAACCTCCAAAGGCAGGTTTTGAAATTTCAAATTGGAAATCCGGGACAGACAGCACATCCCTTTGAAACAGACACAGAATGATGAGGGTCTGATAGCACACCATTTTACAGAGACAGAGAATGATCTTGGACAGACAGCAAATCCCCTTAAAAGGGACACGGAAATAGAATGAATAAAAACAGATAAATATGTAAAACTCGGCAGGTCGTGCAGATTTTGTGGAGGAAGAATCCGGTTTCACGTTCTGTCGGATAATAATTCCGATATTTCAGGAAAAAGTTAAAGATTACAGATGTTTTCAACAAAAATAGCGCCTGGAAAAAATACGCAGCGAGAAATTTCAAATGGGAACGTTTGTGATGCAGCGGAACGAAGGAGTAATTAAATAATGCATGGCACAATGGAGAAAGGCAAAGTGGGTGGTAATCGGGCAATAACGTAACAAAGGATGGTCCAGAGGAAGTGTTAGTGGGAATAGCAGAACCATTACCAGACAATGGGAGCGATGCTTATCATCCGATACGTTGAACCTAATGTTGAGGCCAGAAGACGAGAACATGCTTACAATATAGGCTGTCACCGCCTTTTAATCAGACCAGGCAGCTTTGCCAGCCCGGATTGATTTCCTGTATGCTTTAAATTCGGCAGCCAAGGGACGAATTCAAAAAGCAGCTTCTCTCATCTTTTCAGCTCTAGAGAACCAGGACGCACACATATTCAGGGCAGAGGTGGAGATTGACGCTGAATGTATGCTTCTCCCAATTGAGGTGAACTTATGCGTACAGACAGGAAGATATACTGATCAAGTATCGGCCGGAACCAAACAAGGCTTTCGGTTATCCAACGAGTCACAGAGCCGAGTACCTCTGAGATATTTTAACTTTACTCAGTTTGGCGGGTTTCACTTTGCTCTGGGATTTGGATGCTGAGGGAACATCGGCGTAAAATCACACGTTTTAACGTGAAATACGTCTGTTTTCTCACATGTCGAGCGGCTGTTAGAAGCGGAAATTTGAGTAAAACATGGCGGGGCTCGTCCGGGATTTGGCCCGTGACTCTCGCATTTCAAATGTGATCATTCCGAAGGGAGAATCATAACCGTGGACCAACGAGCCGCCGACAGTGAAAAGCGCAGCTCTCAGATTCTGACGGTGGTGAGAAATGATATTATGGCCCATCGTGCATGTGCTGTCTCTCAGATACCTATCTAATTAGTGCCCCTCGCCATTGTACTGCAACTGTTCTCCTTTTGACCAATATATTATTAATTTGAGACATGACATGAGGAAAGTACAGCATCCCTGTAAGTAAAAGGGGAATTTGGCGATTAGGTTAAATGTGAATGTCAAAAACTGTTTAACCTGCAAGCCAACGACGACGAGAATGGGATTCGAACCCATGCGTGCAGAGCGCAATGGATTAGCAGTCCGTCGCCTTAACCTCTCGGCCACCTCGTCTCTGCTATAAGACATCGTCAGCCATTCAATCTCCTGCTTTTTGTATCCAAACAGAAATAATGTGCAAGAAAGTCCACTTCACAGCTTGCTCTGCCCGTGCATGCAGATCGACAATGATGAAAACTTGCCATGAGATTGTTTGAGCAAACAGCCTTCCTTCACTTCAGGTGAGTGACTGGAAGAGATGGTTGGTTTCTCGGCAGAATCACAACAAAGAATATAAAATGTCTCGTAGCGAGCTAAGTTGACCGCGGCAGGACTCGAACCTGCAATCTTCTGATAACTTTGCGGTTGTCATCGAAGTCAGACGCCTTATCCATTAGGCCACGCGGCCGCTGCCAGCAACATTCATTGTGTTGTTGTATATATTGCGAGCAAATTCGGGGCAACTGCAATATCAAGGAGTGGATTTAGGAAAAGATGAGCATATTTCGAGTGAATGAACAGATGCACTGCGATCTGGGTGCGCACCGGCGCAGGCAACCCCAAAGTAAATTGGAACACTATAGTTTAACAATTCGGTCATTGCAGCTGAAATCATACTCCTTCTCAAACAATACAGGATGACCCGGGTTTATGAGAAAATCCGTTTTAAAGGGAAAGATTATGAACCGGAACTGACAACCAGCCCATTTAAACAGACACAGAATGATCCGGGATTGCAAGGACATCCCTTTTACCCAGATGCAGAATGACCCTTGACTGACAGCAGTTCCCTTTTAAAAGAATAAAGTGAGATTTCTATCATCCCTGAAGGCAATTGTGCAGTGGGGCTCAGGACCACGCGGCGCAGAGACTGTTATTGAAGCCACAGGTGATAGACAAGCAAGGAGAGAAGGACGTAAAACCAGCCCAGTCTGAAACACACAAACAAACTAATATTCCTTAACCTCCAAAGGCAGGTTTTGAAATTTCAAATTGGAAATCCGGGACAGACAGCACATCCCTTTGAAACAGACACAGAATGATGAGGGTCTGATAGCACACCATTTTACAGAGACAGAGAATGATCTTGGACAGACAGCAAATCCCCTTAAAAGGGACACGGAAATAGAATGAATAAAAACAGATAAATATGTAAAACTCGGCAGGTCGTGCAGATTTTGTGGAGGAAGAATCCGGTTTCACGTTCTGTCGGATAATAATTCCGATATTTCAGGAAAAAGTTAAAGATTACAGATGTTTTCAACAAAAATAGCGCCTGGAAAAAATACGCAGCGAGAAATGTCAAATGGGAACGTTTGTGATGCAGCGGAACGAAGGAGTAATTAAATAATGCATGGCACAATGGAGAAAGGCAATGTGGGTGGTAATCGGGCAATAACGTAACAAAGGATGGTCCAGAGGAAGTGTTAGTGGGAATAGCAGAACCATTACCAGACAATGGGAGCGATGCTTATCATCCGATACGTTGAACCTAATGTTGAGGCCAGAAGACGAGAACATGCTTACAATATAGGCTGTCACCGCCTTTTAATCAGACCAGGCAGCTTTGCCAGCCCGGATTGATTTCCTGTATGCTTTAAATTCGGCAGCCAAGGGACGAATTCAAAAAGCAGCTTCTCTCATCTTTTCAGCTCTAGAGAACCAGGACGCACACATATTCAGGGCAGAGGTGGAGATTGACGCTGAATGTATGCTTATCCCAATTGAGGTGAACTTATGCGTACAGACAGGAAGATATACTGATCAAGTATCGGCCGGAACCAAACAAGGCTTTCGGTTATCCAACGAGTCACAGAGCCGAGTACCTCTGAGATATTTTAACTTTACTCAGTTTGGCGGGTTTCACTTTGCTCTGGGATTTGGATGCTGAGGGAACATCGGCGTAAAATCACACGTTTTAACGTGAAATACGTCTGTTTTCTCACATGTCGAGCGGCTGTTAGAAGCGGAAATTTGAGTAAAACATGGCGGGGCTCGTCCGGGATTTGGCCCGTGACTCTCGCATTTCAAATGTGATCATTCCGAAGGGAGAATCATAACCGTGGACCAACGAGCCGCCGACAGTGAAAAGCGCAGCTCTCAGATTCTGACGGTGGTGAGAAATGATATTATGGCCCATCGTGCATGTGCTGTCTCTCAGATACCTATCTAATTAGTGCCCCTCGCCATTGTACTGCAACTGTTCTCCTTTTGACCAATATATTATTAATTTGAGACATGACATGAGGAAAGTACAGCATCCCTGTAAGTAAAAGGGGAATTTGGCGATTAGGTTAAATGTGAATGTCAAAAACTGTTTAACCTGCAAGCCAACGACGACGAGAATGGGATTCGAACCCATGCGTGCAGAGCGCAATGGATTAGCAGTCCGTCGCCTTAACCTCTCGGCCACCTCGTCTCTGCTATAAGACATCGTCAGCCATTCAATCTCCTGCTTTTTGTATCCAAACAGAAATAATGTGCAAGAAAGTCCACTTCACAGCTTGCTCTGCCCGTGCATGCAGATCGACAATGATGAAAACTTGCCATGAGATTGTTTGAGCAAACAGCCATCCTTCACTTCAGGTGAGTGACTGGAAGAGATGGTTGGTTTCTCGGCAGAATCACAACAAAGAATATAAAATGTCTCGTAGCGAGCTAAGTTGACCGCGGCAGGACTCGAACCTGCAATCTTCTGATAACTTTGCGGTTGTCATCGAAGTCAGACGCCTTATCCATTAGGCCACGCGGCCGCTGCCAGCAACATTGATTGTGTTGTTGTATATATTGCGAGCAAATTCGGGGCAACTGCAATATCAAGGAGTGGATTTAGGAAAAGATGAGCATATTTCGAGTGAATGAACAGATGCACTGCGATCTGGGTGCGCACCGGCGCAGACAACCCCAATATAAATTGGAACACTATAGTTTAACAATTCGGTCATTGCAGCTGAAATCATACTCCTTCTCAAACAATACAGGATGACCCGGGTTTATGAGAAAATCCGTTTTAAAGGGAAAGATTATGAACCGGAACTGACAACCAGCCCATTTAAACAGACACAGAATGATCCGGAATTGCAAGGACATCCCTTTTACCCAGATGCAGAATGACCCTTGACTGACAGCAGTTCACTTTTAAAAGAATAAAGTGAGATTTCGATCATCCCTGAAGGCAATTGTGCAGTGGGGCTCAGGACCACGCGGCGCAGAGACTGTTATTGAAGCCACAGATGATAGACAAGGAGGGAGGGAAGGACGTAAAACCAGCCCAGTCTGAAACACACGAACAAACTAATATTCCTTAACCTCCAAAGCCAGGTTTTGAAATTTCAAATTGGAAATCCGGGACAGACAGCACATCCCTTTGAAACAAACACAGAATGATGAGGGTCTGATAGCACACCATTTTACAGAGACAGAGAATGATCTTGGACAGACAGCAAATCCCCTTAAAAGGGACACGGAAATAGAATGAATAAAAACAGATAAATATGTAAAACTCGGCAGGTCGTGCAGATTTTGTGGAGGAAGAATCCGGTTTCACGTTCTGTCGGATAATAATTCCGATATTTCAGGAAAAAGTTAAAGATTACAGATGTTTTCAACAAAAATAGCGCCTGGAAAAAATACGCAGCGAGAAATGTCAAATGGGAACGTTTGTGATGCAGCGGAACGAAGGAGTAATTAAATAATACATGGCACAATGGAGAAAGGCAAAGTGGGTGGTAATCGGGCAATAACGTAACAAAGGATGGTCCAGAGGAAGTGTTAGTGGGAATAGCAGAACCATTACCAGACAATGGGAGCGATGCTTATCATCCGATACGTTGAACCTAATGTTGAGGCCAGAAGACGAGAACATGCTTACAATATAGGGTATCACCGCCTTTTAATCAGACCAGGCAGCTTTGCCAGCCCGGATTGATTTCCTGTATGCTTTAAATTCGGCAGCCAAGGGACGAATTCAAAAAGCAGCTTCTCTCATCTTTTCAGCTCTAGAGAACCAGGACGCACACATATTCAGGGCAGAGGTGGAGATTGACGCTGAATGTATGCTTATCCCAATTGAGGTGAACTTATGCGTACAGACAGGAAGATATACTGATCAAGTATCGGCCGGAACCAAACAAGGCTTTCGGTTATCCAACGAGTCACAGAGCCGAGTACCTCTGAGATATTTTAACTTTACTCAGTTTGGCGGGTTTCACTTTGCTCTGGGATTTGGATGCTGAGGGAACATCGGCGTAAAATCACACGTTTTAACGTGAAATACGTCTGTTTTCTCACATGTCGAGCGGCTGTTAGAAGCGGAAATTTGAGTAAAACATGGCGGGGCTAGTCCGGGATTTGGCCCGTGACTCTCGCATTTCAAATGTGATCATTCCGAAGTGAGAATCATAACCGTGGACCAACGAGCCGCCGACAGTGAAAAGCGCAGCTCTCAGATTCTGACGGTGGTGAGAAATGATATTATGGCCCATCGTGCATGTGCTGTCTCTCAGATACCTATCTAATTAGTGCCCCTCTCCATTGTACTGCAACTGTTCTCCTTTTGACCAATATATTATTAATTTGAGACATGACATGAGGAAAGTACAGCATCCCTGTAAGTAAAAGGGGAATTTGGC
Organism: Pristiophorus japonicus; assembly: GCF_044704955.1. Taxonomy (NCBI): domain Eukaryota; kingdom Metazoa; phylum Chordata; class Chondrichthyes; family Pristiophoridae; genus Pristiophorus; species Pristiophorus japonicus. Next base: position 739,329 of record NW_027254707.1, on the reverse strand, counting down.
GATTAGGTTAAATGTGAATGTCAAAAACTGTTTAACCTGCAAGCCAACGACGACGAGAATGGGATTCGAACCCATGCGTGCAGAGCGCAATGGATTAGCAGTCCGTCGCCTTAACCTCTCGGCCACCTCGTCTCTGCTATAAGACATCGTCAGCCATTCAATCTCCTGCTTTTTGTATCCAAACAGAAATAATGTGCAAGAAAGTCCACTTCACAGCTTGCTCTGCCCGTGCATGCAGATCGACAATGATGAAAACTTGCCATGAGATTGTTTGAGCAAACAGCCTTCCTTCACTTCAGGTGAGTGACTGGAAGAGATGGTTGGTTTCTCGGCAGAATCACAACAAAGAATATAAAATGTCTCGTAGCGAGCTAAGTTGACCGCGGCAGGACTCGAACCTGCAATCTTCTGATAACTTTGCGGTTGTCATCAAAGTCAGACGCCTTATCCATTAGGCCACGCGGCCGCTGCCAGCAACATTCATTGTGTTGTTGTATATATTGCGAGCAAATTCGGGGCAACTGCAATATCAAGGAGTGGATTTCGGAAAAGATGAGCATATTTCGAGTGAATGAACAGATGCACTGCGATCTGGGTGCGCACCGGCGCAGGCAACCCCAATGTAAATTGGAACACTATAGTTTAACAATTCGGTCATTGCAGCTGAAATCATACTCCTTCTCAAACAATACAGGATGACCCGGGTTTATGAGAAAATCCGTTTTAAAGGGAAAGATTATGAACCGGAACTGACAACCAGCCCATTTAAACAGACACAGAATGATCCGGGATTGCAAGGACATCCCTTTTACCCAGATGCAGAATGACCCTTGACTGACAGCAGTTCCCTTTTAAAAGAATAAAGTGAGATTTCTATCATCCCTGAAGGCAATTGTGCAGTGGGGCTCAGGACCACGCGGCGCAGAGACTGTTATTGAAGCCACAGGTGATAGACAAGCAAGGAGAGAAGGACGTAAAACCAGCCCAGTCTGAAACACACAAACAAACTAATATTCCTTAACCTCCAAAGGCAGGTTTTGAAATTTCAAATTGGAAATCCGGGACAGACAGCACATCCCTTTGAAACAGACACAGAATGATGAGGGTCTGATAGCACACCATTTTACAGAGACAGAGAATGATCTTGGACAGACAGCAAATCCCCTTAAAAGGGACACGGAAATAGAATGAATAAAAACAGATAAATATGTAAAACTCGGCAGGTCGTGCAGATTTTGTGGAGGAAGAATCCGGTTTCACGTTCTGTCGGATAATAATTCCGATATTTCAGGAAAAAGTTAAAGATTACAGATGTTTTCAACAAAAATAGCGCCTGGAAAAAATACGCAGCGAGAAATGTCAAATGGGAACGTTTGTGATGCAGCGGAACGAAGGAGTAATTAAATAATGCATGGCACAATGGAGAAAGGCAAAGTGGGTGGTAATCGGGCAATAACGTAACAAAGGATGGTCCAGAGGAAGTGTTAGTGGGAATAGCAGAACCATTACCAGACAATGGGAGCGATGCTTATCATCCGATGCGTTGAACCTAATGTTGAGGCCAGAAGACGAGAACATGCTTACAATATAGGCTGTCACCGCCTTTTAATCAGACCAGGCAGCTTTGCCAGCCCGGATTGATTTCCTGTATGCTTTGAATTCGGCAGCCAAGGGACGAATTCAAAAAGCAGCTTCTCTCATCTTTTCAGCTCTAGAGAACCAGGACGCACACATATTCAGGGCAGAGGTGGAGATTGACGCTGAATGTATGCTTATCCCAATTGAGGTGAACTTATGCGTACAGACAGGAAAATATACTGATCAAGTATCCGCCGGAACCAAACAAGGCTTTCGGTTATCCAACGAGTCACAGAGCCGAGTACCTCTGAGATATTTTAACTTTACTCAGTTTGGCGGGTTTCACTTTGCTCTGGGATTTGGATGCTGAGGGAACATCGGCGTAAAATCACACGTTTTAACGTGAAATACGTCTGTTTTCTCACATGTCGAGCGGCTGTTAGAAGCGGAAATTTGAGTAAAACATGGCGGGGCTCGTCCGGGATTTGGCCCGTGACTCTCGCATTTCAAATGTGATCATTCCGAAGGGAGAATCATAACCGTGGACCAACGAGCCGCCGACAGTGAAAAGCGCAGCTCTCAGATTCTGACGGTGGTGAGAAATGATATTATGGCCCATCGTGCATGTGCTGTCTCTCAGATACCTATCTAATTAGTGCCCCTCGCCATTGTACTGCAACTGTTCTCCTTTTGACCAATATATTATTAATTTGAGACATGACATGAGGAAAGTACAGCATCCCTGTAAGTAAAAGGGGAATTTGGCGATTAGGTTAAATGTGAATGTCAAAAAGTGTTTAACCTGCAAGCCAACGACGACGAGAATGGGATTCGACCCCATGCGTGCAGAGCGCAATGGATTAGCAGTCCATCGCCTTAACCTCTCGGCCACCTCGTCTCTGCTATAAGACATCGTCAGCCATTCAATCTCCTGCTTTTTGTATCCAAACAGAAATAATATGCAAGAAAGTCCACTTCACAGCTTGCTCTGCCCGTGCATGCAGATCGACAATGATGAAAACTTGCCATGAGATTCTTTGAGCAAACAGCCTTCCTTCACTTCAAGTGAGTGACTGGAAGAGATGGTTGGTTTCTCGGCAGAATCACAACAAAGAATATAAAATGTCTCGTAGCGAGCTAAGTTGACCGCGGCAGGACTCGAACCTGCAATCTTCTGATAACTTTGCGGTTGTCATCGAAGTCAGACGCCTTATCCATTAGGCCACGCGGCCGCTGCCAGCAACATTCATTGTGTTGTTGTATATATTGCGAGCAAATTCGGGGCAAGTGCAATATCAAGGAGTGGATTTAGGAAAAGATGAGCATATTTCGAGTGAATGAACAGATGCACTGCGATCTGGGTGCGCACCGGCGCAGGCAACCCCAATGTAAATTGGAACACTATAGTTTAACAATTCGGTCATTGCAGCTGAAATCATACTCCTTCTCAAACAATACAGGATGACCCGGGTTGATGAGAAAATCCGTTTTAAAGGGAAAGATTATGAACCGGAACTGACAACCAGCCCATTTAAACAGACACAGAATGATCCGGGATTGCAAGGACATCCCTTTTACCCAGATGCAGAATGACCCTTGACTGACAGCAGTTCCCTTTTAAAAGAACAAAGTGAGATTTCGATCATCCCTGAAGGCAATTGTGCAGTGGGGCTCAGGACCACGCGGCGCAGAGACTGTTATTGAAGCCACAGGTGATAGACAAGGAGGGAGGGAAGGACGTAAAACCAGCCCAGTCTGAAACACACAAACAAACTAATATTCCTTAACCTCCAAAGGCAGGTTTTGAAATTTCAAATTGGAAATCCGGGACAGACAGCACATCCCTTTGAAACAGACACAGAATGATGAGGGTCTGATAGCACACCATTTTACAGAGACAGAGAATGATCTTGGACAGACAGCAAATCCCCTTAAAAGGGACACGGAAATAGAATGAATAAAAACAGATAAATATGTAAAACTCGGCAGGTCGTGCAGATTTTGTGGAGGAAGAATCCGGTTTCACGTTCTGTCGGATAATAATTGCGATATTTCAGGAAAAAGTTAAAGATTACAGATGTTTTCAACAAAAATAGCGCCTGGAAAAAATACGCAGCGAGAAATGTCAAATGGGAACGTTTGTGATGCAGCGGAACGAAGGAGTAATTAAATAATACATGGCACAATGGAGAAAGGCAAAGTGGGTGGTAATCGGGCAATAACGTAACAAAGGATGGTCCAGAGGAAGTGTTAGTGGGAATAGCAGAACCATTACCAGACAATGGGAGCGATGCTTATCATCCGATACGTTGAACCTAATGTTGAGGCCAGAAGACGAGAACATGCTTACAATATAGGCTGTCACCGTATTTTAATCAGACCAGGCAGCTTTGCCAGCCCGGATTGATTTCCTGAATGCTTTGAATTCGGCAGCCAAGGGACGAATTCAAAAAGCAGCTTCTCTCATCTTTTCAGCTCTAGAGAACCAGGACGCACACATATTCAGGGCAGAGGTGGAGATTGACGCTGAATGTATGCTTATCCCAATTGAGGTGAACTTATGCGTACAGACAGGAAGATATACTGATCAAGTATCGGCCGGAACCAAACAAGGCTTTCGGTTATCCAACGAGTCACAGAGCCGAGTACCTCTGAGATATTTTAACTTTACTCAGTTTGGCGGGTTTCACTTTGCTCTGGGATTTGGATGCTGAGGGAACATCGGCGTAAAATCACACGTTTTAACGTGAAATACGTCTGTTTTCTCACATGTCGAGCGGCTGTTAGAAGCGGAAATTTGAGTAAAACATGGCGGGGCTCGTCCGGGATTTGGCCCGTGACTCTCGCATTTCAGATGTGATCATTCCGAAGGGAGAATCATAACCGTGGACCAACGAGCCGCCGACAGTGAAAAGCGCAGCTCTCAGATTCTGACGGTGGTGAGAAATGATATTATGGCCCATCGTGCATGTGCTGTCTCTCAGATACCTATCTAATTAGTGCCCCTCGCCATTGTACTGCAACTGTTCTCCTTTTGACCAATATATTATTAATTTGAGACATGACATGAGGAAAGTACAGCATCCCTGTAAGTAAAAGGGGAATTTGGCGATTAGGTTAAATGTGAATGTCAAAAACTGTTTAACGTGCAAGCCAACGACGACGATAATGGGATTCGAACCCATGCGTGCAGAGCGCAATGGATTAGCAGTCCGTCGCCTTAACCTCTCGGCCACCTCGTCTCTGCTATAAGACATCGTCAGCCATTCAATCTCCTGCTTTTTGTATCCAAACAGAAATAATGTGCAAGAAAGTCCACTTCACAGCTTGCTCTGCCCGTGCATGCAGATCGACAATGATGAAAACTTGCCATGAGATTGTTTGAGCAAACAGCCTTCCTTCACTTCAGGTGAGTGACTGGAAGAGATGGTTGGTTTCTCGGCAGAATCACAACAAAGAATATAAAATGTCTCGTAGCGAGCTAAGTTGACCGCGGCAGGACTCGAACCTGCAATCTTCTGATAACTTTGCGGTTGTCATCGAAGTCAGACGCCTTATCCATTAGGCCACGCGGCCGCTGCCAGCAACATTCATTGTGTTGTTGTATATATTGCGAGCAAATTCGGGGCAAGTGCAATATCAAGGAGTGGATTTAGGAAAAGATGAGCATATTTCGAGTGAATGAACAGATGCACTGCGATCTGGGTGCGCACCGGCGCAGGCAACCCCAATGTAAATTGGAACACTATAGTTTAACAATTCGGTCATTGCAGCTGAAATCATACTCCTTCTCAAACAATACAGGATGACCCGGGTTGATGAGAAAATCCGTTTTAAAGGGAAAGATTATGAACCGGAACTGACAACCAGCCCATTTAAACAGACACAGAATGATCCGGGATTGCAAGGACATCCCTTTTACCCAGATGCAGAATGACCCTTGACTGACAGCAGTTCCCTTTTAAAAGAACAAAGTGAGATTTCGATCATCCCTGAAGGCAATTGTGCAGTGGGGCTCAGGACCACGCGGCGCAGAGACTGTTATTGAAGCCACAGGTGATAGACAAGGAGGGAGGGAAGGACGTAAAACCAGCCCAGTCTGAAACACACAAACAAACTAATATTCCTTAACCTCCAAAGGCAGGTTTTGAAATTTCAAATTGGAAATCCGGGACAGACAGCACATCCCTTTGAAACAGACACAGAATGATAAGGGTCTGATAGCACACCATTTTACAGAGACAGAGAATGATCTTGGACAGACAGCAAATCCCCTTAAAAGGGACACGGAAATAGAATGAATAAAAACAGATAAATATGTAAAACTCGGCAGGTCGTGCAGATTTTGTGGAGGAAGAATCCGGTTTCACGTTCTGTCGGATAATAATTGCGATATTTCAGGAAAAAGTTAAAGATTACAGATGTTTTCAACAAAAATAGCGCCTGGAAAAAATACGCAGCGAGAAATGTCAAATGGGAACGTTTGTGATGCAGCGGAACGAAGGAGTAATTAAATAATACATGGCACAATGGAGAAAGGCAAAGTGGGTGGTAATCGGGCAATAACGTAACAAAGGATGGTCCAGAGGAAGTGTTAGTGGGAATAGCAGAACCATTACCAGACAATGGGAGCGATGCTTATCATCCGATACGTTGAACCTAATGTTGAGGCCAGAAGACGAGAACATGCTTACAATATAGGCTGTCACCGCCTTTTAATCAGACCAGGCAGCTTTGCCAGCCCGGATTGATTTCCTGTATGCTTTGAATTCGGCAGCCAAGGGACGAATTCAAAAAGCAGCTTCTCTCATCTTTTCAGCTCTAGAGAACCAGGACGCACACATATTCAGGGCAGAGGTGGAGATTGACGCTGAATGTATGCTTATCCCAATTGAGGTGAACTTATGCGTACAGACAGGAAGATATACTGATCAAGTATCGGCCGGAACCAAACAAGGCTTTCGGTTATCCAACGAGTCACAGAGCCGAGTACCTCTGAGATATTTTAACTTTACTCAGTTTGGCGGGTTTCACTTTGCTCTGGGATTTGGATGCTGAGGGAACATCGGCGTAAAATCACACGTTTTAACGTGAAATACGTCTGTTTTCTCACATGTCGAGCGGCTGTTAGAAGCGGAAATTTGAGTAAAACATGGCGGGGCCGGTCCGGGATTTGGCCCGTGACTCTCGCATTTCAAATGTGATCATTCCGAAGGGAGAATCATAACCGTGGACCAACGAGCCGCCGACAGTGAAAAGCGCAGCTCTCAGATTCTGACGGTGGTGAGAAATGATATTATGGCCCATCGTGCATGTGCTGTCTCTCAGATACCTATCTAATTAGTGCCCCTCGCCATTGTACTGCAACTGTTCTCCTTTTGACCAATATATTATTAATTTGAGACATGACATGAGGAAAGTACAGCATCCCTGCAAGTAAAAGGGGAATTTGGCGATTAGGTTAAATGTGAATGTCAAAAACTGTTTAACCTGCAAGCCAACGACGACGAGAATGGGATTCGAACCCATGCGTGCAGAGCGCAATGGATTAGCAGTCCGTCGCCTTAACCTCTCGGCCACCTCGTCTCTGCTATAAGACATCGTCAGCCATTCAATCTCCTGCTTTTTGTATCCAAACAGAAATAATGTGCAAGAAAGTCCACTTCACAGCTTGCTCTGCCCGTGCATGCAGATCGACAATGATGAAAACTTGCCATGAGATTGTTTGAGCAAACAGCCTTCCTTCACTTCAGGTGAGTGACTGGAAGAGATGGTTGGTTTCTCGGCAGAATCACAACAAAGAATATAAAATGTCTCGTAGCGAGCTAAGTTGACCGCTGCAGGACTCGAAACTGCAATTTTCTGATAACTTTGCGGTTGTCATCGAAGTCAGACGCCTTATCCATTAGGCCACGCGGCCGCTGCCAGGAACATTCATTGTGTTGTTGTATATATTGCGAGCAAATTCGGGGCAACTGCAATATCAAGGAGTGGATTTCGGAAAAGATGAGCATATTTCGAGTGAATGAACAGATGCACTGCGATCTGGGTGCGCACCGGCGCAGGCAACCCCAATGTAAATTGGAACACTATAGTTTAACAATTCGGTCATTGCAGCTGAAATCATACTCCTTCTCAAACAATACAGGATGACCCGGGTTTATGAGAAAATCCGTTTTAAAGGGAAAGATTATGAACCGGAACTGACAACCTGCCCATTTGAACAGACACAGATTGATCCGGGATTGCAAGGACATCCCTTTTACCCAGATGCAGAATGACCCTTGACTGACAGCAGTTCCCTTTTAAAAGAATAAAGTGAGATTTCGATCATCCCTGAAGGCAATTGTGCAGTGGGGCTCAGGACCACGCGGCGCAGAGACTGTTATTGAAGCCACAGGTGATAGACAAGGAGGGAGGGAAGGACGTAAAACCAGCCCAGTCTGAAACACACAAACAAACTAATATTCCTTAACCTCCAAAGGCAGGTTTTGAAATTTCAAATTGGAAATCCGGGACAGACAGCACATCCCTTTGAAACAGACACAGAATGATGAGGGTCTGATAGCACACCATTTTACAGAGACAGAGAATGATCTTGGACAGACAGCAAATCCCCTTAAAAGGGACACGGAAATAGAATGAATAAAAACAGATAAATATGTAAAACTCGGCAGGTCGTGCAGATTTTGTGGAGGAAAAATCCGGTTTCACGTTCTGTCGGATAATAATTGCGATATTTCAGGAAAAAGTTTAAGATTACAGATGTTTTCAACAAAAATAGCGCCTGGAAAAAATACGCAGCGAGAAATGTCAAATGGGAACGTTTGTGATGCAGCGGAACGAAGGAGTGATTAAATAATACATGGCACAATGGAGAAAGGCAAAGTGGGTGGTAATCGGGCAATAACGTAACAAAGGATGGTCCAGAGGAAGTGTTAGTGGGAATAGCAGAACCATTACCAGACAATGGGAGCGGTGCTTATCATCCGATACGTTGAACCTAATGTTGAGGCCAGAAGACGAGAACATGCTTACAATATAGGCTGTCACCGCCTTTTAATCAGACCAGGCAGCTTTGCCAGCCCGGATTGATTTCCTGTATGCTTTGAATTCGGCAGCCAAGGGACGAATTCAAAAAGCAGCTTCTCTCATCTTTTCAGCTCTAGAGAACCAGGACGCACACATATTCAGGGCAGAGGTGGAGATTGACGCTGAATGTATGCTTATCCCAATTGAGGTGAACTTATGCGTACAGACAGGAAGATATACTGATCAAGTATCGGCCGGAACCAAACAAGGCTTTCGGTTATCCAACGAGTCACAGAGCCGAGTACCTCTGAGATATTTTAACTTTACTCAGTTTGGCGGGTTTCACTTTGCTCTGGGATTTGGATGCTGAGGGAACATCGGCGTAAAATCACACGTTTTAACGTGAAATACGTCTGTTTTCTCACATGTCGAGCGGCTGTTAGAAGCGGAAATTTGAGTAAAACATGGCGGGGCTCGTCCGGGATTTGGCCCGTGACTCTCGCATTTCAAATGTGATCATTCCGAAGGGAGAATCATAACCGTGGACCAACGAGCCGCCGACAGTGAAAAGCGCAGCTCTCAGATTCTGACGGTGGTGAGAAATGATATTATGGCCCATCGTGCATGTGCTGTCTCTCAGATACCTATCTAATTAGTGCCCCTCGCCATTGTACTGCAACTGTTCTCCTTTTGACCAATATATTATTAATTTGAGACATGACATGAGGAAAGTACAGCATCCCTGTAAGTAAAAGGGGAATTTGGCGATTAGGTTAAATGTGAATGTCAAAAACTGTTTAACCTGCAAGCCAACGACGACGAGAATGGGATTCGAACCCATGCGTGCAGAGCGCAATGGATTAGCAGTCCGTCGCCTTAACCTCTCGGCCACCTCGTCTCTGCTATAAGACATCGTCAGCCATTCAATCTCCTGCTTTTTGTATCCAAACAGAAATAATGTGCAAGCAAGTCCACTTCACAGCTTGCTCTGCCCGTGCATGCAGATCGACAATGATGAAAACTTGCCATGAGATTGTTTGAGCAAACAGCCTTCCTTCACTTCAGGTGAGTGACTGGAAGAGATGGTTGGTTTCTCGGCAGAATCACAACAAAGAATATAAAATGTCTCGTAGCGAGCTAAGTTGACCGCGGCAGGACTCGAACCTGCAATCTTCTGATAACTTTGCGGTTGTCATCGAAGTCAGACGCCTTATCCATTAGGCCACGCGGCCGCTGCCAGCAACATTCATTGTGTTGTTGTATATATTGCGAGCAAATTCGGGGCAACTGCAATATCAAGGAGTGGATTTAGGAAAAGATGAGCATATTTCGAGTGAATGAACAGATGCACTGCGATCTGGGTGCGCACCGGCGCAGACAACCCCAATATAAATTGGAACACTATAGTTTAACAATTCGGTCATTGCAGCTGAAATCATACTCCTTCTCAAACAATAGAGGATGACCCGGGTTTATGAGAAAATCCGTTTTAAAGGGAAAGATTATGAACCGGAACTGACAACCAGCCCATTTAAACAGACACAGAATGATCCGGAATTGCAAGGACATCCCTTTTACCCAGATGCAGAATGACCCTTGACTGACAGCAGTTCCCTTTTAAAAGAATAAAGTGAGATTTCGATCATCCCTGAAGGCAATTGTGCAGTGGGGCTCAGGACCACGCGGCGCAGAGACTGTTATTGAAGCCACAGGTGATAGACAAGGAGGGAGGGAAGGACGTAAAACCAGCCCAGTCTGAAACACACGAACAAACTAATATTCCTTAACCTCCAAAGCCAGGTTTTGAAATTTCAAATTGGAAATCCGGGACAGACAGCACATCCCTTTGAAACAGACACAGAATGATGAGGGTCTGATAGCACACCATTTTACAGAGACAGAGAATGATCTTGGACAGACAGCAAATCCCCTTAAAAGGGACACGGAAATAGAATGAATAAAAACAGATAAATATGTAAAACTCGGCAGGTCGTGCAGATTTTGTGGAGGAAGAATCCGGTTTCACGTTCTGTCGGATAATAATTGCGATATTTCAGGAACAAGTTAAAGATTACAGATGTTTTCAACAAAAATAGCGCCTGGAAAAAATACGCAGCGAGAAATGTCAAATGGGAACGTTTGTGATGCAGCGGAACGAAGGAGTAATTAAATAATACATGGCACAATGGAGAAAGGCAAAGTGGGTGGTAATCGGGCAATAACGTAACAAAGGATGGTCCAGAGGAAGTGTTAGTGGGAATAGCAGAACCATTACCAGACAATGGGAGCGATGCTTATCATCCGATACGTTGAACCTAATGTTGAGGCCAGAAGACGAGAACATGCTTACAATATAGGCTGTCACCGCCTTTTAATCAGACCAGGCAGCTTTGCCAGCCCGGATTGATTTCCTGTATGCTTTGAATTCGGCAGCCAAGGGACGAATTCAAAAAGCAGCTTCTCTCATCTTTTCAGCTCTAGAGAACCAGGACGCACACATATTCAGGGCAGAGGTGGAGATTGACGCTGAATGTATGCTTATCCCAATTGAGGTGAACTTATGCGTACAGACAGGAAGATATACTGATCAAGTATCGGCCGGAACCAAACAAGGCTTTCGGTTATCCAACGAGTCACAGAGCCGAGTACCTCTGAGATATTTTAACTTTACTCAGTTTGGCGGGTTTCACTTTGCTCTGGGATTTGGATGCTGAGGGAACATCGGCGTAAAATCACACGTTTTAACGTGAAATACGTCTGTTTTCTCACATGTCGAGCGGCTGTTAGAAGCGGAAATTTGAGTAAAACATGGCGGGGCTCGTCCGGGATTTGGCCCGTGACTCTCGCATTTCAAATGTGATCATTCCGAAGGGAGAATCATAACCGTGGACCAACGAGCCGCCGACAGTGAAAAGCGCAGCTCTCAGATTCTGACGGTGGTGAGAAATGATATTATGGCCCATCGTGCATGTGCTGTCTCTCAGATACCTATCTAATTAGTGCCCCTCGCCATTGTACTGCAACTGTTCTCCTTTTGACGAATATATTATTAATTTGAGACATGACATGAGGAAAGTACAGCATCCCTGTAAGTAAAAGGGGAATTTGGCGATTAGGTTAAATGTGAATGTCAAAAAGTGTTTAACCTGCAACCAAACGACGACGAGAATGGGATTCGAACCCATGCGTGCAGAGCACAATGGATTAGCAGTCCATCGCCTTAACCTCTCGGCCACCTCGTCTCTGCTATAAGATATCGTCAGCCATTCAATCTCCTGCTCTTTGTATCCAAACAGAAATAATGTGCAAGAAAGTCCACTTCACAGCTTGCTCTGCCCGTGCATGCAGATCGACAATGATGAAAACTTGCCATGAGATTGTTTGAGCAAACAGCCTTCCTTCACTTCAGGTGAGTGACTGGAAGAGATGGTTGGTTTCTCGGCAGAATCACAACAAAGAATATAAAATGTCTCGTAGCGAGCTAAGTTGACCACGGCAGGACTCGAACCTGCAATCTTCTGATAACTTTGCGGTTGTCATCGAAGTCAGACGCCTTATCCATTAGGCCACGCGGCCGCTGCCAGCAACATTCATTGTCTTGTTGTATATATTGCGAGCAAATTCGGGGCAACTGCAATATCAAGGAGTGGATTTCGGAAAAGATGAGCATATTTCGAGTGAATGAACAGATGCACTGCGATCTGGGTGCGCACCGGCGCAGGCAACCCCAATGTAAATTGGAACACTATAGTTTAACAATTCGGTCATTGCAGCTGAAATCATACTCCTTCTCAAACAATACAGGATGACCCGGGTTTATGAGAAAATCCGTTTTAAAGGGAAAGATTATGAACCGGAACTGACAACCAGCCCATTTAAACAGACACAGAATGATCCGGGATTGCAAGGACATCCCTTTTACCCAGATGCAGAATGACCCTTGACTGACAGCAGTTCCCTTTTAAAAGAATAAAGTGAGATTTCGATCATCCCTGAAGGCAATTGTGCAGTGGGGCTCAGGACCACGCGGCGCAGAGACTGTTATTGAAGCCACAGGTAATAGACAAGGAGGGAGGGAAGGACGTAAAACCAGCCCAGTCTGAAACACACAAACAAACTAATATTCCTTAACCTCCAAAGGCAGGTTTTGAAATTTCAAATTGGAAATCCGGGACAGACAGCACATCCCTTTGAAACAGACACAGAATGATGAGGGTCTGATAGCACACCATTTTACAGAGACAGAGAATGATCTTGGACAGACAGCAAATCCCCTTAAAAGGGACACGGAAATAGAATGAATAAAAACAGATAAATATGTAAAACTCGGCAGGTCGTGCAGATTTTGTGGAGGAAGAATCCGGTTTCACGTTCTGTCGGATAATAATTCCGATATTTCAGGAAAAAGTTAAAGATTACAGATGTTTTCAACAAAAATAGCGCCTGGAAAAAATACGCAGCGAGAAATGTCAAATGGGAACGTTTGTGATGCAGCGGAACGAAGGAGTGATTAAATAATACATGGCACAATGGAGAAAGGCAAAGTGGGTAGTAATCGGGCAATAACGTAACAAAGGATGGTCCAGAGGAAGTGTTAGTGGGAATAGCAGAACCATTACCAGACAATGGGAGCGGTGCTTATCATCCGATACGTTGAACCTAATGTTGAGGCCAGAAGACGAGAACATGCTTACAACATAGGCTGTCACGGCCTTTTAATCATACCAGGCAGCTTTGCCAGCCCGGATTGATTTCCTGTATGCTTTGAATTCGGCAGCCAAGGGACGAATTCAAAAAGCAGCTTCTCTCATCTTTTCAGCTCTAGAGAACCAGGACGCACTCATATTCAGGGCAGAGGTGGAGATTGACGCTGAATGTATGCTTATCCCAATTGAGGTGAACTTATGCGTACAGACAGGAAGATATACTGATCAAGTATCGGCCGGAACCAAACAAGGCTTTCGGTTATCCAACGAGTCACAGAGCCGAGTACCTCTGAGATATTTTAACTTTACTCAGTTTGGCGGGTTTCACTTTGCTCTGGGATTTGGATGCTAAGGGAACATCGGCGTAAAATCACACGTTTTAACGTGAAATACGTCTGTTTTCTCACATGTCGAGCGGCTGTTAGAAGCGGAAATTTGAGTAAAACATGGCGGGGCTCGTCCGGGATTTGGCCCATGACTCTCGCATTTCAAATGTGATCATTCCGAAGGGAGAATCATAACCGTGGACCAACGAGCCGCCGACAGTGAAAAGCGCAGCTCTCAGATTCTGACGGTGGTGAGAAATGATATTATGGCCCATCGTGCATGTGCTGTCTCTCAGATACCTATCTAATTAGTGCCCCTCGCCATTGTACTGCAACTGTTCTCCTTTTGACGAATATATTATTAATTTGAGACATGACATGAGGAAAGTACAGCATCCCTGTAAGTAAAAGGGGAATTTGGCGATTAGGTTAAATGTGAATGTCAAAAAGTGGTTAAGCTGCAAGCCAACGACGACGAGAATGGGATTCGAACCCATGCGTGCAGAGCACAATGGATTCGCAGTCCATCGCCTTAACCTCTCGACCACCTCGTCTCTGCTATAAGATATCGTCAGCCATTCAATCTCCTGCTTTTTGTATCCAAACAGAAATAATGTGCAAGAAAGTCCACTTCACAGCTTGCTCTGCCCGTGCATGCAGATTGACAATGATGAAAACTTGCCATGAGATTCTTTGAGCAAACAGCCTTCCTTCACTTCAGGTGAGTGACTGGAAGAGATGGTTGGTTTCTCGGCAGAATCACAACAAAGAATATAAAATGTCCCGTAGCGAGCTAAGTTGACCGCGGCAGGACTCGAACCTTCAATCTTCTGATAACTTTGCGGTTGTCATCGAAGTCAGACGCCTTATTCATTAGGCCACGCGGCCGCTGCCAGCAACATTCATTGTGTTGTTGTATATATTGCGAGCAAATTCGGGGCAACTGCAATATCAAGGAGTGGATTTCGGAAAAGATGAGCATGTTTCGATTGAATGAACAGATGCACTGCGATCTGGGTGCGCACCGGCGCAGGCAACCCCAATGTAAATTGGAACACTATAGTTTAACAATTCGGTCATTGCAGCTGAAATCATACTCCTTCTCAAACAATACAGGATGACCCGGGTTTATGAGAAAATCCGTTTTAAAGGGAAAGATTATGAACCGGAACTGACAACCAGCCCATTTAAACAGACACAGAATGATCCGGGATTGCAAGGACATCCCTTTTACCCAGATGCAGAATGACCCATGACTGACAGCAGTTCCCTTTTAAAAGAATAAAGTGAGATTTCGATCATCCCTGAAGGCAATTGTGCAGTGGGGCTCAGGACCACGCGGCGCAGAGACTGTTATTGAAGCCACAGGTAATAGACAAGGAGGGAGGGAAGGACGTAAAACCAGCCCAGTCTGAAACACACAAACAAACTAATATTCCTTAACCTCCAAAGGCAGGTGTTGAAATTTCAAATTGGAAATCCGGGACAGACAGCACATCCCTTTGAAACAGACACAGAATGATAAGGGTCTGATAGCACACCATTTTACAGAGAAAGAGAATGATCTTGGACAGACAGCAAATCCCCTTAAAAGGGACACGGAAATAGAATGAATAAAAACAGATAAATATGTAAAACTCGGCAGGTCGTGCAGATTTTGTGGAGGAAGAATCCGGTTTCACGTTCTGTCGGATAATAATTCCGATATTTCAGGAAAAAGTTAAAGATTACAGATGTTTTCAACAAAAATAGCGCCTGGAAAAAATACGCAGCGAGAAATGTCAAATGGGAACGTTTGTGATGCAGCGGAACGAAGGAGTGATTAAATAATACATGGCACAATGGAGAAAGGCAAGGTGGGTAGTAATCGGGCAATAACGTAACAAAGGATGGTCCAGAGGAAGTGTTAGTGAGAATAGCAGAACCATTACCAGACAATGGGAGCGGTGCTTATCATCCGATACGTTGAACCTAATGTTGAGGCCAGAAGACGAGAACATGCTTACAATATAGGCTTCACGGCCTTTTAATCAGACCAGGCAGCTTTGCCAGCCCGGATTGATTTCCTGTATGCTTTGAATTCGGCAGCCAAGGGACGAATTCAAAAAGCAGCTTCTCTCATCTTTTCAGCTCTAGAGAACCAGGACGCACTCATATTCAGGGCAGAGGTGGAGATTGACGCTGAATGTATGCTTATCCCAATTGAGGTGAACTTATGCGTACAGACAGGAAGATATACTGATCAAGTATCGGCCGGAACCAAACAAGGCTTTCGGTTATCCAACGAGTCACAGAGCCGAGTACCTCTGAGATATTTTAACTTTACTCAGTTTGGCGGGTTTCACTTTGCTCTGGGATTTGGATGCTAAGGGAACATCGGCGTAAAATCACACGTTTTAACGTGAAATACGTCTGTTTTCTCACATGTCGAGCGGCTGTTAGAAGCGGAAATTTGAGTAAAACATGGCGGGGCTCGTCCTGGATTTGGCCCGTGACTCTCGCATTTCAAATGTGATCATTCCGAAGGGAGAATCATAACCGTGGATCAACGAGCCGCCGACAGTGAAAAGCGCAGCTCTCAGATTCTGACGGTGGTGAGAAATGATATTATGGCCCATCGTGCATGTGCTGTCTCTCAGATACCTATCTAATTAGTGCCCCTCGCCATTGTACTGCAACTGTTCTCCTTTTGACCAATATATTATTAATTTGAGACATGACATGAGGAAAGTACAGCATCCCTGTAAGTAAAAGGGGAATTTGGCGATTAGGTTAAATGTGAATGTCAAAAAGTGGTTAAGCTGCAAGCCAACGACGACGAGAATGGGATTCGAACCCATGCGTGCAGAGCACAATGGATTAGCAGTCCATCGCCTTAACCTCTCGGCCACCTCGTCTCTGCTATAAGATATCGTCAGCCATTCAATCTCCTGCTTTTTGTATCCAAACAGAAATAATGTGCAAGAAAGTCCACTTCACATCTTGCTCTGCCCGTGCATGCAGATCGACAATGATGAAAACTTGCCATGAGATTCTTTGAGCAAACAGCCTTCCTTCACTTCAGTTGGTTTCTCGGCAGAATCACAACAAAGAATATAAAATGTCTCGTAGCGAGCTAAGTTGACCGCGGCAGGACTCGAACCTGCAATCTTCTGATAACTTTGCGGTTGTCATCGATGTCAGACGCCTTATCCATTAGGCCACGCGGCCGCTGCCAGCAACATTCATTGTGTTGTTGTATATATTGCGAGCAAATTCGGGGCAACTGCAATATCAAGGAGTGGATTTCGGAAAAGATGAGCATATTTCGAGTGAATGAACAGATGCACTGCGATCTGGGTGCGCACCGGCGCAGGCAACCCCAATGTAAATTGGAACACTATAGTTTAACAATTCGGTCATTGCAGCTGAAATCATACTCCTTCTCAAACAATACAGGATGACCCGGGTTTATGAGAAAATCCGTTTTAAAGGGAAAGATTATGAACCGGAACTGACAACCAGCCCATTTAAACAGACACAGAATGATCCGGGATTGCAAGGACATCCCTTTTACCCAGATGCAGAATGACCCTTGACTGACAGCAGTTCCCTTTTAAAAGAATAAAGTGAGATTTCGATCATCCCTGAAGGCAATTGTGCAGTGGGGCTCAGGACCACGCGGCGCAGAGACTGTTATTGAAGCCACAGGTAATAGACAAGGAGGGAGGGAAGGACGTAAAACCAGCCCAGTCTGAAACACACAAACAAACTAATATTCCTTAACCTCCAAAGGCAGGTTTTGAAATTTCAAATTGGAAATCCGGGACAGACAGCACATCCCTTTGAAACAGACACAGAATGATGAGGGTCTGATAGCACACCATTTTACAGAGACAGAGAATGATCTTGGACAGACAGCAAATCCCCTTAAAAGGGACACGGAAATAGAATGAATAAAAACAGATAAATATGTAAAACTCGGCAGGTCGTGCAGATTTTGTGGAGGAAGAATCCGGTTTCACGTTCTGTCGGATAATAATTCCGATATTTCAGGAAAAAGTTAAAGATTACAGATGTTTTCAACAAAAATAGCGCCTGGAAAAAATACGCAGCGAGAAATGTCAAATGGGAACGTTTGTGATGCAGCGGAACGAAGGAGTAATTAAATAATGCATGGCACAATGGAGAAAGGCAATGTGGGTGGTAATCGGGCAATAACGTAACAAAGGATGGTCCAGAGGAAGTGTTAGTGGGAATAGCAGAACCATTACCAGACAATGGGAGCGATGCTTATCATCCGATACGTTGAACCTAATGTTGAGGCCAGAAGACGAGAACATGCTTACAATATAGGCTGTCACCGCCTTTTAATCAGACCAGGCAGCTTTGCCAGCCCGGATTGATTTCCTGTATGCTTTGAATTCGGCAGCCAAGGGACGAATTCAAAAAGCAGCTTCTCTCATCTTTTCAGCTCTAGAGAACCAGGACGCACTCATATTCAGGGCAGAGGTGGAGATTGACGCTGAATGTATGCTTATCCCAATTGAGGTGAACTTATGCGTACAGACAGGAAGATATACTGATCAAGTATCGGCCGGAACCAAACAAGGCTTTCGGTTATCCAACGAGTCACAGAGCCGAGTACCTCTGAGATATTTTAACTTTACTCAGTTTGGCGGGTTTCACTTTGCTCTGGGATTTGGATGCTAAGGGAACATCGGCGTAAAATCACACGTTTTAACGTGAAATACGTCTGTTTTCTCACATGTCGAGCGGCTGTTAGAAGCGGAAATTTGAGTAAAACATGGCGGGGCTCGTCCTGGATTTGGCCCGTGACTCTCGCATTTCAAATGTGATCATTCCGAAGGGAGAATCATAACCGTGGATCAACGAGCCGCCGACAGTGAAAAGCGCAGCTCTCAGATTCTGACGGTGGTGAGAAATGATATTATGGCCCATCGTGCATGTGCTGTCTCTCAGATACCTATCTAATTAGTGCCCCTCGCCATTGTACTGCAACTGTTCTCCTTTTGACCAATATATTATTAATTTGAGACATGACATGAGGAAAGTACAGCATCCCTGTAAGTAAAAGGGGAATTTGGCGATTAGGTTAAATGTGAATGTCAAAAAGTGGTTAAGCTGCAAGCCAACGACGACGAGAATGGGATTCGAACCCATGCGTGCAGAGCACAATGGATTAGCAGTCCATCGCCTTAACCTCTCGGCCACCTCGTCTCTGCTATAAGATATCGTCAGCCATTCAATCTCCTGCTTTTTGTATCCAAACAGAAATAATGTGCAAGAAAGTCCACTTCACATCTTGCTCTGCCCGTGCATGCAGATCGACAATGATGAAAACTTGCCATGAGATTCTTTGAGCAAACAGCCTTCCTTCACTTCAGTTGGTTTCTCGGCAGAATCACAACAAAGAATATAAAATGTCTCGTAGCGAGCTAAGTTGACCGCGGCAGGACTCGAACCTGCAATCTTCTGATAACTTTGCGGTTGTCATCGATGTCAGACGCCTTATCCATTAGGCCACGCGGCCGCTGCCAGCAACATTCATTGTGTTGTTGTATATATTGCGAGCAAATTCGGGGCAACTGCAATATCAAGGAGTGGATTTCGGAAAAGATGAGCATATTTCGAGTGAATGAACAGATGCACTGCGATCTGGGTGCGCACCGGCGCAGGCAACCCCAATGTAAATTGGAACACTATAGTTTAACAATTCGGTCATTGCAGCTGAAATCATACTCCTTCTCAAACAATACAGGATGACCCGGGTTTATGAGAAAATCCGTTTTAAAGGGAAAGATTATGAACCGGAACTGACAACCAGCCCATTTAAACAGACACAGAATGATCCGGGATTGCAAGGACATCCCTTTTACCCAGATGCAGAATGACCCTTGACTGACAGCAGTTCCCTTTTAAAAGAATAAAGTGAGATTTCGATCATCCCTGAAGGCAATTGTGCAGTGGGGCTCAGGACCACGCGGCGCAGAGACTGTTATTGAAGCCACAGGTAATAGACAAGGAGGGAGGGAAGGACGTAAAACCAGCCCAGTCTGAAACACACAAACAAACTAATATTCCTTAACCTCCAAAGGCAGGTTTTGAAATTTCAAATTGGAAATCCGGGACAGACAGCACATCCCTTTGAAACAGACACAGAATGATAAGGGTCTGATAGCACACCATTTTACAGAGACAGAGAATGATCTTGGACAGACAGCAAATCCCCTTAAAAGGGACACGGAAATAGAATGAATAAAAACAGATAAATATGTAAAACTCGGCAGGTCGTGCAGATTTTGTGGAGGAAGAATCCGGTTTCACGTTCTGTCGGATAATCATTCCGATATTTCAGGAAAAAGTTAAAGATTACAGATGTTTTCAACAAAAATAGCGCCTGGAAAAAATACGCAGCGAGAAATGTCAAATGGGAACGTTTGTGATGCAGCGGAACGAAGGAGTGATTAAATAATACATGGCACAATGGAGAAAGGCAAAGTGGGTGGTAATCGGGCAATAACGTAACAAAGGATGGTCCAGAGGAAGTGTTAGTGGGAATAGCAGAACCATTACCAGACAATGGGAGCGGTGCTTATCATCCGATACGTTGAACCTAATGTTGAGGCCAGAAGACGAGAACATGCTTACAATATAGGCTGTCACCGCCTTTTAATCAGACCAGGCAGCTTTGCCAGCCCGGATTGATTTCCTGTATGCTTTGAATTCGGCAGCCAAGGGACGAATTC
The DNA here is from genome assembly GCF_044704955.1 of Pristiophorus japonicus. Taxonomy (NCBI): domain Eukaryota; kingdom Metazoa; phylum Chordata; class Chondrichthyes; family Pristiophoridae; genus Pristiophorus; species Pristiophorus japonicus. The sequence goes on along the minus strand of NW_027254707.1, from coordinate 718,938 downwards.
AAAAAGCAGCTTCTCTCATTTTTCAGCTCTAGAGAACCAGGACGCACTCATATTCAGGGCAGAGGTGGAGATTGACGCTGAATGTATGCTTATCCCAATTGAGGTGAACTTATGCGTACAGACAGGAAGATATACTGATCAAGTATCGGCCGGAACCAAACAAGGCTTTCGGTTATCCAACGAGTCACAGAGCCGAGTACCTCTGAGATATTTTAACTTTACTCAGTTTGGCGGGTTTCACTTTGCTCTGGGATTTGGATGCTAAGGGAACATCGGCGTAAAATCACACGTTTTAACGTGAAATACGTCTGTTTTCTCACATGTCGAGCGGCTGTTAGAAGCGGAAATTTGAGTAAAACATGGCGGGGCTCGTCCGGGATTTGGCCCGTGACTCTCGCATTTCAAATGTGATCATACCGAAGGGAGAATCATAACCGTGGACCAACGAGCCGCCGACAGTGAAAAGCGCAGCTCTCAGATTCTGACGGTGGTGAGAAATGATATTATGGCCATCGTGCATGTGCTGTCTCTCAGATACCTATCTAATTAGTGCCCCTCGCCATTGTACTGCAACTGTTCTCCTTTTGACGAATATATTATTAATTTGAGACATGACATGAGGAAAGTACAGCATCCCTGAAAGTAAAAGGGGAATTTGGCGATGAGTTTAAATGTGAATGTCAAAAAGTGGTTAAGCTGCAAGACAACGGCGACGAGAATGGGATTCGAACTCATGCGTGCAGAGCACAATGGATTAGCAGTCCATCGCCTTAATCTCTCGGCCACCTCGTCTCTGCTATAAGACATCGTCAGCCATTCAATCTCCTGCTTTTTGTATCCAAACAGAAATAATGTGCAAGAAAGTCCACTTCACAGCTTGCTCTGCCCGTGCATGCAGATCGACAATGATGAAAACTTGCCATGAGATTCTTTGAGCAAACAGCCTTCCTTCACTTCAGGTGAGTGACTGGAAGAGATGGTTGGTTTCTCGGCAGAATCACAACAAAGAATATAAAATGTCTCGTAGCGAGCTAAGTTGACCGCGGCAGGACTCGAACCTGCAATCTTCTGATAACTTTGTGGTTGTCATCGAAGTCAGACGCCTTATTCATTAGGCCACGCGGCCGCTGCCAGCAACATTCATTGTGTTGTTGTATATATTGCGAGCAAATCCGGGGCAACTGCAATATCAAGGAGTGGATTTCGGAAAAGATGAGCATATTTCGAGTGAATGAACAGATGCACTGCGATCTGGGTGCGCACCGGCGCAGGCAACCCCAATGTAAATTGGAACACTATAGTTTAACAATTCGGTCATTGCAGCTGAAATCATACTCCTTCTCAAACAATACAGGATGACCCGGGTTTATGAGAAAATCCGTTTTAAAGGGAAAGATTATGAACCGGAACTGACAACCAGCCCATTTAAACAGACACAGAATGATCCGGGATTGCAAGGACATCCCTTTTACCCAGATGCAGAATGACCCTTGACTGACAGCAGTTCCCTTTTAAAAGAATAAAGTGAGATTTCGATCATCCCTGAAGGCAATTGTGCAGTGGGGCTCAGGACCACGCGGCGCAGAGACTGTTATTGAAGCCACAGGTAATAGACAAGGAGGGAGGGAAGGACGTAAAACCAGCCCAGTCTGAAACACACAAACAAACTAATATTCCTTAACCTCCAAAGGCAGGTTTTGAAATTTCAAATTGGAAATCCGGGACAGACAGCACATCCCTTTGAAAGAGACACAGAATGATAAGGGTCTGATAGCACACCATTTTACAGAGACAGAGAATGATCTTGGACAGACAGCAAATCCCCTTAAAAGGGACACAGAAATAGAATGAATAAAAACAGATAAATATGTAAAACTCGGCAGGTCGTGCAGATTTTGTGGAGGAAGAATCCGGTTTCACGTTCTGTCGGATAATCATTCCGATATTTCAGGAAAAAGTTAAAGATTACAGATGTTTTCAACAAAAATAGCGCCTGGAAAAAATACGCAGCGAGAAATGTCAAATGGGAACGTTTGTGATGCAGCGGAACGAAGGAGTGATTAAATAATACATGGCACAATGGAGAAAGGCAAAGTGGGTGGTAATCGGGCAATAACGTAACAAAGGATGGTCCAGAGGAAGTGTTAGTGGGAATAGCAGAACCATTACCAGACAATGGGAGCGGTGCTTATCATCCGATACGTTGAACCTAATGTTGAGGCCAGAAGACGAGAACATGCTTACAATATAGGCTGTCACCGCCTTTTAATCAGACCAGGCAGCTTTGCCAGCCCGGATTGATTTCCTGTATGCTTTGAATTCGGCAGCCAAGGGACGAATTCAAAAAGCAGCTTCTCTCATTTTTCAGCTCTAGAGAACCAGGACGCACTCATATTCAGGGCAGAGGTGGAGATTGACGCTGAATGTATGCTTATCCCAATTGAGGTGAACTTATGCGTACAGACAGGAAGATATACTGATCAAGTATCGGCCGGAACCAAACAAGGCTTTCGGTTATCCAACGAGTCACAGAGCCGAGTACCTCTGAGATATTTTAACTTTACTCAGTTTGGCGGGTTTCACTTTGCTCTGGGATTTGGATGCTAAGGGAACATCGGCGTAAAATCACACGTTTTAACGTGAAATACGTCTGTTTTCTCACATGTCGAGCGGCTGTTAGAAGCGGAAATTTGAGTAAAACATGGCGGGGCTCGTCCGGGATTTGGCCCGTGACTCTCGCATTTCAAATGTGATCATACCGAAGGGAGAATCATAACCGTGGACCAACGAGCCGCCGACAGTGAAAAGCGCAGCTCTCAGATTCTGACGGGTGTGAGAAATGATATTATGGCCATCGTGCATGTGCTGTCTCTCAGATACCTATCTAATTAGTGCCCCTCGCCATTGTACTGCAACTGTTCTCCTTTTGACGAATATATTATTAATTTGAGACATGACATGAGGAAAGTACAGCATCCCTGAAAGTAAAAGGGGAATTTGGCGATGAGTTTAAATGTGAATGTCAAAAAGTGGTTAAGCTGCAAGACAACGGCGACGAGAATGGGATTCGAACTCATGCGTGCAGAGCACAATGGATTAGCAGTCCATCGCCTTAATCTCTCGGCCACCTCGTCTCTGCTATAAGACATCGTCAGCCATTCAATCTCCTGCTTTTTGTATCCAAACAGAAATAATGTGCAAGAAAGTCCACTTCACAGCTTGCTCTGCCCGTGCATGCAGATCGACAATGATGAAAACTTGCCATGAGATTCTTTGAGCAAACAGCCTGCCTTCACTTCAGGTGAGTGACTGGAAGAGATGGTTGGTTTCTCGGCAGAATCACAACAAAGAATATAAAATGTCTCGTAGCGAGCTAAGTTGACCGCGGCAGGACTCGAACCTGCAATCTTCTGATAACTTTGTGGTTGTCATCGAAGTCAGACGCCTTATTCATTAGGCCACGCGGCCGCTGCCAGCAACATTCATTGTGTTGTTGTATATATTGCGAGCAAATTCGGGGCAACTGCAATATCAAGGAGTGGATTTCGGAAAAGATGAGCATATTTCGAGTGAATGAACAGATGCACTGCGATCTGGGTGCGCACCGGCGCAGGCAACCCCAATGTAAATTGGAACACAATAGTTTAACAATTCGGTCATTGCAGCTGAAATCATACTCCTTCTCAAACAATACAGGATGACCCGGGTTTATGAGAAAATCCGTTTTAAAGGGAAAGATTATGAACCGGAACTGACAACCAGCCCATTTAAACAGACACAGAATGATCCGGGATTGCAAGGACATCCCTTTTACCCAGATGCAGAATGACCCTTGACTGACAGCAGTTCCCTTTTAAAAGAATAAAGTGAGATTTCGATCATCCCTGAAGGCAATTGTGCAGTGAGGCTCAGGACCACGCGGCGCAGAGACTGTTATTGAAGCCACAGGTGATCGACAAGGAGGGAGGGACGTAAAACCAGCCCAGTCTGAAACACACAAACAAACTAATATTCCTTAACCTCCAAAGGCAGGTTTTGAAATTTCAAATTGGAAATCCGGGACAGACAGCACATCCCTTTGAAACAGACACAGAATGATGAGGGTCTGATAGCACACCATTTTACAGAGACAGAGAATGATCTTGGACAGACAGCAAATCCCCTTAAAAGGGACACGGAAATAGAATGAATAAAAACAGATAAATATGTAAAACTCGGCAAGTCGTGCAGATTTTGTGGAGGAAGAATCCGGTTTCACGTTCTGTCGGATAATAATTCCGATATTTCAGGAAAAAGTTAAAGATTACTGATGTTTTCAACAAAAATAGCGCCTGGAAAAAATACGCAGCGAGAAATGTCAAATGGGAACGTTTGTGATACAGCGGAACGAAGGAGTGATTAAATAATACATGGCACAATGGAGAAAGGCAAAGTGGGTGGTAATCGGGCAATAACGTAACAAAGGATGGTCCAGAGGAAGTGTTAGTGGGAATAGCAGAACCATTACCAGACAATGGGAGCGGTGCTTATCATCCGATACGTTGAACCTAATGTTGAGGCCAGAAGACGAGAACATGCTTACAATATAGGCTGTCACCGCCTTTTAATCAGACCAGGCAGCTTTGCCAGCCCGGATTGATTTCCTGTATGCTTTGAATTCGGCAGCCAAGGGACGAATTCAAAAAGCAGCTTCTCTCATCTTTTCAGCTCTAGAGAACCAGGACGCACACATATTCAGGGCAGAGGTGGAGATTGACGCTGAATGTATGCTTATCCCAATTGAGGTGAACTTATGCGTACAGACAGGAAGATATACTGATCAAGTATAGGCCGGAACCAAACAAGGCTTTCGGTTATCCAACGAGTCGCAGAGCCGAGTACCTCTGAGATATTTTAACTTTACTCAGTTTGGCGGGTTTCACTTTGCTCAGGGATTTGGATGCTAAGGGAACATCGGCGTAAAATCACACGTTTTAACGTGAAATACGTCTGTTTTCTCACATGTCGAGCGGCTGTTAGAAGCGGAAATTTGAGTAAAACATGGCGGGGCTCGTCCAGGATCTGGCCCGTGACTCTCGCATTTCAAATGTGATCATACCGAAGGGAGAATCATAACCGTGGACCAACGAGCCGCCGACAGTGAAAAGCGCAGCTCTCAGATTGTGACGGTGGTGAGAAATGATATTATGGCCCATCGTGCATGTGCTGTCTCTCAGATACCTATCGAATTAGTGCCCCTCGCCATTGTACTGCAACTGTTCTCCTTTTGACGAATATATTATTAATTTGAGACATGACATGAGGAAAGTACAGCATCCCTGTAAGCAAAAGGGGAATTTGGCGATTAGGTTAAATGTGAATGTCAAAAAGTGGTTAAGCTGCAAGCCAACGACGACGAGAATGGGATTCGAACCCATGCGTGCAGAGCACAATGGATTAGCAGTCCATCGCCTTAACCTCTCGGCCACCTCGTCTCTGCTATAAGATATCGTCAGCCATTCAATCTCCTGCTTTTTGTATCCAAACAGAAATAATGTGCAAGAAAGTCCACTTCACAGCTTGCTCTGCCCGTGCATGCAGATCGACAATGATGAAAACTTGCCATGAGATTCTTTGAGCAAACAGCCTTCCTTCACTTCAGGTGAGTGACTGGAAGAGATGGTTGGTTTCTCGGCAGAATCACAACAAAGAATATAAAATGTCTCGTAGCGAGCTAAGTTGACCGCTGCAGGACTCGAACCTGCAATCTTCTGATAATTTTGAGGTTGTCATCGAAGTCAGACGCCTTATCCATTAGGCCACGCGGCCGCTGACAGCAACATTCATTGTGTTGTTGTATATATTGCGAGCAAATTCGGGGCAACTGCAATATCAAGGAGTGGATTTCGGAAAAGATGAGCATATTTCGAGTGAATGAACAGATGCACTGCGATCTGGGTGCGCACCGGCGCAGGCAACCCCAATGTAAATTGGAACACTATAGTTTAACAATTCGGTCATTGCAGCTGAAATCATACTCCTTCTCAAACAATACAGGATGACCCGGGTTTATGAGAAAATCCGTTTTAAAGGGAAAGATTATGAACCGGAACTGACAACCAGCCCATTTAAACAGACACAGAATGATCCGGGATTGCAAGGACATCCCTTTTACCCAGATGCAGAATGACCCTTGACTGACAGCAGTTCCCTTTTAAAAGAATAAAGTTAGATTTCGATCATCCCTGAAGGCAATTGTGCAGTGGGGCTCAGGACCACGCGGCGCAGAGACTGTAATTGAAGCCACAGGTAATAGACAAGGAGGGAGGGAAGGACGTAAAACCAGCCCAGTCTGAAACACACAAACAAACTAATATTCCTTAACCTCCAAAGGCAGGTTTTGAAATTTCAAATTGGAAATCCGGGACAGACAGCACATCCCTTTGAAACAGACACAGAATGATGAGGGTCTGATAGCACACCATTTTACAGAGACAGAGAATGATCTTGGACAGACAGCAAATCCCCTTAAAAGGGACACGGAAATAGAATGAATAAAAACAGGTAAATATGTAAAACTCGGCAGGTCGTGCAGATTTTGTGGAGGAAGAATCCGGTTTCACGTTCTGTCGGATAATAATTCCGATATTTCAGGAAAAAGTTAAAGATTACAGATGTTTTCAACAAAAATAGCGCCTGGAAAAAATACGCAGCAAGAAATGTCAAATGGGAACGTTTGTGATGCAGCGGAACGAAGGAGTGATTAAATAATACATGGCACAATGGAGAAAGGCAAAGTGGGTGGTAATCGGGCAATAACGTAACAAAGGATGGTCCAGAGGAAGTGTTAGTGGGAATAGCAGAACCATTACCAGACAATGGGAGCGGTGCTTATCATCCGATACGTTGAACCTAATGTTGAGGCCAGAAGACGAGAACATGCTTACAATATAGGCTGTCACGGCCTTTTAATCATACCAGGCAGCTTTGCCAGCCCGGATTGATTTCCTGTATGCTTTGAATTCGGCAGCCAAGGGACGAATTCAAAAAGCAGCTTCTCTCATCTTTTCAGCTCTAGAGAACCAGGACGCACTCATATTCAGGGCAGAGGTGGAGATTGACGCTGAATGTATGCTTATCCCAATTGAGGTGAACTTATGCGTACAGACAGGAAGATATACTGATCAAGTATCGGCCGGAACCAAACAAGGCTTTCGGTTATCCAACGAGTCACAGAGCCGAGTACCTCTGAGATATTTTAACTTTACTCAGTTTGGCGGGTTTCACTTTGCTCTGGGATTTGGATGCTAAGGGAACATCGGCGTAAAATCACACGTTTTAACGTGAAATACGTCTGTTTTCTCACATGTCGAGCGGCTGTTAGAAGCGGAAATTTGAGTAAAACATGGCGGGGCCAGTCCGGGATTTGGCCCGTGACTCTCGCATTTCAAATGTGATCATTCCGAAGGGAGAATCATAACCGTGGACCAACGAGCCGCCGACAGTGAAAAGCGCAGCTCTCAGATTCTGACGGTGGTGAGAAATGATATTATGGCCCATCGTGCATGTGCTGTCTCAAAGATACCTATCTAATTAGTGCCCCTCGCCATTGTACTGCAACTGTTCTCCTTTTGACGAATATATTATTAATTTGAGACATGACATGAGGAAAGTACAGCATCCCTGAAAGTAAAAGGGGAATTTGGCGATGAGTTTAAATGTGAATGTCAAAAAGTGGTTAAGCTGCAAGACAACGGCGACGAGAATGGGATTCGAACTCATGCGTGCAGAGCACAATGGATTAGCAGTCCATCGCCTTAATCTCTCGGCCACCTCGTCTCTGCTATAAGACATCGTCAGCCATTCAATCTCCTGCTTTTTGTATCCAAACAGAAATAATGTGCAAGAAAGTCCACTTCACAGCTTGCTCTGCCCGTGCATGCAGATCGACAATGATGAAAACTTGCCATGAGATTCTTTGAGCAAACAGCCTTCCTTCACTTCAGGTGAGTGACTGGAAGAGATGGTTGGTTTCTCGGCAGAATCACAACAAAGAATATAAAATGTCTCGTAGCGAGCTAAGTTGACCGCGGCAGGACTCGAACCTGCAATCTTCTGATAATTTTGCGGTTGTCATCGAAGTCAGACGCCTTATCCATTAGGCCACGCGGCCGCTGCCAGCAACATTCATTGTGTTGTTGTATATATTGCGAGCAAATTCGGGGCAACTGCAATATCAAGGAGTGGATTTCGGAAAAGATGAGCATATTTCGAGTGAATGAACAGATGCACTGCGATCTGGGTGTGCACCGGTGATGTAAGTATTCCGGACTCGAATGTCCCAACACCACTGATCTGTACCCACATACGGGGAGGTCGGGCATGTTCTCCAACTGGTATCCCCTGGTTGTGGTCTCCCTGAGCAAAGACAGGCGTGCACCTTATATTCCAGAGACCTACCTTGGTCTTAATTTTATCCCACTGGCAAGTTTTCCTAAACAACCTGGGGTCCCACCCATCTTTTGCTCCGTTCTGTTCCCACCCTTCTGTTTTTGCTGCTGGATTTGGCTGCTTGTTTGCAGCTTGGTCCGCCCAGGCATGAGCTTCTAGAACTGAAATTCCATCCAGTTGGATTTCTGCGCCCTTCCCCTTTTAGTCCTATGAACTTGCTCCTGTCCTCGGAATCTACTGGCGCCCATGGCATCGGCTGCCTGCTACATTACAACCTTACTTAATACACTATACATAGCCATGCGTTAAAATAAGTCCTTGGCTGCTGGGATGCATATTTCGGCAGTCAAATTAAACAAAGCTAGTTCATGTAGTTGTGTCTTTCCTGCGTGTGCTATATCTCTCGTCGTCCATCTGTATTATCAGTGCTTGTTTGGGCCTTAAGGTTCCCCAATATCCTGAGTCTCCAGAGTCGAAGCAGCCGCGGTGGCCCCATCTCGGTGAGTGTTTATCTGCAAATTTTAAACATATAGCCTGGTCGTCACCAGGTGTTAGGTTCTGGTCTACTCATCTTTTATCCATGCATGTTGCGGTCACTCTGTGAAATCGGAGGTAAGGTTAGGTTGGGTTTGTGGACTACACTTACCCACCGTGGTGTACATTGGCTCGATTGCCAGAGGTGATGGTGCTATGGCTGCGCACTGCACTATCCGTCTGGCCCCGTTTTAAAAAAAATCTCTTCCAGTTTATTTATCTTAGCTTTTAATTCTTGAATTTGTTTTATTTGAGTATCTTTCTTCTATTTATATCAGGCGAGCATTATTACATAGGCTAGTTCTGTTTTTGTTTTTATTATGACTATCGCACCATTTCTTCTGTTAGGTGAGTCTTTTTTATCTATTAAGAAATCCAAATTAATAATGTCCAGTATAAAACAGCTGTCAATGGAAAGGGTTAACTCCTTTACAGGTTTGTAAGAAAGCCTGATGTAATTACGTGACTTCACGTAATCATCCGAAAAAAAAATTTCTTTTAAGTCTTTGTGCCTTCAAAACTTGCTTAGAATTTGGAATTTGTTAAAGAAGCAGAAATCATTAGTAAAGCCATCATAATAAACGTCTTCTCATCAGGGAAGACGGCATTTTAGAGTAAACTCCAATGTTTTGTTAACTTCTAATTGCCAAAGATTTTTTTTAATTTATTTAAAACGAGACCACACATTTTTAATTGCTATTTTGTTTACTGAAATCCAATTTTCACACACGCTGTGTACATTCTAACATTTCGTTTTATTTTACGGTCCTGTTCACTAGGCAAATCTTGTATTTTATTTCTCTCTCGGCACAAAATCTAAACATAAATGCCAGTTCCAGTTTCTATAAGAATTTTAAAATTCGTTAAGATTCTCTAATTCCCAGTTTTTTTTCTGTGCTGAGTTCGCATAGCTTAGATCTTTTCTCCTCGTTATTTTCAAAACCCACTTGCTTGCTTAGACTGTTCGGGACTTTTCTTGATAAACATCGTCAATTTTGGAAATCTTTCAAACTGGAGTGAAACTTTCTCATAATATAAATCAGTATCACTGTAGAGTGTCTTTTACCTCTTCCAATTTGTTTTTCCTTTTCCTAATTAAACCAATATCTTTTTCACAGCAAACATCAACTAGTATTTAGTAAGTTATGTCATTTTCCATCACAAACACATTTTTTTCAGAACTTATTTAGTACGTTACATCTTTTTTATCAGATCTCCTTTCTTCAATTAGGTTTTGTATTTTACACGGAGGGCTTGTGACTCCATAATTTTTTTTAATTTAAAATCATTTGTTAACTTTCAAAGTGGCGCCTTAATCTTTTTCTTTTCTCCATATCTAGAATGGAGTCAGCAATTAGGCTTTGAGGGCTGCTTTTCGTTATCCCAAAATGCTCTAGTTTCAAAGTCGTTAAAATGTCTCTTCTAAACTGCTAAAGCTTGCTGTTTTTAACATTTTTCAAAAGTCCTTTTTAGACCTTCGCAGATAGCTCGCCCAGGAGTTTGACCTGATCCCTGAAGGTATTTCTAGATTGTGTCCAAACCTTTTAGTTTTATATCTCCATTTTTCTTTAAGAGATCAGATTTAATTTAACAATTTTTTTTTGAATCCACCTCAGTATTTTGTTGTGCCTTCTCTGAATATCTCAAAATCCCAATTCAAACTTTGTAATTTCAATCTTTATTTAAAGCCTTTTTTTTGAGCTAGAAGCTTTTTTTAAAAAGGCATTCTTTATATCATTCCAAGTCAAAATTTATGTCTTTCAAACCAATGTGAACAATCATTGCATGTTTTCTTTTGACAACTAAGTGAGCGTGTCAAATAAATTCTTTTTTTTCAACCAGCGGGACCTTGTATTTTTTATCTTTTACTCAACAACCCTATCCTTTGGGCATTTCCCAGCTCCGTAACTTATCATCCGAATAAATCCACACCTGCGTTTCTAACTTAAAATGTCTTAAAACTTCCCACATACAGGACAACACTACAAAAGGTTGAAAAAACATTCACTCTGTTTGGAGAAGTGGGTTGAGCTAAAATAAGCAACCACCTGCTCCACTCCTTCAAACAGGCTTTTTAAAAAAATCATGAAAACATAAAAATTCATTCCGTAGTCAAAAAATAACACAAGTACTCTCATTCAAAACACACATTCACAAAAGTCTCTCTTCATTCAACAAAGCTTATTAATTATTTTTTTTCTTTGCCCGGCACTATTTTTGGATCCATGATTACCCATTCCCACGTGGCCCCGTGGTAAAGAAATATTATATCCTTACACAATTCCATTTATCCTTACACAATTCCTCATGTCGCCCCCTGATTTAGTTCTACACAATTACTCGCTTCGCCCCGCGGTTTAGTTCTACACAATTTCCATTTTCTTCCGTGTTGCCCCATGGTTTTCCTATTCGCGTCGCAGCGCGATTGTCTATTTCCCTATCCTCCGCGTCTCCGCGTGATTCCTGTCGCCGCGCGATTGTCTATTTCCCAATCCCTCTGCGTCGCAGCGCGGTTCGCGTCACCGCGCGATTTAAGTCCAATCAGTGCCTAGATGGACGAAGTGATATACAAAGTCAACGTCGTACCTGACTTGGACAATTATTTCCGAAGTTAAAAGGTATTCGCCGGATTGACCTGGATCTCGTTCAGACGCTACCTGAGAACCAGCGAGTGGCCAAACTTTCCTCAGACTTTTGGAACTGAAGGAAACTGAAGTGGTATTTTAAAGGGTACACACTCCAGTGGCCACTTTCCTTCCGTCTCGTCCAAGGCTAGTCTGTCTCTTAATTCGCAAGCTTTCGGCAGCCGTCCTTTGAGATCCCACTTCTGACACCAAATGTAAATACGGATTATTTTTCCCTCAATCTGTTTCAGCGAATACACTGACACGCGAACACCTCTTGCCTTTTCTGTAAAAGACCTTTATTGAAGATTCTCCGGCCGGGACTTGTCAAGACAAAGGGACACTCTCAATCAGAGCCTGTTTATCTTCCCCTGGACAAGCCCCTTTTCAGCGTGAAAAGCACAGGAGATATATATTTTTATTGGTCTATCCAATCTCTTTCTGCCTCCCCCCCGAGTACGTCCAATGGCAGGCAAGAAAGTCTCCCAATTAGGGCTGGTGTCAGGTAGGTTAGTTATAGCTTTGCTACACTGTCTTCCCTCATCAGTAAAGAACCCAATTAGTTTCCCTTCCTCCTTATCAGTAGAAGCTATTACTTTTCCCTTCCTATCTAGAATTGCTTTCTTTCGTTGTGCTGCCTTGGGCTTTCTAATGACCCGTGTCTAACCTCAACTTCAGCTCTTCATAACCCTTTTTTTTCTGTTGATTCTGCAGTTGTCTGCATCTTGATCATTTCTTTAGCTATTTTCCCATGATTCCCGATCTCCATCCTTTTGCCACCTTCTCCAGCCATCTATCACTTTCGCAACCCTTTTACACATTCTCATTCCCCCCTTTTATCATTCCATGATAAACCTGGTGCTTATTCCAGGAGTATTGCGTTTAGGCGTGCGCATTCTCTTTCCTGATCCTCCTTGTTGTCTGTGAGTCTGCCTCGAGCCTCTTCGCAAGGTGTTATCAATGTCTGTTTCGGTTCTCACATCGTATCCTGTCGGCATATTATAGAATTGATATTTCTGTAGCCTTGATACAAGACCGAAGAGAAGCCTTTTACCTCCTTATGGGCAGTGCAGGAACCAGCACTTTAACCCTTGTCCCACTGGTACCCCTAATGCCAAATTTTTCTCTTGCATTTCCTCCCTTTTGGCCCTTGGTGATACGCCAAGCTGGCCATATTTCCCAATAACTATCTCTCTGTAGGCAAGTTCCAGATAGGTTCGTTCACCTGGGTGGCCATCTCCCAAGCTTTGGGACCTCCTGAAACCTTCCCACAGAGCTATATAAAGTAAGTCCATCCTGTAGGACTGCTTAAATTTTCATCCCTTATGGCCTTAATCATAGTGCGTGCCCGGACTTATCGTTTGGCCTGTTTAATTCGTGCACCTGTTAATCCCATCATGACCATCAGAACCAGACCCTGTATTACTACAAGTACATGTGATATTATTCTTATACATGGGGGAATTTGAATATTAAGTCCAATGTCCCACAGCTTTGAGTACCAGGGCTGATCAGCCAGCATTGCGATAGTGTCTCTCTGTAAGTTGTCTATTTCTTCCATCAGCCGGACATACTGTCGTCTTTTGATTCTGGATTCCTTGCACCAAACGTAATTGTTCCTCATTTAGTTCCAGTATCTGTTTGCCTTGCGGTTCCCATACCATCTCTTCGTACCCCTCTCGGAGGGTATCCATGATTGTTCCGTCGATGATTTCCGTTGTCTCGGGATGTATATGATATCTGTCTATGTCTATTTCTCCCTTGGGTCTGAAGCAGAAGTTAGGAATAATGAGGACACAGGGGGTGACTCCTCCACTGGTCTTAATGGATAAGTTGGCTGCCCCCGTGCTCACGCATCACTCTCCGTTCCCTTGCGGGGCAGCGATGGTCTCAAGATCGTGTTCGAGAGGAGTGATACTCAGCATGCATCCGTTTGTTTGGTGGAATCTGCAATCATCATTCGTCATTCATGACGTACCTCGACATAAAACCATTGGTTAATTTTATAGCAGTCAGTTCTGTCAATGCCTTTGGTACTATTGTTAATTTTAACCATCCGTCTGGCAGGCTGATGGTAACATAACCGAGTTTGGTATCTCACTTCACCAATATTATCGATCTGATATAAGGGGTCTCCTTTGGTTACAGCATACTGTTGTATGGACAACACAAATCCGATCATATTCACGGCCCATTAATAAATCTGAATTTCGGCACACATGCGTGACTATTCCTTCGTACCTCGCATTTGTTATTCATTTTTTTTAAATCTCGAGTCCAATTGTTAAGTATGCTGTTCGGAATCCAATCTGGTGTGTCTCCATTCTGGAGTTGCTCCATATTATGTTGTACCTCATTAATATCCAGGACCCATACCCGGAGCAAACTATCTCAGCCTGTAATAGTTTACTTATATGTTTCCCCATTGCGTGGCTCAATTTTATTGTCTAGGCATTTCGGCAATGTATGGGCCACTTGTAACAGTTCCCCTTCCACGCCATCTCCCCACCGCACATGTAGGGCTTGCTTTTCCAAGTCCCTCCCCTGTAAACCACTCAAAACTACGCCATTAATTTGTTAACCCGGTCGTATATTGCATACAGGCCTATGGAATTCATCATCATAACCCCTGCCGCATAACCAATGCGTAGTGTTTCCAGTATTCCTCTTTTATTTTTTGACCTCGCCCTGTTCCATTTCTGACATTAAATCACAGGGTAGTGGGTTCCGGGCCTTCAAGGATCCGTTGTGCGAGGTTCTGGTATAGACTTATAGTTTCATTCCCACAGAAGCTAGGACAAAATTATATCCATTAGGTTTAGGTTAAGTATTCGCTGACGTACCCCAAATTATATCCTTTCTTTAGATTCTTTTATTACTACCCCACCTCCATTTGCTCCGTTCTCTTCCCACCCTTCTGTTTCTTGTGGGGTGCATTTGGCTGCTTGTTTGCAGCTTGGTCTGCCTAGGCATGAGCTTCTAGAACTGAAATTCCATCCAGTTGGATTTCTGCGACCTTCCCATTTGGTCCTATGAACTTGCTCCTGTCCTCGGAATCTACTGACGCCCATGGCATCGGCAGCCTGCTGCATTAGAACCTTACTTAATACACTATACATACCCATGCGTTAATATAAGTTCTGTCCTTGCTCCAGTCCTTGGCTGCTGGGATGCATATTTCGACAGTCAAATTAAACAAAGCTAGTTCATGTAGTTGAGTCTTTCCTGCGTGTGCTATATCTCTCGTAGTCCATCTGTATTATCAGTGCTTGTGTGGGCCTTACGGTTCCCAGTATCCTGAGTCTCCAGAGTCAAAGTAGCCGCTGCGGTCCCATCTCGGTGAGTGTTATATCTGCAAATTTTAAACATATAGCCTGGTCGTCACCAGGTGTTAGGTTCTGGTCTACTCATCTTTTATCCATGCATGTTGCGGTCACTCTGTGAAATCGGAGGTAAGGTTAGGTTGGGTTTGTAGACTACACTTACCCACCATGGGTTACATTGGCTCGATTGCCAGAGGTGATGGTGCTATGGCTGCGCACTGCACTATCCGTCTGGTCCCATTTTTAAAAAAAAATCTCTTCCATCTTATTTATCTTAGCTTTTAACTCTTGAATTTGTTTTGTTTGAACATCTTTCTTTGATTTGTATCAGGCGAGTATTATTACATAGGCTAGTTCTGCTTTTGTTTTTATTCTGACTATCCTACCATTTCCTCTGTTAGGTGAGTCTTTTTTATTCTATTATGAAATCCAAATTAATAATGTCCAGTATAAAACAGCTGTCAATGGAAAGGGTTAACTCCTTTACAGGTTTGTAAGAAGAGCAGATGTCATTACGTGACTTCGCGTAATCATCCGGAAAATTTTTTTTTAAAGTCTTTGTGCCTTCAAAACTTGCTTAGAAATTCAGAATCGGTTAAAACAGCAGAAATCATTAGTAAAGCCGTCATAATAAAAGTCTTCTCATCAGGAAAGGCGGCATTTTAGAGTAAACTCCAATGTTTTCTTCGAATTG